>NC_137943.1:7682738-8167738 GCF_963969265.1 Rhamphochromis sp. 'chilingali' | reverse complement strand
GCCCACCAGACAATGCACCCGACCCCTACGCCGCCTCCTGCGGGTGTTGGGCGCCCGCAGGAGGATGGACCCACAGCCCGAAAAAGGGAGATGAATACTCTCGGGCACCCTCCCCAGGCCCAGCTCCAGGTCGGGGCCCCCGTAAACCCTATCCCAGGCGGCATGAACTGTTCCTTTGATGTTCTACTCATGGGGGTCTTCTGAATCACTCCTTGTCTGGTCCCTCACCCAGGACCAGGACACAGCCCCTGGGATCCCTGGGACACACAAACTCCTCCACCACGATAAGGTAGTGATTTACAGAGGTGGGATAGAAAAATATTTTGGGGGAATTCAAAGGGTTTAGGGGATTAAATTTTCTTTGAGGATTTTCAGCTTGATTCCCTGTGGGAATATTAGAGGTCAAGCTACTGAAAAGATATCTCCAGTGATGAAGAGGTAGACTTGATAAGTTAAATATTGATGGACTCTATTTTGCCCCCTTCTGTTTTGTATTTCCTGTGTGCTTCTGTGCAGAGTCAGTGTGAACTTGAAAAAGCTTTCCTTCAAGAATGAAAACATAGCGTTACTCTGGGATGGTGGCTGTACTAAAAGATAAAACCAGAGTGAATTATGTTTATCATGAGCACTAATTACGCTGTGGCAGCAAACCAGAAACATTGCCATAATATTTTCATACTCCAGCCTACCTGTTTGTGCAAGTGCACAAGGTCTTTAAGAGCATACACCCTGTGTATCCTGTTTTGACTGGTGGGAGGGATAAAGGTGGGACAGAAAAATTACATTTTTGTTTATATGAGAGTCCTGGGTGTGTCTAAAAGCTGTAATAAAACTCTGATTTCAGTTTATTTCTGAAATTCCTCTTACAGGAACACCATGAAGAGCCACTTTAAAACTATAAGCTCTAAGCCACAATGTTATAACCACCTACCAATCAATGTTAAGGTCACTAAAGTGCAGTGAATCCTTTGGACCAGGCTTATTTTGTCACATCATTATGGATAGTCACTTTATTAAACACCATCAAAAAGAAGAAGCAAGAAGGTTGGACATAATCCAGGATGAAGTTTTGAGACGTGATGTACTGACAAAGCTGTTCCAGAATTCTTTCTTTCTAAGTTTTATTTAACTAAGTAAAATTTTGGTTATCAAAACTGACCATTATCTGTCAATCACCTCTCTTTTGTCTGAGCTTAGCTCATGTAAACAGTATATGCAAATCATATTAACAAGTAAGGCAATGTTGAGATTCAAAATAAAAATGAAACTGCACATGGACACAAAAACAGAAAAGGGTGGGATAATTAGGGAAAATGAGGAACATTTAATATAGAATTAAAAAGAATGAGAGGAATACAGATATAGGAATACAGAATAGATATACCAGGGGAAGATTGCAGTATTTTCACATTACATCCGCAAAAAAGGCAGATGCTCAGATATTTTTAGGGGAAATTGCATATTACAGTTTTCCCCAATTGTTTACACACTTTCCTGAAAGAATGCCTCGTATTGTCAGAGCTCTACACAGAAATAAAAAACACACACACACAAAACGGGCAAAACCCTTCAATTCTCCTGTAAATGAAACGCTACATTCAAAACGATATAATTTCTTGTCAAAATGGCATTTTGTTTTCAAATGACACACACAAACATCACATGAATAGACATTTATTAGAACCAACTGAACACTGATGTGCTTAATGTAAAACACTATGACCATTCTTCTACCAGTCATCATAATGACTTGCTGTAAGCCTTTTTTTTTGTTCAGAGTATGATTACTGTACAGTGCTGTAATTTATACAGTGTTGAGAGTATGCATCAATTGTGGGATTGTGTGGGACTTACTTGCATATAGTTGCATCGCAATTCTTTGACTCTTTCTGAATTGCGTTCAAATGGCACCCTGGTTGATCCTCAGATTATTTCTGTGCAAGAGATGGTCCAGTGTTGATAAGTTGACCCTATCAATATTTTGAAATATGTTGTTGTCTTCTATTATTTTTCTTTATATTTGTTATGAGGTTTTTTCTAGAAACCATGTTTATCATTTCAGTCTCCTGTTCAGGAGACCACCTCATGTTGGTAAGCTTTCAGCTCTGCAATAAAAACAGTATACTGTAAAATACTGCAGCGTGACGTCAACTCCAAAGCCCTATTACTGTACTTGTACTTCAAACACAATGGCTACGACATGTAACTGATGCACTAATCCCCTGAACCAATTCTGCTACACTGCAAGCACGATTCCTACTTTTTTAAAACACACTTAAAAAAAAACAGAAAATACTGTAAAGTATGTGGGAAATGTACTCCTACTTTGTATTCCTACATAGTAGTGTGTAAACAATTGGGAAAAACTAACATAGATTATAGAAGTAGGGCTTCGACAGTAACCACGCTAATCCACAAGGTGGCGGTAATGCACCTTAAAGGTCTTTGCCGGCTGCCAATTAGCAAACTGAAAGAAGAGGAAGGCCATTCCTTTGGCCACTCCTCCCCCACTAGTAGACACACCTCTTCCCTCTGCAAACCATGTGGCTATACGGTTGGTAAATAAATACTTCTTCTAAATTTTAACTTCCTTTACGGTGTGAACTTCTGCACGGCAGGAACAGGCAGCATGTCGACGGTGGTCGTGAGCCTCCAGGCGCAGGTGGAGTCGGTGCTAGGCTCGCTGGTTAAAGCGGCCTCGGTGGAGTTAATCAAACTGTTCGAGAGCAGATACCGAGCATCCGAGGTGGACCTGGGCCGCGGTGAGGACGGGAAGGGAAGTGAAACCTCGGATGTTTTATCGAGCGGGGACACAAAACGGAGCATCGGAGTGCAAGTGGGCGACAGCGCGGAGGAGCCGTCGCTGCTTCATGGTTCGTGTTTCTGAGGCTTTAAACGTCGTTACTTCCTGTTTGTGTTCACAGCTCTGCTGCAGCTCCTGGTACACGAGTGGGGCTTTTAGCTCCAGTAAAAAAATAAATAAAAACATGTTTGAAAGTTATTCCAACAGAGTTCTGTGACGTCGATAAAGAAATAGTTTGATGCATGTTTGCATATCACCAAGCAATCTTGCACGAAGCTGAAGTGTAGTTGCCAGCGTTAACCCTCCCCCTCCTCTACTCCGTAGGGCTCACTTTTGTCTCGGATAGCGATTATGTGAGGGAGTGCAAGGAGGTGGTGATGGAGGGTTGCCTCATTCCGCCAGAAATCCTCTTGGCTGAAGATAATGGGCCTGCTGACCCCGAGTGGTCATCCCTGAAGGATCCGGTCAGTAAGAATTTACAGGGGCTGTAAATCACCTGTGGAATGAAGAACAGGCACTTTATGAAGCCTGGTCTGCTTTTCTCTGTTGCCCGTTTTTTATTACTGCGATGCTTCAGGTGCGGTATGCATTGCACTAGTCATGATGCATGCATGCAAATGTGTCTTGTTCCTTCTTTGGTCAGGTTGTGGATACGGTGGAGTTGAGCGTCCTTGGAGCAGAGTCTCCATCTGACTGTGGTGCTCAGACAGAAGTTGATTTGCATGGTAAGAACTTTGTGTTATGCTGACACAGTGGAAGCATGAACACATTATGCATGCTAGACACACACCATGCATACTACATTAAAAAAGTCAGCGTACAATTGATCTGGTTGCATAACTCATTTGTTTTGTTTTGCTTTTTGTTGTTTTCTTTTATCTTGAAAAGGGGCAAGGTACATGAGGCTAGCATCTGAATGTGCGAGGACCCGAAAATTCTGTAAAATAATTCATAAATAATTGATGCAAAGTAGAATGGGCAGTATTCTGATCTACCCTGTGCACAGTTCTGTTTGGAAATGATCCATTCATCATAAGCAATAGGATTAAGTTATTAAAGTTATTTTTTGTAACTTCTTTCATATTCCCTCCACACATCATAGCAACTCTCCCATGCATAATAGGAGAGTTGCTTTGATGCTACTTTCCAATGGACAGTGCCTGCAGGTACATATACACACATACCAGATACAGTGGGGCAAAAAAGTATTTAGTCAGCCACCGATTGTGCAAGTTCCCCCACTTAAAATGATGACAGAGGTTAGTAATTTGCACCAGAGGTACACTTCAACTGTGAGAGACAGAATGTGAAAAAAAAATCCATGAATTCACATGTTAGGATTTGTAAAGAATTTATTCGTAAATTAGGGTGGAAAATAAGTATTTGGTCACCTCAAACAAGGAAAATCTCTGGCTCTCACAGACCTGTAACGTCTTCTGTAAGAAGCTTTTCTGTCCCCCACTCGTTACCTGTATGAATGGCACCTGTTTGAACTCATCATCTGTATAAAAGACACCTGTCCACAGCCTCAAACAGTCAGACTCCAAACTCCGCCATGGCCAAGACCAAAGAGCTTTCGAAGGACACCAGGAAAAGTATTGTAGACCTGCACCAGACTGGGAAGAGTGAATCTACAATAGGCAAGCAGCTTGGTGTGAAAAAAATCAACTGTGGGAGCAATCATCAGAAAATGGAAGACATACAAGACCACTGATAACCTTCCTCGATCTGGGGCTCCACGCAAGATCTCATCCCGTGGGGTCAAAATGATCATGAGAACGGTGAGCAAAGATCCCAGAACCACACGGGGGGACCTGGTGAATGACCTGCAGAGAGCTGGGACCAAAGTAACAAAGGTCACCATCAGTAACACACTACAACGGCAGGGAATCAAATCCCGCAGTGCCAGACGTGTTCCGCTGCTGAAGCCAGTGCATGTCCAGGCCCGTCTGAAGTTTGCCAGAGAGCACATGGATGATACAGCAGAGGATTGGGAGAATGTCATGTGGTCAGATGAAACCAAAGTAGAACTTTTTGGTATAAACTCAACTCGTCGTGTTTGGAGGAAGAAGAATACTGAGTTGCATCCCAAGAACACCATACCTACTGTGAAGCATGGGGGTGGAAACATCATGCTATGGGGCTGTTTTTCTGCCAAGGGGACAGGACGACTGATCCGTGTTAAGGACAGAATGAATGGGGCCATGTATCGTGAGATTTTGAGCCAAAACCTCCTTCCATCAGTGAGAACTTTGAAGATGAAACGAGGCTGGGTCTTCCAACATGACAATGATCCAAAACACACCGCCCGGGCAACAAAGGAGTGGCTCCGTAAGAAGCATTTGAAAGTCCTGGAGTGGCCTAGCCAGTCTCCAGACCTCGACCCCATAGAAAATCTGTGGCGGGAGTTGAAAGTCCGTGTTGCTCGGCGACAGCCCCAAAACATCACTGCTCTCGAGAAGATCTGCATGGAGGAATGGGCCAAAATACTAGCTACTGTGTGTGCAAACCTGGTAAAGACCTATAGTAAACGTTTGACCTCTGTTATTGCCAACAAAGGTTATGTTACAAAGTATTGAGTTGTATTTTTGTTATTGACTAAATACTTATTTTCCACCCTGATTTACGAATAAATTCTTTACAAATCCTACCATGTGGATTCATGGATTTTTTTTTTTTTTTTTTTCACATTCTGTCTCTCACAGTTGAAGTGTACCTCTGGTGCAAATTACTGACCTCTGTCATCATTTTAGGTGGGGGAACTTGCACAATCGGTGGCTGACTAAATACTTTTTTGCCCCACTGTAAATACTATGACGAGTACCTGGATTTCTGTCTGATGTTAAGTGTCATCAGTAAAGCTGTGGCTTTTTGCTCCCTCAGACCAGTAAACCACAACATTGAGAAACCTGTGTGTTCCTCTATGATGCAGGATGTGTATCGCACGCAAGTTGTAATGCGGCATTATTCTTGCAAATATCGATTTTTAGCATCACGCGATAGTTTAATAATGTGGTGGAGCAAGTAGGCTTAGGCTAAATGCTTTTTTTATACACAGAGTAGCAATACAAAAGTTTGACTCAATTTTATTTATACAGCGCCAAATCACAACAACAGTCTCCTCAAGGTGCTTTATATTGTAAGGTAGACCCTACAGTAATACAACAGTGTATCATGAGAGTGTGCTGTGCTAACACTTGGAAACACTTTGTTGTGTTGCTGCCGTGTCGTGCTAACAGCAGCGATACTTGACCATTTCACTTCACAGCTACATGAATTAGCAAGAACACTAGCTCCGCTCGTCACTCACGGCACTCTGTCACCTGTCTTTAATAATTACCGTGGTTAAAGATTGTTAAATTTCAGAACGTTGTGCTTCCATCATTACACTCCCATGAAGCACATCGTGCACTCACTCATGTGGTGCAAGAATTCGGACGGGGTAGAGCTGCAAAGTTTGAGTGCCAGTGTCACGCTGTTGCATTTTGTGAGCATTTTTACATTTTATGGTTTCAAATAATGTCAAATTCTTCAGTTGTGGGGATTATTTAACATACATACAAACATACAAAAACAAGGTGAGGACACGTGTAATGACAGTGTTTTAAATACCGTATCTGCCCCTGTTATTTGATGGCTCCTCTTCTATTATTTTGCATGCATAGCATCCACTGAGAGACAGAGACATTTTGTAAGAGAGTGAAGGGGTTTGGGAAGCTTCATGAAAGGATGGTGAAAATGTTCAGTGTCATTAAAGATGTATGTGATCTGTTTCAGTCTCCACAGAGACGTCAGCTGATCAGAAGCTTCTTGTAATTCAGCCTGACACGAACAACTCTGCTTCTGGGGAGAAGGTGAAGTTTGTTTGCCCGCTGATCCTTAAGCTGGAGTCTCCAACACCCAAAGTTGATCAATCGGAGAAGCCTGCTCAAGCCGAGCCTCAGCAGGCCAGTGTCAGCACAGCTAAAGGCACTGCCTACAGTCCATCCCCATCTGATGGCGCTGCGACTCCTGCACACACTGGAGTGTGGGAGTGGGTCCACGCTCAGAAGGAAGCAAAGAACCATCTCCAGATGAAATTGAAACTCACATCTCCAGATCCAAAGCTGCTGCGTCCCTGCGCAGTGCAGCTGGTAAATGTTCTCACGTTGCCTGAATCAGACATTCAGGGCGACGCTGCCAAAGCTCACAGCGTTGACCTCAAAAACGGTTGGCCTGTGCCAAAAGATCTCCGCCGTCATCAAGGTCTTCACACTGGCCATCGCCTGTGCTGCTTCACCAGATGCGCAAATGACATATGGCGCCTCCAAACGGTCATCAGTCGCTCCCGAGATGGATACTCTTGCAGCATCTGCGGGAAAACATTCAGCCGGAGGAAGATCCTCCGGCGGCACAAGCGCTTCCACACCGGAGAAAAGCCGTACTCGTGTTCTGCGTGCTCTAAAACGTTCGCCCTGCGAAAGAGTCTCCGCCGCCACTCGAGGTTCCACACGGGGGAGAGGCCGCACACCTGCACGCAGTGCGGTAAAAGCTTTCGGCTGCGAGACAACCTAAAAGCGCACTTGAGGTTTCACTCCGGAGAGAAGCCTTTCAGCTGTGCCACGTGCGGCAAGACGTTCAGGATCATGAGGAATCTAGAGAAGCACAAAGTGAACCACTGTGAGCTCTTCGTTCCTTCATTCAGAACGATCGCCGGCTTAAAGCTGTAGGAACAGCTGTGAGCAGCCACACGGATGTCTACCTCACACTGAAGACACTATAAACAGAAGCTGTCCCGAGAAACTTAAAGAAGAGAAGTGAAAGTCATAAGATTGCTTATGTTGATTGTTTATTTGGAGTTGTCCTAAAATAACTGGGGTTGTAATTGGATCTTAGGAGCTTGAGAAAAGAAGGCAGCTGGACTTCTTTAGGTTTGGAAAGACGTTTCGCATCCAAGAAGATGTCCCGGGTATTGACACCATAGTCGCTGACGTGGGACATTAAGGGTGAAACCACCTCCCAGGGCCAATAACCCCAATATGGTTTACCTGAGGCTCTCCACCTTCTTGTTTTTGAAACCAAAGCATCTTTCTAAACTTAAAGAAGTTCAGCTGCCTTCTTTTTTTTCTTCTGTCCCACCTCCTATGACGACCAATGACCTGAATGACTGCCATTTTTTGGGGGGGGAGTTGTACTACAAAAATTTTTTTTTGGGGGGGGGGGGTCTGCTGTAATTTGTGTGTTTAGTTCATGCCATAGTTTTTGTGATTGTGGGTTATTAATGGGGCTGCAAGACTGCGACTACTACACATGTTTTGGCATTAAACCTCCTGAGAAACGCACAATCAAATTGCAGGGAAACCCACCCGCCACTGCACAGTTAACCAGCTTACAAATGCTCTGGTGCTCCTTGGAGATGGAGATGTTATAAATGTCTTGAAACACAGCATTAATGGGTAGACCTGAGATATCTGGTGGTTGTCTGTATTGGAAAGCCTACGGTTCTCCACCTCTCAACATTTCACGTTAAATGATGTGCTTTTATACACTCTTATCTTTTATAGATTTGTTTTTCAAGTCTTTGTTTTTGTTTTAATTAACACTTATGTCACTTATTACTGACTCTTTGACTTTGTAGCACGTTACGATTATTCGCCGTCTGTAGATGTCTTGCTCTCCATGACCTGTATGTTTCATGGTGACTTTATAAGTTAAAACGTAACAAATATGCTCTCGTCTTCATTTAAGGGACGGGGTTTTTTGTTTTTTTTTTTTTTTTTAACTACATGTGCATTGAATAACATCTTGTTTTCAGTGTTTTTAATAACTTTTTCTGATTAACATTTGTCTCTTGTATCAATAAAAAAAAATTTTTTTAAAGTTTATTTTGTGTGTGAAGATCAAAGCATTCAAACCAATGTAAATACAAAATGCAGCTTTTAATGCTGATTTCATTTATTATTGGGAAAGGCGGCTATTTAAACCCACTTTATGAAAAACTAATTGCCCCATAAACCTAATAACTAGTTGTTCCACTCTGGGCAGCAAGAACTGCAATCAAGCCTTTGTGATAGCAGGCAATGAGGTTTTTAGATGGCAGTGAAGGAACTCTTGTTTGTATAATTAATTTAATTCAGCCACATTGGAGGAGTTTTGAGTATGAAGAGCCTGCAAACTGATGCTTTTTAATATTTGGGTCATTCAGAGGTGGACTTGCTAGGGGCGATCGTGGCTCAAAAGTTGGGAGTTCGCGTTGTAATCGGAAGGTTGCCGGTTCAAGCCCCAGCTTGGACAGTCGGTCGTTGTGTCCTTGGGCAAGACACTTCACCCGTTGCCTACTGGTGGTGGTCAGTGGTGCCAGTGTCCAGGAGCCTCGCCTCTGTCAGTGCCCCCCAGGGTGGCTGTGGCTACAATGTAGCTGCCATCACCAGTGTGTGAATGTGTGAATGACAGGTTGTGTAAAGCGCTTTGGGGTCTTTAGGGACTAGAAAAGCGCTATACAAATACAGGCCATTTTTTTTTGTTGATGTGTTTTCCTGGTAGAGAGCAGAATTTATTGTTCCATTAATTACAGCAAAGCAGCCCCAGACCGTCACACTACCACCACCATGTTTGGTATGATGTTATCTTTATGATGTCCTGTGCTGGTTTTATGCTAGATGTAAAGGGACTTAAACCTTCCAAAAACTCTTGTCAGTCCACAGAATTTTTTGCTGTTGACAGATGTAAGACGATACTTTGTGTTCTTTTCAGTCAGCAGTGGTTTTCTCCTTGGAGCTCTCCAATGGATGCCATTTTTGCCTTGTCTGTTTCTTATTATTGCATCGTGATCACTGACCTGCACTGATACTGTAATTCTCTCATCACCCACAATCAGTCATGACACATGGTCGCCCCTCCCTGAGCCTGGATCTGCTGGAGGTTTCTTCCTGTTAAATTCAAGTTTTTCTTTCCCACTGTTGCCAAGTGCCTGCTCATAGGGTTGTTTTTTTATTTATTTATTTATTGTTGAGGTCTCTATTATCTGAGGGTCTTACAATATAAAGTGCCTTAAGGTGACCTGTGATTTGGCAGTACATAAATAGAATAGAATGGAGCTCAATGAAAGTGAGGTTTGCAGTTCTTTTTGTGTTTTTTGTGACCACCTGGAAAAGTCATTGATGTGTTTTTGGAGTAATTTTGGAGTCCAAGTTTTCTCCATTTGTGGATGTCTCTCACCCTGATTCACTGGAGTCCCAAAGCATTAGAAACCGCTTTGTAACCCTTTCCAGACTTATTGTCACTGAGTTGGCTTCTCAGAAAAAAAAAAAAAAATAAGAAGTGTGAAATTTCTTTTTCCACCGCATCTTATCTCAGTTATAAGACACTTTTCGGTCGCAGGGTTATTACTCGGAGAGGTTATCTGCGTGTTTAACCGGCATGTTCTCTACAGAGTTCCTCTGAAAACAACTGAAGTTTTCCTGACAGCGGAGGACAAGCGCTGACATGAAAACTGGACGAGCAGAACAAAGTGGAGGAAGGACATGGCTTTCAAAGAGAGCACCAGGACCCTGTCCTTCAGTATTATATACTCCCTTTTATTAATCAGTTAGAGATAACGTGAAATTACCGATGACCACTATTTGAGTTCATTCAGAGGGTTTAGTTAGTAAAATGTACCATTTTCTTTATTTTCTTGTTCGTGCTTTTTTTCTAAGTGTCGGTAATTAACTGAGTCAGCACAACTGACTGACGCTTTTAGTTTGACTGGGTTGATTATCTGAAAAGTGTAAAAACACAATGGTAAGTTAGGGATAAGTACGCACAGTACCTGGAAATCTTTGACTGACAGTTTAAAATCTAGCACCGACATTAACAGAGTGTGACTCGGTATTTTAAAAAATAAGGCTACGTTGACGCAACCGGAAACACGTAACGAATAGTCCACGTAAGCCCCGCCCACCAGGAAGTATGAAACATAACACTGAGGTGCTTTCACTTTTAGCAATGTATGTAGCGAAGACAGAAAACGAATAATCCCGACAAGCCTCCGACACCTTTTGGATAACGAGGTAGGCATTAAATCTTCGAGTGCCTTCATGCTGAGGTTGATGGTTTATTCAAAGCAAACTCAACAGGAAGTGTTTAGACCCACAGTAGTGTGACGCTGGAAAAAGTTTGCATGTCACGCCTTCCTTCTTGCTCTTTCCACGCTCGCTGTCACTCGTATTTTTTATTTTCAGAGATGGAAGATGCAGAGGAAAGCCGGATGGAGGAGATGCTCATGTGTCCAGTGTGCCAGGACATATTCAAGGATCCTCGGCAGCTGCCCTGTGGACACAGCATGTGTATGACATGCCTGGAAGGCCTGATGGATCACTCCTCAGACGTCCCATTCAAGTGTCCAGACTGCAGGGCGCATTTTGGTCAGGTTGTTACTGTGCAGAAGAGCTACGCGCTGGCCAGCATCGCAGAGGACTTCAGGCTGAGCAGGAGGACCAGGGTGCCCACTAGATGCACTTTTTAGAATCTCAAATCTGTTTGGCAGTCTTAAAAAGTGTAAACAACTCTGCGGGACTGCAATACATCATTCTTCATGTCAATATCTGACATTTTCTCCCCAGGAAAAGCAGACAAAATGTGTGTACTGCGACTACTGCCCAGAGAAAAACATCTTGGCTGTCAAGACATGTACAAAGTGTGAGGTGTCGCTGTGCAAAGAGCACGTCAAGGACCACCAGAAGCTGCCAGTGTTCACTGGGCACCCTCTGGTGGGACCGCTGAGCGACCTCGCAGAGAGGAGGTGCCTACAGCATGAGGATGAGGTGCTGAGGTACTACTGCAAGTCATCCAGACGCTACATCTGCAGCATTTGCACACTGGAGGGCAAGCAGCTTAACGTGGCCACTGAGACCTCCACTGTCCTACGGAGACAACTTACCGTGAGTTTAATAACCATCTTGGACTCAATGTTGCACAATCAGGTTATCTTGATTCATTCATTGACCTCTTAAAATCCACCTGGTCACGGGCAACCAGTCTAGGGTTAGGGGTAGGATCATTTCAGCTGTACTGCTAAAATGAATGTATGAGACTAACAACTTCATATCTGCAAATATATCTGTTTAATATGTGAGTAAAACAAAATGAAAATCTGAATCGCAGCCTAAGACTGATTGCTATTTATAGATGTTAAGGCAATTTAAGGTAATATTGTGTGTGCATTTGACAGGAATACATGGACCAGCACTTTAAAACGCTCATGGATCAAATCACAGAATCCAGCAACACTGTAAGAAAACTGCAAGAAGACATTCATCATAACGTGAGTCCTGTTTCCTGACATCTTAATATCTCATTTCAAGGTGTTTACAGTTTGTTCCTGTGGCTAATGTCCTTTTCTTTGAACCCAGAAACAGAAAATGAACTCCATCAACGGTGTCACCATAGTCCTGCTCTTACTCTGGTTCATAGTTCTCTATTACGGTAATAGAACCCCGAGCCCCTTGTTCTTGTGTTTCTTTTGTGTCTATGTGTAAACTCACTCACGTCTGCCTTTTCTTTCTTTCAACCAGCCTACAACTTCTCTGTGGAGAACCAGACGCTGACAGAAGCGCTGGACGAGCAACAGAACCGCGTGCATGACATCTATTCCACGATCGCAGGTAAGGAGGGTTCAAGTGTCCATTTCACTGATGGAGTTATGCAGTGCAAATCTTTCTTTGTCAGCCCTGCATTGTTTGCTGGGTGCTAATCTAGACGCTACCCCTGCTTCCAGTCTTTATACTAAGCCAGGCTAATGTTCTTCTGAGTCTTTTTTATGTATCACACAGCAGCTTTCATATCCATCTCCTGGCAAGATAGTGAATACCGTATTTCTTAAAGTCAAAATGTTCATGTCTGTGTGGTAATGCAGGGCTGAACAAACCTTTTATCTGCTTTTTTGTAAACTATAATTACTAAACTCTAATTCTGTTCCACTCAGAAGTCTGAATAACATTTATGTATCCCTCCATAGAAAGTTTGGTTTATCATTCCATGAAAAGCTACAGACCTAAAGAAACAGAAGATCAAGGTAGGACTGGCATGAGGTTATTTTTTTTGGTAGCATTTGCGTGTGTGTGATTCTGTCTGTTAAGCTTGATAGCTTGAAAAGTTTTGAATGAATTCTGGTAAAGCTTTGCAGGGGTGTACAATTTGTTTGGCTTACATCCATCAAGGTTTTCAGGGTCAACTGATTTAATGGATGAAAACTGACAAAACGTGTTATAACTTAGAAACTGTTTTAAAATGTGGTGTGTATTCTCAAGATATATAAAGTACCATATAATGATTTAAAGTCATTCAATTCAGTTTCACTTATATGGTGCAAAATCACAACACCTGTCACATTTGACCTCTGACCTCACTTTTACATTTGCACTGTATTGCTTGTGTTGAGACAACTGTGAGTGTGGCAGAATTAGGAGAAACAAGAATATTGAGATTGAGTGATTGAAAGTAAGACTGCAACATTTATTGAACGGAAAACAAGATTGAGAATTAGGAAAAGCGCAGGTAGGTCATCTGGTGACCTCCTAATGGTTAGCTACGGTAGCTTTAGCTACAAAGCTAAGGTAATTGCTTTAAAGTCTTAATAGACTTTGATTTTGTCTTATTTGTTCTGTAAAGTGTTTTGAAAGGCACTTCTAAATAAAATGTATTATTATTATTTTAAAACTGGGGTAGCAACAAAACACTGTATGTAAATGTACTTATAGTCGTGTGTCTGTTTGTCAGGAGCTCTCATGTTGGACCTCAACACTGTCAATCACGTTCTTGGAGTGTCTGCTGATCTCAAAACAGCTGAGAGAGTGAACGCAAAGCTGGATTATCCCAACAGTAACAGCCGTTTCGATGAAGCCCCGCAGGTCCTCTCCTCCCAGTGCTTCTCCTCTGGTGTCCATGTCTGGGAGGTGGAGGCTGAGGGGCACTGGGACATTGCTGTATCCTACAAGAGCATCCAACGAAAGTGCAAGGAAACCAGCGCCTTCGGAAACAACACAGAGTCCTGGAGTCTTGTGCACAAAGGCAAAGGGAACCTGTTTGCCTGCCATAACAAAACCAAAACTCCTGTATCTCGTGCCTTGCAGAGCAGCCGAATAGCAGTGGTGGTTAATTTCGAGGAGGGCAGCATCTCATTCAGTGCTGTAGATTCCACCGTCACACAGCTGCATGAATTCAAGGCTGAACTGAGTCAGCCAGTGTGTCTGGGTTTGGGGCTTCATCACGTGGATCCACCCAGCCGAGTGTCCATTGTCAAAGCTTCCTGAATAATACCGCACACTGTCCCAACATTCAGACAACACTGTGTGCACACTGCCTCAAGTTCAGTGGCCTGAACCAAAGAGAAGATGCTTCAAAGCCAAATCACACCTCAGGAATTTATTTTTATATTGTGAAGCTTTATATGACATGCAAAGTGTGTTAAATACTTGATTTTCTGGTTGTAGATACTTATTTTTAATATAAATCTTCTTACAAGTCTTGAATAGCTTCCAGATATACAAATTGTAAGAATTTTAACATCTGACAATTCATCGTGCCACTTTTGCAACAAATATGCACCTTAACCCCGTCAGTTTTATTTAAGTACTGGATTATCGCTATATTTAAAAATACACTAAATTAAAGCAAAAATAGCTGCAAGAATATGATTTAAAACCTTTGAACTGATTACTTGTAAAATGCAGTTTGATCCATATCTGAGAGATATATGGGAACCAGAATAGATGACTTCTGAGACAACTGCAAGAAATCCATAAGTTTCGATCTCAGCTTTCCTTCTCTTCACGTCAAACGTGAGCTGACACATTTGACGTGGCTGAACATGCACGATGAAGAGTTTGCAGCTTTTTTGAGAAAATGAGCTCAGAACAACCTGAATCTGTAACCTTTTCTGAATAAAAGCCATGACAGGATAACTGTGAAAGCCAAAATGTAGTTTTGTCTCGGCACAATTAGATCAGAGTGAAAAGTCAATAAATTCACTTGGCATTTAAAGATTTGCCAACACAAGCTAGAACAGTCAAGTTAGGGCAACAGCACCAAAAACTGCATGTGTGTCTAAGTCAGCTGTGTATTTTTGCCTGCTCCCTTTAGGGGTCTCCACAGCAGATCACCTGCCTCCATCTCACCCTTTCCCTAGCATCCTTACCTGCCACACCACATCCATGAAGCTCCTCTGAGGTCTTCCTCTTTTCCTCCTGCCCTGCAGCCATGGTGTGTAATTTACAAGCAGGAGAGTTAAAAAGCCTTTGTAAGCTGGCATTGGGGGAAAAGATGGACAGAAACAGAAGTTTGAGCAATTTGTCTCATTTATTAACAAAACATGGAGGTTGAGCATTCTTGAACAACTGTCTGATTATTTTTGAAGAAAAAGGCAACAATCAGTCTGGCAGGCCTCCGTACAAAACAGGTTATTACAGTGATACAAACGTTCTCTGCTAACAAAACAAGAGTCCATTCAGTTACAGTTTCTCTCTCTTCATACAAAAGGAATTAACACTTAAAAATGCCAAACCATTGATTTTAAACCTTGATGTAGAAAATCAGTGAGCACCGAACGAGTTGCTTTTGTCCTCTTTTGATCGTCAACAACTTGTAATAAACAACTAGAAACTAAGAGAGAGAATATTATTGTCTTGATCATATCTCACACTAGCTGCCGTAAGGCCCCTTGGTGCCTCACTAAAAATGGCACACATACTCATATCATTACACATTTATCTACACTGCATACATGCCTTTAGTAACAAGGTTAACACTACTGGGCTGTTCCATTACAGCAATACCAGCTGTCCTGAAAAACAACTGTCAGACCTATGTTTCGTGTACAAATCGTGAAATGTATTTCTCTAACGCACCAGTTCTGCATCCACCCTACAGCTATCAACACATTCCTTGCGAAAACGAAGAAGTCTGTTGATGTGATGGACCGCAGCAGCTGTGTTACTTCACTGTTCCCATGTTCTGATTCTTTATGGAGCACCACGCCCTAAATACATCTCTGAAAGACAGAAAATATCATGTAAAAGAAAGTTTCTCTACATGTTGCTGAAAACAAAACAACTTCAGCTTTCACCTCTACACACCTGCAGTGAGTGGCCACACATTCATTACTGCAGTATTCTTTGTCCCAGTCTTCACTCTCTACTGCTGGGTTGTTGCAGCCTGCCCTTACGCACACAGTCTTCACTGCAGCGTTGTCCCGCGACGCACTCACCTCCATCTCCTGAAGAAAAAAGGGATTAATATCAGCAGATTTTACACAAGTCTAGGTTTGCCGCAGCTGTTTTTTCTCCATGTTACAATATGTTAAAATCAGAAGTGAGAATATATCTTTAATTTTGTTAGTTTTATTAAGAAAACTCTTGTGTCAAAGTCAGCAAACTCGCTGATATACACTACCAGTCAAAAGTTCTCATTTAATGGTTTTTCTTTCTTTTCATGACTATTTACATTGTACATTCTCTCTGAAGGCATCAAAAACTATGAATGAACACATAGGATGCTGTGGTAGCCATGCTGGTCTAGTTTTGAATAAATCCCCAACAAAGCACCCCCACACCATCACACCTCCTCCTCCATGCTTCACAGTGGAAACCATGAAGTATGGAGACCATCCATTCACCTTTTCTGTATCGTGGGCAGAACCAATGATCTCAGATTTGGACTCATCAGACCAAAGCACAGATTCCCACTGGTCAAATGCCCATCCCTTGTGTTTCTTGGCCCAAACAAATCCCGTCTGCTTGTTGCTTTTCCTTAATAGTGGTTTCTTAGCAGCTGTCTGATCATAAAGGCCTGATTTGCGCAGTCTCCTCTGAACAGTTGATGTAGAGATGTGCCTGCTACTGGAGCTCTGTGTGCCATTTATCTGGGCTCTAATCTGAGGATGTTAACTTCACTGGCTGGTGACTTGGATGAATTTATCCTCAGCAGCAGAGGTGACTCTTGCTATTCCTTTCCTGGGACGGTCCTCATGTGAGCCAGTTTCGTCATAGCGCTTGATGGTTTTTGTGCCCATTCGTAGTTTTAGCAATTTTCCAGACTGACTGACCTTCAGTTCTAAAACTAATGGTGTACTGTTGTTTCTCTTTACTTAGCTGGTTGTTTTTTGCCATGATATGAATTCTAACAGTTGTCAAATAGTGCTGTCAGCTGTGTACTAAACTGACTTCTGCACAACACAACTGATGGTCTCAACCCCATTAAGAAGGCAAGAAACTCCACAAATGAACCCTGATAAGGATCACCTGTGAAGTGAAAACCATCTCAGGTGACTACATCATGAAACTCATCGAGTTGGTTTTTAAGAAATATAAAATATAAGACATATTTAGAGTTATCATTTTTTCTTGCTTCATAATTCCATATATCTTGCTTCATACATTTGATGTAGATACACACACCCCCGACCAATTTTATGAAATTACTCAAGCAATGCAAATCTGCATAGACTGATAAATCAAACAGGAATTTGTACTTTCCCCAAGTTGTGTATGTTATATTACAGAGGAGGTGAAAATCAGCAAATAGTTGTTGAACAGTCTTCCACTGTTCTTCTCCAAATATGGAGGGGAACGCTCCATTATTTACATTTTTCATTCATTCATTTAAAAATATGTCCAACTCAATTTCTGTGTGAAACACTCTGTGGAGTTTTAATTATTTTTGGAATTCCCTGCGTTTTGTCGGGTATTTCCATCAATTTGTAATAATAATAATAATAATAATAATAATAATGGATATTTAATCAGAGTAAAAAAGGGCAAAAACCTATGATGAAATCTCTGCTGTCTGCTGAAACAATAGGCAGAATAAATGATTGTTAGAATATTTGATATTAAAACATTAATTACAGTATTTGTTCTTCATTGGAATGAACTATACTCACTGAAGGGATATTATACCCTTAAAAAACTGAAACATACCTGTTAATTAAATCAACACAATTAGTCAGATGTGCTAACACCTGTAAAAGAGGATAAACCCCAAGTTTACTGAACCTTAAAAAGATCTAGCTTTACCTCTTCTGAAGGCAGCACTTCTGTAACATCGTCGTCGTCATCGTCGTCTGCATGGCCTGACGTCTCAGCAGAATCGTCCTCTTGCAGCAGTGACACGACAGGTGGAGCCTGGGCAGGTGTGGTTTCAGTAGATGATGAGGCTGCTGTGCTAGGGACAATAATTGGCAGCGCCTGTTTTCCCTGAATGGGGGCAGGAACAATTTTTATCTGAAGTGGAGGAGGCGGTGTAGCTGTGACGGACACAGGGTGGCCTGGTGTTCCCTCGCGGGGTTTGGCCTGTAAAGGTGGGGGCGCTGGTGCCATCTGCTGGAGCCGAGGTGGAGGCGGGGCATTCTGCATCTGCAGCAATGGAGGCGGCTGACGCGAGGCGTTCGATACCACGAGGGTAGGCTGCAAGGCACGGACCCCTCCAGGCAACACGGTCACCACCTGCCCGCCTCCCTGCAGAATGTGCTTGGGGATTATGATCTTGGTGATGGTCTGGGTCGGAGCGACTGAAGCTGCTGGAGCAGAAACTTTGTTTGCCCCCGTGCGGGAACGTGTGGTCACCTCTGGGACGTCCAGGATGATGTTGGAGGCACAGATGTTAGTAATGGTGTTCTCTTCCATGGTGCTGTTTGCCACACGGGTTCCCTGGTGACCAGCAGAGGGAAGGGCAGCAGGAGTCGAGTTAACCACAGGTGGAGGTGGCGAGGGGGCAGTTTCCATCTCCTCGGTAACAGGCTAGAATGAGGCCATATTAAATACACGAGAAAAGTAAGTCCCAAGAAGCACAGCAATGGACTGGTTTTCTTTCAGAGACAACATGACGTTACCTGTGAGAGCTGGTTGGCTCTGTAAGCTGCGAGCGCTTTCAAATACTCTTTTTTGGCTGCTTCTGTCTTTCTCTTGTACACCTTATAAAAAAGAAAAAGAAGTTTGCTTGTGTTATATTGATGCATTTTTTCCTAAATTATTATAATAAATGCTGACATGCTAAAAAGGAGTCATTTTAAAAGGGGGATTCTACATATTCCTTCTTTGTTTGTCAGTGAAGGCATAACTATACGCAAACACCTGTTTCTGTTCCTCAGCCAGGCTGTCCCACATGGAGGCCACGATCTTCGACACCTCCCCGAAAGAAGCATTGGGGTTCTGGCCTTTAATCGCTGCCTGGGTGTCTCTGAAGAAGAGTGCGTACGCTGAAACCGGCTTTTGTGGCTCATTGGGGTCTTTCTTCTTCCTTCCTTTTTTCGCTCCAGCAACCACATTCGCTGATGCTAGTGTGGCAGGTTTACCCCCACCCCTCCGGGCTGTTCCAGGAGAAATGGATGATGGAAGAGCCAGGTGAGACGAAATGTTGGGGAGACCAGAGGAAGAGGAGAGAGACAATGGAGAGTCCACCAGAACACTCTTCTGAGAAGGGAGAGATTCAGTTGGAGAGATGGGAGAGCAGGCATTAGCTTCATCATCTCCAACACAGCAGTGACTGTTATTCACAGTGCAGGTAAAGTTTTCCACCTTCTCTCAATTTCTTCTATTTTCTTCATGTAACTCTTACTATATGTACGGTGTCAGATGTTCAAAGAAATTAAGCGATAAATGTATGTCAAGAAAAAAAAAAACGTACATCACTGAAGCTAAGGAGTAATTGCCAGCCCCCAAACTTATGAGCAAAATGTGGCACATTAAGCATCAACAACAGCAATCAAATGCTTTCAATAACTACAGATCAGTCTGACATTGTTACTCTTCTTTGCATGATCGCATTATTGAAGCCACATTGGAGAGTCTGTCAGTCTGAGCTGCTCTTCTCAGGTCAGAAGCTAACTGTAGGTATTGTTCCTGTGTGAAACCAGTATATAAATAATTAATTTAGCATTACCTATTATTTTCAATCTTAAAGAAAATCAGATGGAGTTTGTTCAGGTTAAAAGTAAATTGGAAAAAATATATATTAGTCACGTTTAAGAAGATTTGATTTCCATTAAAACACAACTTTCCACAACATCCTCCTGAGAACCAAGGAAAAAAGAATATTCCCATTGAACTTTTTTTTGTGATTTCCTTCCTCTTTGGTGCTGAAAGAGGCCCCCCAAACATATGACATACCAATGGAAGCCCAGGATGTCCTCTACTTAGTATATCAGGACTTAAATGGGGGCTGAAATAAATATGGACCAAAAAACCGAGGAGATAAATGATTGGGCTGGTTCTCAGGAGGATATAACAAGCCTCTCTGGCAGATGAACTTCTCTTACGTACGGTCTTTTTGCAAAGTTGTGAAGCCATAGCATCATTAAAAGGTGATCGGTTCATTCCAAGAATGGTCCTGAAGCAGTACTGATTATAATTGTTTATGTTACCAACAGGCCAAGATCACATTTTGCACACCCTTCTTATCCTGGAGTGCTACTAGCAACATCTGCTTCTGGAAACAGATTAATCAAGTGCTAGGCCGGCCTGGGTGTTTTTATTCTAGCTGCAACCAATTATCTCAACATCTTTTTGTTTATTAGGACTTATTAATGGGACACTTTTTGTTCTTTTAAACTGGACGCAGTGTTTACTCAAGTTACCTTGTTTGATTTTGTGTTAACATAACCACAAAATGTTATATGTTTACTTCACTGTAAAAGTTGGATTATAACTAATATGCAAATAGTTTGTAATCTAAACTACAGTTCCAATACTACGTTGAAAAACGATCCAGGTGTTTCTTATTACCTTGAAGTCATCCATGTCCTCGTCCTGTAAGGAACCTGCTGGGGATGGTGTTGCTGACAGAGGCTGCTTGGGCGCCTCTGAAGGGTGGCCAATGTTTTCACCTCCCAGGCCCAGTGAAAGCTCAGACTGGTTAATAGTAGTAAGGTGACCACTTCCCAAAAGACTATGACCAATGTCACAGAGCTGAACATCAATGGTCATGGGGGAAGAACTGCTGAAATGAGAACCACCAGAGTTGCCCAGTTCCTGTGGAGACACAAAATACAAACTGTAAATAAACCTTTACAGCCCTCAACAAACAGTATCGTGTGTGCGAGTCCACAGGTGAGGTACTTACCAGGGCTGAAGAGCTCAGCAGGGCTCCTCCTCCTGACTGGCCCATTCCCCCGAGGCTCTGCTGCTCCAGGCCTTGAGAACCAGAGTTTACAAAGGTGGAAGCAAAGGAAGGGTCATTGGCTTCTACCACAAGGTTGCTAACAAGGCTACGGGAGCCCGAAGGTCCCCCGGTTCCCTCTGACAGCTCAAAGTGGGCCACCGCATCACTGATACCCAGCGATGGATCTGGATCAAGGGAAATCGGGGGGATCTCGAAAACTTCATCCCCCAGACTAGGAGTATGAAATGTCTGCTGTATGTGCAGGAGAAGAGGTAATGAGTTAGTAACTAATGGACTGACGAAGGTTCGGTATAAGCAAAACGTGTGACACTGTACCATCATGCAGTTTCATGCAACCCACTCACCTCTGAAGACAAAAAGGGGTGTCCTGCTCCACTGATGGTGAGATAACTGTCACTGCCTTCCGAAAACTTAAAAAACAAACAAGCCAAAAAAACCCCCACAGATAGTTAGCTGTAAACTGCCGGTTCGATACCGTTAGTCTAAGAGACCTTTCATAAAAACACCGGTGTCGGTGAGTTACCTTATTTCCTTGGGAGTATCCACCATATGCTTGGGAGTCCAAAAACTCTGAGTCAACATTTTGAGCACAACCATCCGAGAGCTCAGAGTAGAAATTGAGATCCATTGTGAAATAAATTATTAGGTAAGACTACCCCACACACTGTTCAATTTGTTTAAAATGGGATATTTTTTTAAACACACACCAATTTAGAGCAGCTACGCGTGTAGTAACTAAAGGTGCTAGTCGCTAGCTAGCTAAACACTGCTGACTACCATCACGTTGAGTTCGAAGAGATGTACCTTCGTCGTGAAGCTCGGGGGAAACTAGGATAAGGGGAGTGATTCAAAGTTCATAGGAACCAAAAACTCGCATATTAGTTAAATATTATGTGTTATATTATAGCCTCGCAAGGCAGAGTTTACCGGAGGCCCAAAACACACCCATTCAAACACCGGAGACCTACTGCTACTGCTGTGACTAGCGCCCCCTCCTAACCGACAGCAGTATGTCGTGCTAGATTCACGGGCCGTGGGAAAAATTGTAACTGTCACGTGTAGCGGTGCCTGTGTTTTGTTTTGTTTTGTTGCAATCTGACAGCTATGAACGAATACCACATGAGCTTGTTTAGAAAACGAAAGAACAGGTGTTTCGCTTTTTTTGTTCTGCGTATAGATTTTTTTGGTCTAGAGGAAAGCACTCAAATGTCCAATGAGTCTTTAACCATACCTCACACCCGATGTCCCTAATCAGACTATTCCAATATAAAAATGATATATCAGGATTATTATAAGGTAGTATTTTGTAGGTATTACATGTAGTGATTTAAAATTAGTTCAAAAGTCACTTCCAAACAACCAGTGATCCCCTTCATTAACTAGTTCAGTGCTTGTTTGCTTTCATTTTATTGGCTCGGTTGTAATATTCATGAGCCCTTTATTTCATCTTATTTTTTAGAAATGCAATTGTCTGCTCTAAACACAAAACCTACATTTACTGTCTTGGTGCTATTGCTCATCTTTAATTCTTTGTGAATATCAATATACTTCTCAATTCTAGCCTACTTATAAAACTATGGTACATATCCCAACATAATGGACAGTAACAGCAATTTGAGAAATGCAGGAAGTTTTAATCACCCCTCACCTATTTTGTAGTTTTTCCTCAAAGTCAGTAGCAACAACTTGAAAGATCCCCATTAACCACTTTAAACATTACTGACGTTTGCTAAACTTATGTGATTTCTATATGCAAAAAAATATGTCCTTAAAGCAGCTAATCAAATTTGGATATTTGCTTGATTCCAAGTTCTTTTATGGTGGTGTGAGTCATAGAGGTGGGAATCACCAGACAGCCCACAATATGATATCACAACATGTAACTCAGGATACAATATCGCAGTTGTTAACATTTTGCAATATGCCAAGTGTTGCGCTAACATATATTGCAATCTATCACTTTTTTTGAAATTGCAAATTATGTCCTCAAAGTTAAACTTTGTCAGTATCTATTTTATCCACTAGGATAAATTTCAGTTATTTTTTTGACTGTCAAATGTTCCAACACTGTCACTAAAACCGGCCATAAACGTTGCCATAAGCCAGAGTCAGCCTGCAGTTAGAGCGGCAATTACATGCAATCTGTTTCTGATAATACAACAATTAACTGTGAGAAATCAAGGAAATATTACAGTTGTCTATAAATAGACAGAAATTCACATTTAACCACTACATTTGTACTCAGCAACCTTCCTGTTTTATAGAAATATAACCAGTGAGTTGAGTTCCCTTGAGTTGTCCTTGTTGACAAAGACTCATTCAGACTGATGGCAACACGTTGGCAATCAGTCTGCATTTATCAAATCAAACAGTAATTATGTGCAATCCTTTAACAATCTGAGTGTGACAGTAGCCAGTGCAAGTCACACTGTGACCGTTTGCATAAACGTTGCATCCGATCAGGCGACATGAGGCCTCGTTTGTAATGTTCCCAGAGTATTTTAATGTATTTTACAAAACATTACCGTATTGATACAATATTACGATACCACGCTGTATCGACTCTTTTCCCTTCCACCAGTGAATAGTATGTACGATCACGCTACGGGGACCAAAAAAAAAACCCCAACTTAACCATTAATCTCTCTTTCCACCACTATCAGCATTTACTGAATGCAATTATTCCCCTTTTAGCGAAGGATTTTAATGAACCAATTTTATCAAATCCGAGTTATTTCTCAGGCTTCCTGTCCCAACTTAAGGATTTCCTCACGCTGCTCTGTTATGTAAACCTTAATCGCAGCCCAATCCTCAGGAACACCTGTATCCTAAAAACACACTAAGCTCAAGTTGCACCAAATATAGTGTTTGCACATCCGTGTTACATCATTATTTTCACACATTTAGCCTCGAGACAGAGTAAACTTCACAATAAATACTACTTTAGTTTCCAATATAGCTTAATAACTGCATAACATATCTCGGTTCAGGGGAAACGGGAATAATTGGAGCTCTTATACATCATCGTCTGCTGTAATCAGGGCATGACTATTAAACAGGAGGACATTATGTGTACAGACAGCAAACTTCCTTATTGCTTCAGCTGAGTGGAAATCGCAATAACACACACAAACGTGCTTTCACTGTAGATTGCTGTTATTCATATCACAGATACAGTCAGGTCATGAAACAAGAATAGTAACTCAATGCCGTCATCTTTGCACCATAGTACACAATTGACCAGCTCTACATTGTACAATACACCCATCCTCCTATTACGTTTCAGTAACTAATAACGCCACTTTCCCCTCTCCCTCCCTCCCTCTCTACCCCTAACCCTCCCATAGAGTGAAAACACTAACAGTACATCCATAAACTGGATCCCCTTTAAAGTTCACAGACTCGTTTGGACAGAACGAGACCCAGGGGAGATTGTGGGATCTGGCTCTGCTCAGTACACGTCCAGTTTCATGTAGCGCTAGAGGACCAGCTTTGAGGTTCTTAGATAAGAAAAGTGTATCTGTACAGCAGGGGTCCCCTTTTGGTCACGGCTGGGAATGTGATGGGAATTCGTAGGTTTTAGAAGGAAGTAGAGGACAAGGACCAGTTGACAGGTAAGAAAGCTCAGCTTTTTGCCGTTTTATCAGAGGTTAGAGAGGAAGATTGAGGAGAATAAGGACCGGACACGATTGTGAGGGGGGGAAAAAAACCCAAACAAACAAAAAATAAATTGAAGGGTGCAAATCTGCTCCTCACATGGAAAAAAAAAATCCTATGTAAAACAAATGAAAAGATGTAGCAACAAATAAACCCTGAAACAAATTCATCCATAATTTGATACATAATGATAAAAATAAATGATTAGGAATAACATGATTTGTTTTGGAAAAGGGGACTAAGTCAGATGTGTTTGGAGAGGAGGGTTCAGTCAATCCTCTGAGCTTGATGAGGAGTCAGAGTCTTTCTGTGCTATGATAACATCGTCCAATAGCGCTTCCTGATCCGAGCTGTCATAGTCCCCCTGTGAAAGGCTGTCTCCTCCTTCCATTTTAACATCAAAGTCTGGACTGGTGAGGAAGTGATGAGAGGACTCCAGGTCCTCCTCGTCCATCATGTAGGCTCCATCTGACACCAGAGTCTCCTCTTCAACTCCGTCCAGGTTGGGGTCTTCGGGGGTAGGCTCTGGAGTGTGGTGATGGTGGTGGTGGTGGTGGTGGTGATGGTGGTGATGATGACGGCGACGGCTTTTCTTCGGGATCTCCGAGTGCTCCGTTAGCAGTCGGTGGAACAGGGTCTCCGGCAGAAAGCCCTGTGAGAAAAAGCAAAGAATCAATATTATCTGAATTAATATGAATAATTCATCGAGTCGGCACAAAAATCAGAGTGAAAAATTATCTGATTCACTGAAATTTATCATACAACTGTTGTGAGAGGCAATTTACTGCCATCTGGGTCATCATCTGACGCCGTCATTTGTGCTTAATTATAGCATCAAGATCATTTTAAGCACAGCACCGCTGCGAGTGTGGTGCAAAAGCTTTGGCTTTGTCCTGAAGGTGGTCAGCAAAATCAAATGTGCATGCTTTAGCCTTAGACTGCTTTATTTCCGACAAGCTGTGCCTGTGATGCTAGTAGATGACTCGCACTCTCTGGTTTGCTCATTTGCAGTGCTCTTCATAGGTTACATTTGTTATTACTCTAACAAAATGACTGAATTCATCTTCATAAATTGGCACAATGAGCACAGAGCTTTCCACCTCCATTGGTGCCTCTTTGCAATTGCAGCGTCACAATTGCGCCCTACTTTGTTATGAATAATTAATAATGACGTCGACCCAATGAAGTATTAGAATTATCAATAAAGATGTAATCTAATCACAAGAGTCATGTAAAATTATAGCATCTTTAATACATACAGAATTCCGAACAGTTTCGGACCACTCCGGTGCTACAGCGTTGTCGGGATTCTCCTCCAGATATTCTCTCAGTTCTTGCAACATTGGACAGAAAGCAGCTCCAACCTACAGAGAAACATTTGCATGCTTGTTAGCGAGGGGCATCATAAAGCCTAAACGTAAACATCACCAGTCTACGCTTGTGTGCAACTGCGCCCCACCTTCTTCCCTGTCCTCATGTTGATGAGTTTGACCTTCTCATTGCCTGTGATGGCTTTATCTGCCCTCCTCCTTCTCTTCCTCTTGCTCCGGTTCACAAGAAGCTGAAGAAACAAGATATGATGAAGCATAGTCCCGTACCCGTTTCGCCACAAACTGTCACCAGGGTTTGTTTATGAACCAGGACATGAATAAGAGTCATGAATTTACCTCCAGCATGTCTCCCTCCACTTCATAATCTGGGTTTTCCTTCAGCCACGTGGGCGGGTCCCTGCGACGAGGCATCCGCTCCAACGGATCGTGGAGTCCATCCATGTCAGAAAACTAAAAAGAAAGGAAGAGATATGATGATAAGATTATGAAGTGATATCAAACACTGCTTGGTTTCTGTTGCAGAGGAACATGTAAACCTGACTCTTGTACCTCTTGGTCCTTGCGCTTCTTCCGGCCACTGGCTTCTCCTCCTGACCCATTGGGCATCAAGGCCTGCTTGGAGAATGTGAGCTTCAGGCCCTCCTCCTGGCAGAGTGAGAGGAGGTGGTTTGTATTTTTAAACACAGACTACACATCACAGTCAACAATATTTTAGCAACTTGCATTAACAGTCAACAGACTGCTTCAGGTAAGCTGAACAGAATTTGCCGGTGTATCCCTACAACAATTCTAATGTCTCAACCTTATTCTCACCTTGAGGAGTTTTACAGTAAATTCGCCATCTTCTCCATCTGCCCCTGGGACGGCAGGCATGATGGGGGGTTTACGCATCACCCGTGTGTAAGCCATCTCATCTCCCACCAGCTCCGAGTTCGGGTTGAGCTGAGCTTCAGACACGTAACGCCGGCCCGAGGGCCACTGACCGGTCAGCACGAGGGTGCACAAACTGTCCAGGCGGTTGATCAACACACGGTCCTGAAACAAAAATAATCCCATGAGTGAGTCTTTTACCGTGACAAAACCCCACACATGTATGGATTAAGCGGGCATAAATTACCTTGGGCCAGTCAACTCTGAGGGGATCAGGAGGAGGAATGCCATCCTGAGACGTAGTCATTGAGAGTAAACTATTATCTTCATCCACATCGCACACCTTCATTCCTGTATAGATTGAAAAGAGTAACTTAGCACACAGGTCATTTCTATCTCCCGCCCCACTCAGCATTTTTTCTTTTAACTACCAGCTCACCTCCTTCTACCTCCGCCTCACTCTCTCCACTATCATCGCTGCTACTCGATCGATCTGAGGACGACGAGCCCGAATCAGAGTCTGAATCCGAGTCAGACGCTCCCTCCCCCTTCCTTCCCCCTTCCGTTTTCTCTCCCCGCACCTTGCTCCTCTTGAAGCTCCAGCCCTGACCTCGCATTTTGCCGTCATGGTGACTCAAGGGCGTACTCTGCAATCCAGCGGCGATTTCACCTGCGAGCAACCCAATATTCTCATCGGTTCCCTCCTCTTTCACCCCAAGCATGTGCTCCTCAGTCTTGGGCTGGCTGAGTGTCATGATGGGTGGTGCCTGGGGTGGTGGAGGTGGAGGGGGAGGGGGAGGAGGTGGGGCCTGCTGGTTCTGGATGAACTCATCACGGGCCTGGCTGAAAGTGAACTGTGGGTCTGCGAAGATGGAGAGCTCAGTGCGGCTGACGCCGTGCAGTGATGCGCCCAGCATTAGCTGGCGATCGTGCTCTGGAATATTCCACCAAGCAGGGAGCTCGGAGGTGGATGGAGCCAGAGCGAGACGTTCCTCCAGGCAGGGGTGGGGGAGGACTCGCTCACGAAGGCGACGCAGGAGGCTGATACGGTAAAGAGTACGGGAAGCACGTTCTTCAGTGATGGGAGCCACAGTCTGGGTAACCTCTGCTGGATCTGAATAAGGTGAGCGTGAAATATGTTAAATCATGTGGTAGATATGGTAGGACACTGACTACAACATACGGGGGGGGGGGGGGGGGGGGGGGGGGGGGGGAAGAAGCCAAGCATCAATCAATTAGTAATTACCTTCACGGCCTGGACGCAGGTGGCACACCCTCCGGCACATGGCGACAAAGGAACGGAAGTATCGACTGAGGCTCTCATCGGTTTTTTTATCTAGACGGGCAAAAGTACGGAAACGGGTCCAGTCAAATTCTGGCTCTCCTCCTTCAGGAAGACCGGGCTCCTTTTTGATCTTCTCCACACCGAAAGTTGACACCACGCGGTAGAAATCACATTCTTCCCTACGTGTCCACCTGGAAGAAACAGAAGAGAAAGGGGTCAGAATGAGGACGGTATTTTGTATAACTGATTCTGAACTAAAATGGAAAATACTTAAATCTCTTTACGTGTTTATAATGTGACATGGTAACTCAGCATTTCACCTGTAAAAGGTAATATTTCCAAAATCTTAAGCAAGATTTACAAAATAGTGATTTGGTGGGATTAAAGCTTTTACTACTGTGTGTTGAGACAGTAATATAGCAGAAGTATACCTTTGCTGTCGCTCCTGCCGTGCAATCTCCTTCAGCTTGCTGGCCTGTTCGCACCGCCTGCGCCTGCGGTCACCCTTCGCTTCGGCTTCAATCTTCAGCTGCTCTTGTCTGTAGCTGCGCTGGTAAGCTGTGATCAACCGCCGCAGCCGTGCTGTGAGCGATGAGCTTGAGGGCCATTCGCAGACACCGCTATGGCTAGCTGAATTTTCTATGATCACTGGTGGAGGTGCCTTATCTTCCACAGAAATCTCCTCGTCCACATTCATGGACTGGAGGACAAAATAAAAATTTGTTAGTGCTATCATCCAAATCTATGACATTAGAACAGTGCTGCCACATCCAAATGTGATGGGTCTGATATGTACCTCCTCAAAAAGATCTTTGGTGTGTCTTGATGCAGGCTTAAATTCTGGGTCTTCTGAGTACTTATCATAGTCACCCCTGCATTTAAAAAAAAAACAAAAAAAAAAAACAAAAAGATAGAAGGAAAAAGTAAACAATGCAATTATGCAGTAATCTAATTTAACTTAAACACAGACATTTGAAACTTTCAAAACTGACAGAAATGTGAAACTGTAAAAGCTCACAGTTAAT
This sequence comes from Rhamphochromis sp. 'chilingali', assembly GCF_963969265.1. Classification (NCBI taxonomy): domain Eukaryota; kingdom Metazoa; phylum Chordata; class Actinopteri; order Cichliformes; family Cichlidae; genus Rhamphochromis; species Rhamphochromis sp. 'chilingali'. The sequence continues at coordinate 8,138,635 of NC_137943.1, read as the reverse complement.
TTGAAAATCTGCTACAAATCTATAAGCAAATAACTTCTAAAATCGGCCCAGTTTGCCAACGACACTCACTCGTCTCCCAGTTCAGCATCACCAGTGTGCTGCTCGGCATCAATGGCCTTGTCATCAGGCCGGCCGACTCTCTCCAGGAAGCAGAGGCAAGGATCAGCGCGCATGGTCGTGTACATCTCATAACCTAAGAGCAGGGAAAAGTCGAGGCTGTTAAACGCTAAATCTTTGACCACCAACACAGAGCAAGAACTGAGCCTGTCTTTAAACCACAATAAGATCCTCACACTGAACCCACCGTGCTTGAATACACCAGCCAGCAGTGAGCGGTCTGCGTCAGAGTCCCACCATCCTGCGGGCACCTCTTGCTGCTCCATCTCAGGCATCCAGATATCAACATCCCTGTGAAGAAAAAGAAAACAATGTATGATATATGGCCAGGACTGGCTGCTGTTTGTGTGCGCACTTGTCTATATATATATATATATATTAGATACCTGATATCAGCTCCTTTCAGGACAGAATCAGAATGTTCACCAATAACTTCCTGTTTCAGGTAGTATAGCATACGCACCCTCAGCAACACCCTGACATGGGAGAATAGAGGTTTATATCCATGGTGAATAATCTATACAAATATACATACACACAGCTGACTGGTTCACTAACTTGTTGCACTGATGCTTGAGGTGCTTGCGGTAGCTGTCGTCAAGCAGCAGGGTATCAGGGTTGTACTTGCGGATCCACTCCACCTTCTGTACATCAAATGTACTCTGGGCTTTTACCCTCTTGCCCTTTCTGCCTCTAGGGACAGGAATAGAAAGGCCTAGACACACAAAAAAAGAATAAATACTGCTATTCAGCTTTTACACAGATTAACAGATTTGCTCTTTAACAAGCTAGGAACCACAGTTAGGTCCATAAATATTTTATACAGAGAACTTTGTTCTAAATTTGGTTCTGTTCATTACAACAATGATGAAACGACTCAGATTCAGGTGAAGTGCTTCTGAGTTGTAGTTTAGCTTTAATTCAGTGAACAAAAAGATTGCATAAAAATGTGAGGAGCTAAAGCATTTTTTTAATAACACAATCCCTTCATTTCAGTAAAAAGTAATGGGCAAATTAAATAATTGCAAATAAAATGTTCATTTCTAATAATTGGTTGAAACGCTTTGTTGGCAATGACAGCCTGAAGTCCTGAACTCATGGACATGACCAGATGCTGGGTTTCCTCTTTTTTAATACTCCACCAGGCCTTTACTGAAGCAGCTTTCAGTTGCTGTTTGTTTGCTTTCTGTCTCAAGTTCAGTCTTCAGCAAGTGAAATGCATGTTCAATTGGGTTGAGGCCAGGTGAGTGACTTGTACATTCGAGAATATTCCACTTCTTTGCTTAAATAAACTCCTGGGTTACTTTGGCTGTATGTTTTGGGTAATTGCCCACTTATATTATAAAGTACCACACAATTAATTTGACAGCATTTAGCTGGATTTGAGCGGACAGTAAGTCTTTGAACACCTCAGAATTCATTCAGCTACACCAGCGCCTTCTTTCTCTCTCAGGATGTACTAAACTGTAGAATCTTCCATTTGTAATATTGTATCAACGTCTCTGATGTTTTTTTTTCCCCAGCAGCTTTAGGATAGTTCATTTCTCCTGCACGGAGAGCTTCTTTGACTTCATGTTGTCTGTTCACAGCAAAATCTTCCAAATGCAAGCGCCACGCCTCAAATCAACTCCAGGCCTTTTATTGATAATGATTTAATGAAGGAGTTGCCCAAACCTGCTCATGAAACAGTCTTTGAGTCAATTGTCCAATGACTTTTTGTCCCTTTAAAAAGAGGGCGCATGTTAAGGAGCTAAACTCCTAAACCCTTGTGGATATCCTCAAATGAAAGTTGAGTCTACACATTATGTCTATTATATACTATAACTGGAATATGTTTCAATAAATGGGTAAAAAACAAAAACAAAACCTGTGTCAGTGGTCAAATATATATGCACCTAACTGTATGAGGGATAAATGGGAATGCTAAGTGCAGCTCCATACCCGAGTGGTTGAGTAGCGTTTGTGGTTCACGCCCATTCTCTGGCGGCGTGATGAGCTCCCAGATGAAACTCTTGATGTTCTCGTCTCCACGATAGTGAAGCAGACAGAAGACCAGAATAACGCGACAGATCGTCTCCACATCACGCTCGCTCAGACGCCGCTTACACCTGGCATGGGATAAGATGTCCCTCCAGCGACCCCAACTAAAAAAGACGAACACAGGTAAAAGAGTGAAAATAAAGGACAAAACCCCATTAAAAAGAAAATAATATATATTTATACAGGAAATGCACTCTTCGCACCCATAGACGAGAAGGTGTTTCTCCACCCGGAAACAGTCAGTGCGGCCGTAACCACCTCCGCTGTGGCGGTCAGACCGCCGAGAAGCACGCGAGTGTCTGGAATTGGACGGTGGGTACTCTTCATCACTGTCTAGATCGGACAGGTCTCCACCTTCACCTCGTAGACTGGAGAACTGACGGGTCTGCTTACGAACTCTTGGAGTGTCGATCACAAGAGTGTTCTGTGAAGAGAAACACGTTATATTAAGATGAACACAATAAACAACTCAAACTTGGTGTATGAGAGGATAGGTGCTTTTAAATAAATCTAATACAAGTTGACACCATTTAGCTCTACAATTCTCATATGAATTTCTTTACCAAAAAAATTAAACAGCATAGCTTTACCTTCCTATTGATTGTGTCCATGTCTATGTCTGCTTTCTTGGCCCACTTCTGCCAGAACTCAGGGTCATCGAGGGCGATGTCAGTACGGTTCTCAGAGGCCACAAAGCTGGCTTTGGAGAAAGTGGAACCTTTTCCCTCGCTCTCAATGGTGATGGTAGTGGCTCTTCGCTGAAGGATCTGGTCAATATCTTCCTCACAGAACCGACTACCCTCGTCGTTCTCATCCATGATGGCAGCATAAGCCCCCTTCCTAAGCAGATCTTCTATCTCCTTCTTGGAGAACTGCTGGATCTGTCGAAAGGCATTGAATTTACAAATTACCCAGACTGGATTTCAAAAGGCTAGTTTTGAAACAAACAAAAATATACTACAACTGATCAATAATGTGGCACGGCAGTCTGAGTCTGTGACTTTTCTTACCCCATTGACGTTGCTGTCTTTGTTGCCACTCATGCTTTGCAGGACTGCACGGTCTAGGCCTAGCTTCAGACTTGCTTTATCAAGCATCTCCCGCTCATAGGAATTTCTAGTGATGAGTCGGTAGACCTTGACAGCCTTTGACTGGCCAATACGATGACATCGGGCTTGGGCCTAAAATAGCCATTTAAAAAACAAATTTAAAAAACAACACAAACAAAGGGGTCAAGAGAGCAGAACTTGCACAAAATGAGGAGAAAGTACAAAGTTTGAACCAAATATTTTAAGATTGTTTGATCTTTTGGTTATATTCATGCCACTTTATGTCTTGTACCTGCAGGTCATTTTGAGGGTTCCAGTCAGAGTCAAATATAACACAAGTGTCAGCAGCAGTTAGGTTAATACCCAAGCCACCAGCGCGGGTACACAGCAGGAAGACAAAGCGGTCTGAGTCAGGTTTGCTGAAACGATCGATGGCAGCCTGTCGCAAGTTCCCACGCACTCTACCATCAATTCGCTCATAAAGGTATCTGTAAAAGCAAGTTACATTAACCTACCACACAGCATTCTGCAAGCACTAACAAATATTTCAAAAAGATTTTTAATGATCGCTGACTTAGCATCATTTGACATTTATTTATCATTTTAGAAAAACTGCAACATATACACTGCGGTCATCATACCTCTTGTTGATGAGGTAGTCCTCCAGAATGTCTAAGCAGCGCACCATCTGGGAGAAGATGAGCACTTTGTGGCCACCAGCCTTGAGGCGAGGCAGCAGCTTGTCCAGTAGCACCAGCTTTCCAGCCGACCGAATCAGAGCCTGCAAATGGAAGTCAGGGGCCAGGGGGTCATACACCTCCCGCAACTCTGCTACGATCTTCTCCTCCGCACCTGAACATAACAACGAGAACATATTGGTTTTAAATAAATATGATACCTGCTGGCAAAACCTGCAGTGCTGCCGCTGTATTTTAGAAACATCACATGTTAATAACATCTGCCAAATATCAAATGATTATATGAACTACATGGCACAGTTTAGGTCTGTGAGCCTGAGTGTACCGAAGGTACAAAGAGCTAAAAAAAACTTCGACCTAATGTTGTTTATCAATGTCAGAGGGTGAACTCTGATAAATAAGCTGTCTCCACTAGAGGGGAAAAAAAAAAAAAAAAAAAAAAAAAAAAACAACTCGTTAAGAGTCATGTAATACCATTGATGAGGTAGGGGTGGTTGCAGCACTTGCGGAGCTCCATCATAGTGTTGAGCAGGTTGGGGACATTGCTGTTACTGCTTGCTCCTAAACTGAGGAAACTGAAGTTTCTCTCCAGAATGGCCCGGTAGTACTTCTTCTGGATATCTGTCAGCTCAACCTGAGAGGAAACAATTGCACGTTATGTTTTTTCTCCCTTTAAGCTCACCAGTGATGTTATGGCAATCATCAATTGAGATCCTTGGTTTTTTTTCTTTCTTTTTTTTGGTGAAAAGAAAAGGTCTTGCATTAAGATTTTATTCCATCTAACCTCAATGATGGTCTCCTGTTTGGGTGCCAAGTTCTTCTCTACATCCTCCTTGAGCCTTCGAAGCATCATGGGTTTCAAGATTGCTTGTAGCTTCTGAACCTAAAGGACCAAAACAAATAATCAGCTCAATAGCGGGCAAGGGAGCCGATGCGTATATGTAACGACGACAAACAGAATAAGGTTATCGATGCTAACGCCAATATTTAGGCATGTCGCACCTGTTCCTCTGTTTTCAAGTCTCCAAAGTCTCTGAGAAATTCAGTTTCAGAGGGGAACTGGGCAGGCTCCAGGAAATGAAGCAGACTAAAGAGCTCCTCCACAGTGTTCTGGAGGGGAGTGCCAGTCAACAACACTTTGTGTTCCTGAAAGAACCACAAGACACAAATTGTGAGATTGAAGAAAAAAGAAGGGCGAGTGTAAAACCGTGTGGTGATAAATCAGGGACGATGCAGAAGGAACAAGATCCCAAAAAACGGATTAGCTGAAGTCTGAAAGTTTTTTAAAACCATTTGGGGTGCACTTCTGTGTAAATGAAAACAATTTTAATTCAATTAAAACTGTGCTGGACACCATTATGTCAGGATTCCTGTTATTCAGCAACATTAGCTGTGGTCCACTCACCAGGTCCAGCATCTTTAAGCTATCCAAAAGCTTGCAATTACGATTTTTGAGACGGTGAGCCTCGTCAATGATGACGCAACGCCAGGCGATCTCCCTCAACTCGGGGCAGTCAGATAGCACCATCTCAAAGGTTGTGATGAGAGCATCGAACTTGTACGCACCCGGGATTAAATGCTCCTGCACACAAAATCATGATTTTCATTATACATGTGATGAACACATTACAAAAAACACACAAAACAAATCGCTGGCGATCATAACCAATAACTTTACCTTCTCATCTTTGCAGTACATCTCATACTGCTGTATCATCTGTCGGCTGGCCAGGCTGCCGTGATAGACGATGGCATTCATGTTGGTCCACGTAGAGAACTCCCGCTCCCAGTTGGTGATGGTGGAGAGGGGAGCAATGACCAGAAAGGGGCCCTGGACACCAGCAGCATAAACCTCAGATAGGAGTGCAATAGACTGGATGGTCTTCCCCAGACCCATCTCATCTGCCAGGATACAGTTCTGCCTAAAATAAAGAAACATCATTTGAGTGCAAAGTGCGGTGGTATGTTCACACTGTCTGAAACTAGTTTGAAGGTTAAAATATGTTTCTGACCATGGTGTTAAGCAAGAGAGTGTGTGGGATAAATACCTGTTGTACCAGTTAAAGAGCAGCCAGTTGACTCCTTCCAGCTGGTACTCTCTGAGTGTGTTACCATTCTTGTACTCTCTGGTCTCCTCCAACTTTTTCCAAGAACTAGCAGGAGGCCGTGCCTAAATAGAAGAGAAAAAATAGATGAAAAACTCACAAGAAACATCGTTGTTCCCTTACGTAAGTTCTCATTTTTTCCATTAAGCCAAGTTTTGAAGGAAGGAAGGAGACAAAAGTAAAAAAAAAGAAAGAAAGAAAGAAAGAAACTCAAAGAAGCATTTCTGCATCTTGATGCAGAGCAGATTAGTCCTGTTGGAACAACTGGGGATTTTCTAAAGTTTGGTTCACAGTGAATGGTAACCTGCACTGAACATGTTTGATTTGTGCACTGGGGGTTGTGTCAGTTTGTTTCTGTTACACACAAAGTGTCTCTCTAAACTGTTTACGTTAAACATTTAACAGAGAAACACAGGGACAAACTTAAAGTTACAGCTTCCTCCCACCATTGTTTAATTTAACTGTAGTTTGGGATTCTAAAACACGGATGCTGGATACACATCTTCATCCAAGCCAGCGTCTTCACAATCACGTGCTCTTCCAAATTTACAGTCACCAATAGTATTTCTGGACTTATGGCCTGACAATTTCACATCAGTGGCTTTGGTCATCACTGTAATGTTGTGTTGAAAAGAATACAGGGTTGTACTATCAGACGTCACAACATAAATACACACAGATACATTACTATATCTTTTACATGACTGCTCACCGCTCTCTTAAGGCGAGGTTGTCTGTTTTGGATCTTGCTGAATTCTTCAACCTTGCCTTCGTCCACATCCTCCTTCAGCTCCCAAGTAGCATCTTCATATGGCAGAGAGCACCACTTCACCAAGTAGTAGATAACAGGCTGACAGGACGAGAGAGAATGGGAATTAACACAAGCAATTTGCAATTTTGCAAAGGGAGGTCAAAAGAACCATGTCCAAAATTAGGCCACATAGCCAAAGGTTAATGCCTCATCTATCACCTCGCCGTTGTCCTTGTCCACACTGTGGGACACATCCAGGATCCTGTCCACCTCCACGTAGTCTGGATTAAAAGGCTCCTCGTCCTAAAGAAAACAATAGCATTAGCCACAGACAGCATAAGGATAAGTGCATCTAACTGAGATACACCCAAGCTGACAGGTTTCAGCGTGTGCTTCCCGCTCACCTCCTGGAACAAGTGCCTCATCTGAGCTTGCTTGGTCTTGAACCTCTTAATCTTTTGATGGATCCTCTTGTCTTTCTCCAGCTGCTCCAAAGTGGCCCACTCGCAGTGCAAGTATGAACTGAAAACAAGAGTGTGCAGTTGTACTCATTTTTACTCACTCACCCATCCCCTCAAACAATAAAAAAAAAAAAAAAAAAAAAAAAAAGGTGTCACGTGCCAGAGTCAAAGATGCTCAGAGAGACACTGCAACTTACTAGTTTTTGTATTTCACAAAGAATTCTTCTATATTTGTATACTGGCCTGGAAACACCTTAAAAACAAAAGAGCAAATTTGAAGCCATTACGCCCGCAACAACTTAAACTATATTAAGTAATTTAGTAATTATAATTAATTAAGTGAACGTACTTCCTTCTTGGTTAATCTCATGGAGAGAATTTTGTCTACAATGGCAGCATCTTCTTCACTTGGGTTTTCCTGTAAAATAAACACGTGTCAAAAACTCACACTACAAACATCACAAATAGCCACACATAAATGTGAATAAAAACAAACACCCCCAAATACACACAACCAGCATCCGTCTCATCGTGACAATAAGAAGAAATGATATTGTTCCACACTCACCACAAAGAACTGCATACTGGGCAATCCATCACCATCCAGCTCCACTTCCTGTTTGAGCTGCACTGGTGCCCCACTGCTGATGGAAGCCACAGCTGCCGCGGTTGTAGTAACATCTACGTCTTCCTGCTCGTCCTCATCATCCGTTATCTTGATATCTAGATCCTCAGTGTACTTCTTTCTCTTCACCACACGATTGGAGCGTCTCTTCTGAGGAGAGAGGGGCGCAATTTAAACGTGTGTATTCTGTGCAGCAGGAGCTGAGTGTTATTAGACAGTTTTTATTTAGAATTCATTATATTTCTGTGGTATCTTGACTTATATGCCCCCTTTTTCCAAATCGGTTCATAACTGGGACGTCCCAGCACATAACTGGATGTGTGTCAACCACCTGAGACAGGAAGGGAGGCTACTCATCTGCAACTACCAGGTGGTTTTATTAGGACAAGTCTTTACTGTGGAAGTACTCCACATACTCTTAATCTTCTGTTTATTTTATGTCGCAATTATTATCACAAAGACATCAAATCAGGGCAATGTACTGTCAACAATTGCTACCAACAAACAGTACGATTATGAAGTGTTCACAGTGGGGCAAAAAAAGAAAAGAAAGGATGGCTCAACTTGTATGATTTTATGAGCATGCATGTGCTTGTACCGTAATCATGTCATCCTCCAGCGCAGCAGGTGACGCAGGACTCAACTCCCCGTCAGAGTGGTCTGAGGACGCGTTTCTCTTTCTTTTCTTTGCTCCAACTAGAGTGATAGTACTGTAGGGGGGGGGGGGGGGGGGGGGTGTTAAATATGGTTTTCTTCAAAGCTGCATTTCTAAATGTACAGAAATAAGCTGTGCATTTAAATGAGACATCTTCATTTGCTTACTTCGCCTTAGCTTTGCTTTTGCTCTTGTTCGCAGCACTGGGTATTACTGTGCCTCCTGCCACTATAGTTGTTCCTCCTGGTGCCTTGACTTTTCCCTTTTTGTCAGCCCCTCCTGCGGTTTTGGGTGCCGTTCCTCCAGATACAGGGCTTTTCTTCTTACTTCCTCCACCGCTGGTTTTCTTCTTAGCACTAGACACCACCGTCACGGTACCCCCCATTTCTGGGGAAGACTGCGTAGCTGGAAGCTCATCCTGGTTAAGGACTCTGGGTAGGTTCTTCTCACCACGAGCTTTGGCCCGAGCTATAGCCTCAGCCACTATACGGTTAGCTTTCTCTTGCTTGCAGAGAATCTCCACTCGCCGCACAGAGGCAGGCTCTCCGGGCGCCTTGGTAATGCGGATGGCCTGGGATGGAGTGGTAGTTGTAGAAGACGGTCCTGCTGCTGAAGTGTTGATGACCTTCACAACAGAGACGGTGCCGCCAGCCGACGAGGCTGCGCTTGTCTGAGTTAAAGAGAAGGTTAAAAATACATAACATTTTTACAAAATTACAATACATTCTTCCCTGTAATTTCTCTCAGTTCACATTAAAAGCCCCACTCTAATGTAGAGAATAAATAAAATCTGCAGATTAGAGGTCTACCTGTGGCTGCAGAAGCATTTTGAGTGGTACTGCCACTCGCTGCCCTCCTTGGCCTTGGGATATTTGCAACACCTGAGGGCTGCCGGTATTCCCAGCTCCTGAAACCAGCTGGTACTGCACACATGAAAGAGACACATCAAGTTACAGATTGATCAGATTGATAAAAAAAAAAAAAAGTATTAGTTTAAAAAAAAAACAAAAAAAAAAAAACAACAACCATAACAAGCCTTGTCTGAGGGACTTCCTAAAAATTAACAAGAAATTTTTTTTTTTTTTTTAAATGCAAGTTTCCGAGAATAAGTTGTATTAACAAGTTTTTAAAACTGGATGGCATACGACTTGTAAAAGCAGCCTGTAGCACATGGATGAGACTTCCTTCTGACTCCAAAATTTGCTTTAAACTAGGTGGTGTTCCCACCCATACTGACTTTGAGTGGGCTACATCATAAATACACGCACACACGCCTGAAAAATAAAAATGAATAAACAATGTCTTTATGTTATCAGTTTACTAGTAGACAGTTTGCACTGTTTTATTGTGAAAGTTCAAATGCTTGAAATAAACTAGCATGAGTCCTTCCTGTTTCATGGTTTGCCTGTTGGGTTGCTACTGTAGTTATCGTTCACACTGCCCCCCCCCCCACACACACACACAGCAAAGGTATTTCAAAATTTTGTTGTCATGTTGCTTTAAACTGGTTTTAAAAAAACCAAACATAAAAACCCCACAATTACCATGTAAAATTGTTATTAACTTGACAGAAAGACGAGCACATTGATTAGACACACATGTGTCTAATCTGATTATTTGGAGTAATAATAAACTTAACATTCCTATTAAAAGACCTAAATTTGCTGGTTTTTCAACCTGAAGCCATTAAATATCACGTAACAAAGACACGGAGAGAATGTCAATATATTTAAAATGCACCGTCCTTTATCTCCAAGCTTGCCAGTCCCTCCACATCACATACCACAAAGTGCGTTTCAAAACAATCAATGCTCTTCAGCTGATCAGAGAAACTACCTCTGAATACTAACTGATACCGGTCAGTGGAGCCAAGATGGTGATTAAGCTGGTCTGATCTGTCCTGGCTAAAAGACGTTGTCAAAGCCAAGGTGTTTTGCCATGTCACCTCATATTACATTTGTACATCTGAAGCACTGTGTACTCTGGTACACATGTTGAACTAAAATATTAGTTACACAGTGACACCTTTGAGGAGGAGCAAACTTTCACAGATTTCAGAACTATAGTACTTGCGAATGGTGGAAATTAAAAGCAGACCGGTATTCAAGATGATTGACAAGGGAACAACAACAACAAGACTTTCAAGGCCCCACTTACTTGAAACAACAGAAATTAAGAGCAATTTAAATGATTTTGACAAAAACATGCCATCAAAACTCAATGTAACTTATTAACACTGTTAAACAAGCCGAGACCTCCAACTCCTACAGCACTCGTTTCTCACCTTTACACCACCTTGCTGATTGGGCTGTTGTTGCACCTGTAGCTGAATTGTGAGAACTTTGGGCTGCCCTCCAGCCTGGCCTGCTGCTCGTGCCTGGGTCAGGGCTGCTAGCTGGCTCCCCTGGAGCACCAGTTTCCCCCCGGGGAGCTGCCCCAGAACCAGTTTAGTTGGGGCCTGGGTCTGCTGAGGTTGGCCTCCTTGTGCTGTCTGAACCTGCTGGACTTGGGTGACCTGCTGTTGGGCTGCAAGAGCTTGACCTGCTTGAGTTGCAGAGCCAGCCTGGGATGGCTGCTGAAGAACCAAGGTGATGCGTTTTGCTTCTCCACCCTAGAATGAGAAATGCAGAAGGACATTTATAACTGAACTAATTAAAAAACATGAAATCAGCAGTTATCCTGATGGTATAACAAATGTCACCTGCTGACACTTTGTGGTCTGCTTACCTGCGTCTGGGCCTGCATAGCTGGCTGGAGCTGCACTTGGCCCTGTGCCTGGACCTGGATCTGAGCAGCTTGGTTTTGGAGCTGCACTTGGCCCTGTGCCTGAACCTGGATCTGGGCAGCCTGGGTTTGAGTTATCTGTGCTGTTGCTGGAATCTGCACTTGAACTGACTGGCCTTGTGTCTGCTGCACCTGCTGGGGCATGGACGTGAGCAACACCTGTTTCACTGGTCCATTAGGAGACTGCAGCAGCCTCTGCACTCCTGCACCACCCACCTTCACTTGTGTTTGTCCTGGGCCTGCCTGATTCAATACTGTTCCGCCCTGCAGGATGGACATGCCAGGTTTGAGTGGTGTGCCAGACACTACACGGATGACCTTTCCACCAGTCTGACCCGTGGCTCCTGATAAAGTCTGTAGCACCTGTGCTTGACCCTGGGGACCTTTGAGAATGACGATTTTGCCACCAGCCTGTTGTGTAATGGCAGCTAACTGCTGGGGAGTAAGCTGGTGGGTTATCTGTGTGAGCTGCTGGGTGGTGGCGGTGGTTGTAGCTGGAGAGCTAGAAACAGTCAGAGGCGAGCTCAACAGGACAGTGCTACTGGTGGCCCCACTGGCATTGCTGGCAATTGGTATGGTGGTCTGGGCCTGTATCTGATTCACAGTATCAGTAGGGGCAGGGGTCACATGAGGCGCTACAGCTATGGAAATGGTCTGAGGAGTTGCCACTTGCACTGGCTGCTGTGTGGGGACTTGAACAGGGGCTGGATCCGGAACGGCTGGAGCTTCTACAGGAATACAGAGGCTCGTGTTAGACGCGAGCTCAGGAGCAGGCTCAGACTCTGGTGTTGGATCCACCTGGCCCAGAGCAAGCTTGAACGCTTCCTCAACCGGGTCCGAGGAACCCTGAGAAAAGGAGTCGTCCGGTAGGGCATCCAAGTTAAACAGGGGTGTGTCCTCAAAGAGGTCCATAATGGGATCTGCCATCTTGCCCACTCCACACAGGGAGATGGGCACAATGTTAAAAAGACTCCGAGATGGAAGCTAAATAGTTGTTGTCCAGTTCTTCTCAATTTTTAGATAATCAGCTGTGAAGGGAAAGGAAACAACAGTTAGACACAATTTTCTTACTGACTTTGTTCAAAGAAATGCTGCACTATCACAGCATAACGTCGCTCAGACCTGTACATCAAACTGTGACGTGACAGCTCTAATGGTTAGTACAAGAGTGCTTAAGTTAAGGAAGGGAGAAGCAGAGAAAGGTAATCATTGTAGTTTTGATTATGGTTTTCTGGTGGCTATGAAGATCATAATCAGTGGAAATGTCTTAAGGGTTAAAAGGACATGAAGTTTACTAAAACAAGGATCACTTTATGTAAACACGCTTTTATTTATCTTAGTGGCTGTGGTGGAAATTATCCGGTTAATACAGTTAATGGGCCGCATAAAAAATAAAATAATGCTAGAAGGATGTAGCAGCTTGTAAACTAGAGACGAAACATTAAAAGTATAGTTTTTGAATTCATCCTCCAACTTGTGGACACACCGTCCAGAAACGCTTTCAAAGTGAAATTAAAAGCTTTGAAAACACACAAAAACAGTGCTCGTCGGCTTAAGTGTTAACATATAAAGAGAAAGTACGCGGATAACATTTAGTGAATGAGAATAACGAGCAGTGAAGTCATACGATTAGGTGAGTGATGCTGGAAAGACGGGATGCTTTCCTCTCAGGTCGTATTGCAGTCTTTCTCCCAAAACCGTCGGCTAGCATTAGCTTCTACCGCTACAAAAATGTGCCTGTTACAAAGGCGTGTGTGGCACCGTAAACACATTTAGACTCAAAAACACGATGAACTGTGTCCTCTTCGCCGTCAGTTCGCTTTCCAGTCATTTACTATCAACCATTCAGTCCACCGGACTCCTTCGATATCGTCAACAAACCGGACCAAACCAAAGCAACGTGCCACAATAACCATTGCCCGTCAACGTTCAGACACAGGTTAGGCCGCATTGCTGTTTCGGCTGGCCTGCGTCTATTTTCGGCAAAAATACGTGAAAATAACCATCATATCTACTGCCCCAACTCTCACAGTAATAATTTCAGGGTGCTAAATTTACCTTTGCGTCGACACACATGGCTTTCTGAGTCTCACAACACTGTACGATTACAGGAAACGGCCAGGAGAGAGCAGGAACTAACATTCTTGCCAGAGAAAGCTCAGAAAGCTTGCCCCTCTGGTGCCGTGAAACGATCATTGGTTAGCCTCCTCCCAAGCCGGCAGCATACGGCAATTTCATTGGCTCGACTAGCTGTCCATCAGACGTACTGCCGCTACCGGGCGGGATGAGAGTCATAGTTTGGTTGAAGTAACACTAAATGCGGCCTAGTTGGGATCGTTTGGCTCGGTGATCTTCAACATTGCTGTCTCGCTGTTGTAGATGCTCGAAATAGGAAGCGCAGCAGTTTTAGAGCTGGCTGGAAAAAAATAGATATTGTTTTAATAAACTGAAGTGTTCATGGACTGCACGGCCAAAAGACCTGTTTCTGAATGGCACACCATCAATTTTTTCAGCGGTTTATTACACTGGCCATAGCCCAGAAATCAGCCTACATCATTAAATGAATGAAGACCTGTTGTCATATCGGTCTATTAGTTTCTAGATGTATATAACCAGACGACGAGGGCGTATTATATATTTCCCAAGGTTACTGGTACACCTGGAACATTAATATTAGCTTCCTCTGGGTATTAATGTAATGGTCTGGCGCTTTCATATGCGATTCAGTTTTTTAATTAGGCTTTGGTGCCCTCTAGTGGCCTAATATTAAAATATAATTACTAGCTTTCAGTCTGTTATGTATGCAGTTTTCAGGGCACTGGGACAGAAAAGGGCTCTTATTGCCCCAGATTCATTTTTTCGTTTTCTTTTTTCTTTTGGTCAGTTTCCTTAATCACAAATTAATTAGACCATATAAGTGTAAACTAATCTTAAATAATCTCATACTTAGATTTCTACATAGGGCCCTCTGAGGTCAGATCACAGGAATGCCACACCCTGTCAGATACAATTGTATTTGAGTGGAGCAAATCTTGAAGTAAATAAACTGCCAATGGCTTTGAAGTTTGTTGTATTTGCAGGTCCTTGTGGGGCTCGGGGCAAAACGGAGGTTACTCACTCTACGTGGCTGAAGAGTGAACCAATCAGTACAGTGGCACTTAGGTGTAAAGTATAAAAAAGAAAAACATTTTAACATTTGTGCGAACACTGCAAGATTTCATTGTGTTTTCTGAGATTTATTTAGAAAGGCCATCATTTCCTGCCTAGGACTTGAGGTTAATTTAATAAGATATTCTTCTTTGGGAGCATTAATATGACAGCGTGAATTCATATCTAGGCTTTTTCCATTTTTATGAATTTTTTACTTATCATCCTAATTTCATAAATGTATAATTCTGGTAACAGAAGGATGAAAATGACAAAGGAAGTCAGAGAGAGAGAGAGAGAGAGAGAGAGAGAGAGGAAGATGGTGGGCATGAACCACGGAAGCGTAAGTGACTACATGTGACAGCACACCACACTTTATCCACGGCAGCCCTGCAGAGATGAACCTGCCTGTTCGACAGAGCCTCCATCTGTCTGCGGCCCTGTAAGGAGCATCCACCGTACACCACACTTCATACCGGGTCCCACGCTGGTCCCTTCGGTCCATGCCAATGCCAGCTCTGCTGGTGGGATCTATATTTACAAACAGCTGCCATGGCACTAGGTAGGGTACAATGGAAGGGATGAGAAATACTGCCTTGTATAAGCAGATTAAACAGTCGCGGTCTTGGTGATTCATCAGATATTGTCTGAAATCAATCTCGCTCGCATACTCAAAGTGAAATACTGAGCCAGATTTAGACTATTTTATTTGGTCTTTGATAGAAATTTCTTTGTAAATAAACATTTGTTATATTATACTAACAGGCATATAGAGGAACAGCAGTCATACAGCACACTAGAATAAAGAGATTTTTTAAACATAGACAGGATGGCATGTGGAGCACAGCAGTGTTGAAACACTTAAGAACAGAAGCTTTTAGGTACTCTAGCACAGAAGCCCATGTTTTAAATGGCTACTTTAGAATTTTGCCACAAAGTATCTCCTATAACAAGCATTTAGACATAAAAAAAAAAACCAAACAAAACAGAGCAAATGAATTCCTCAGAGAAATTATGTTTGCCATCTACTCTCATTTTCTTTTTGGTCCATTTGAACAATCATCTCATTTTTGCATAAAAGCCATCTTTTCATGCACTATATAAGGTTACAGATTGAAGCCTTTCTTTTCTCCCACCACCTCTTCCCCTTTTTTCTCTCAATCATTCTCACTTTGCGGCGCTTCAACCCTCTATCTTTCTCACAAGGGGAAAACCAGGAAGCCTGAGAATGTGGAGTACTTCCAGCCTCCCATCAGGTTGCCTCTCTCCAGTCTGAGGTAGGCCTTGTCGCCCTTCTCCATAATCACCAGGCCGGCATTGGTGGCGGCTTCTCTGGTCACGTCCTGGTCCCCGGCGAATGCCGAAATCATTGGCCAGCCATTCACCATCAGGCTAACCTAAGAGATGGGAACCAGCGAGATTAAGAGAGTGATCCACTGGAACCACAGCTATGAGTCACAGAGTTGAGTGGGCGTACCTGAATAGTTTGTCTATTGTAGGCCTTCACCACATGGAAGTTGAAGCTGTACACCCCCCTCCTTGGTGCCAGGAACACACTACTTTCTTGGTCAAAATGAGTGCCCACGTTAACCAAAATCTGAACAGACAGCAGGAAAAAGGCGGGGGATGATAAAGTCACGACATGGGTCATTCTTTTCGTCTGTTCAGATTGCTTACTTCCAAACTACTGAGACCTATTTTAATACATCCCTCCCTCCCTCTAAAATGTCCATGGACATGCAGCTTGTGCAGCATAATCCAACCATGTTTTCATTATGTGGCTTCACTACAAGTTCAAAAGTTTAGCAATCAGCTCATTATCACACCCAATGGGAGAAGACACCTGACTACAAAATGATAGCACAGAGCCTTTTGTGTGTTTGCCCATTCTGTACTGTAAAAAATAAACCTGTCACAATTTGCCACAGTATGCTACAAATGGGCATAATAAACATAGATATCTGATAACTCACATTATCAAAGTAGATGATCATGGTGCGGTTGCTCATGTCTGTCGGCTCGTGGTTGGTCTGGCGGCTGGCAGAGAAGGCCACCCGACCCGAGCCAGAGCGCACCGACATGCCCAGGGCGTTTCCGGCGGGCTCGGACGAAGGCGTGGAGTCACACACTACCAAACATTTCCCCTCAAGGATGATGGGCTCTGTGTCATTCTGGCCCCTGGATCCCAAAGGTCCCCACAACAGGAGCATGCCCAGGAGGAGCAGGATGTCAGGGTGGACTGACCCGAGGTGCATGACTGAACCTGAGATTTTATTTTTTTTTAAGTCAAATATCTCTAATTTCTAAGGACAATAGTCACTCTGGGCAATCTGCAAAATAAATAAACATGCTACGGCTAAAGAAACACTCTATATCAGAACAGAAAGAGAAAGAAAACCTGTTTGTTTTTTTAATTTAGTCTATGTTTTCCAGGCAGTTTTGACTCAGATTGGTTTGCTGGTCATATCTGTCAGTCTTTTCTTTCGAGTTTCCCCCTTTTTGACCCCCAGACAAATCCCCAAATCTCTTCAGTGTCCTTTGTGCTGTGTCAACAGGGTCCAGAATGACACTCAGAAAAAAATCACTTGATATTTTCAAGTTGATGTCGTCAGCAAAAAATAAGCAGAGATGTAGCTGAGGAGGGGAAGAGAGGGAGAGACAGAGAAAAGATAAGGGGCGGCACGGTGAGTGAAGATCCAAGTCCGGGCTTAACGGATGAAGACGAGGACGGAAAAGGTGTGGAAGAGAGGGGAAAAAAAAGATGAGGTAAGACTTTGGAGAGGTGACAAGGGGGAGGATGTAGGACCCAGAAGGGAATCAGAGAGAGAGAGATGGGGAACAACTCCACTGAGTGACCATCTGTCTGCCACACACGCTCGCTGTTTCTCCCACTTGTGCCTCTTGTTGCGCACACTCACACACGCTGTAGCCGCACGTACACACATTCATCTTCTCTGCAGGTTCGAAAGACTTTCTGTTGGTTCAGCTCACTGAAATGAGTAAAATGCAAAGCCCCCTCCCCCCCCCCACGCCTCCAATGCCATTTCAAAGTGTAGCATTTTTTAAATATCATCCATTTATCTGTGCAAAATCAGCAACAGGGTGAAAACATTTCCTTCTAAGCTTCAACAAAGTTATTCAGAGACAAATGCATCATGCTTCCTCATTCAAGGAATTACACAATTCATTGTGTTATTCATCAACAGTGACTAAACATGATCTGACTACAAAATTATGAGATTGTGAGAATAATAAAAGTAATAAACAGAGGATCACCTGTTCCCATGCAAAGGATCGTGTATTCCATATCTGAAGGACTGAAATATCCTTGTTGTCCTGCTCCTTTGTCACATTAATTCACAGCATGGCTGATCACAACCAAGATAGAGACTGCTCTGATCTCTCTGTCTATCTCCCTGTTCTTTCCCTTCTCTCTCTCTCTCTCCCTCCTTTCCATCTGCTTCGTTCTCACCCTTTATGCTGCATCCGCCCACTCACGTTTACAGTAATATAAAAGATAAATAAGTGTGAGCAGCTTCAAAGAGCAAAGTTAGCAAGTGAGTGGCAGTTTTCTCCCCTTCCCCCCCTGTAATTCCCAAACAAAACATTGATCTCCTCACAAGAATCAAAAGATCCTTCGCCATCTTCAAGACAGCGAGATTTATTTCCAGGTCTTTATGCATGTGGTAAATAGAGCTGGATTCCTCGATCCGCAGCACCGTTTGATCCATAAAGATGCTGCTTTTGTGCTTTTCTTTGATCATGCACTTAATGTCTAGACACTCCTAGATACAGACAGGAAATCCCAAAACAGAGGTAGAGCTTCAGAGATGTTTAAGAAAGGCTGGAGTGAGAAAAAAGTTCAAGTTTATCATATTAATATCAGCCAAACAAATTTCCAGCTTTTCTATAACTACATTACTTTATAAACAAAGGCCATCCTTATTTCTAATTGCTGTGGAATCAAGGTGCTGAACAATGTAACTAAAGTAACTAATTACTTTTAGAATATTTTAACTCAGTTACTAACTCAGTTACTTTTTTGAAGTAACTAGTAACTATAATTAATTACTTTTTCAAAGTAACTTGCCCAACACTGGAAATGAACATAATTGGTCCCCTTTAAAATGAGCCTTTCCATCTAGTGTTTAGGGAAGTATCAAATTCCCTTTGGGTGTCTTCTGGAAATGTTTTCACATGCCAGCTGATCGCAGCTTTAGAAGACACAGTTTTGTCTCTTTGGTGAGGAAGAGCTAAAGCTCTGTTTTAGAGCAGGAAGCAGAGAAACAGCAGCTCATGGCAAAGACTCCAACAGAGGTTTGCGTAAGTTACACAGACGGGGAAAAAACAACAGCACTTTATTTTGGAATGGCCAAAACAGCACAGAGTTCATCATCATCATCCTCCTAGCTGTCCTCTTCATCACATCAGACTTTAACAATAGTGATCCGACTGTTGAGCTCAGCTTTGTAGAGTCCAAAGCCCAGGCACACCGGCTGAGTAAAGGTGGTGGAGAAAGTGTGGAGGTGGATCAGGTTGTTAGACGGTCCCACCTCTGAGTAGGTGATGGTGCCTGAGCTGTAGTCCACGGCTACAGCAACGCGGTTCCCAGTCATTTGGTATGTGAGGCGGGTCTTCCTGCGGTTGTGCCAGGCGGCTAGCTTTTTATCGTGCTGCTGTGTCAAGCTCCATGAAACCTACAAGGGGTTTAATCAAGGAAGATGTTTTCATTTCAGCTGAAACTTTACTATCAAACAATTACTGATGTGGGGGAAATTGATCTGGCGATAATTTTAGTAACTGATATATATTTTAAGTTGAGCAAAAATCACTGCAGCGTTCCAAGGAAGTATTGGCTATATCTTAAATTGCATGTGGTTGACAAGGAAGGTATCACTGTAAATGTTCTCATCCTTCTGCAAAATGTGCTTCGATCATTGACGGTTAAATCAGGGCAGTGATTTTAGTAAAAAACCTAAACATAAAATTAAATGTACACAAAAGAATAGACTAGGAAAGAATAGAACTGGAATACAATTGTTGAACTGCTTTAGTGCACCAGAGGAAAATAGAAAGAAGGTTCACTTTTTTTCAAGGCCAAATTTACTGTTTCACTCTGACTGAATGAATGATGAGATGTTCGAAGGAAAAAATCTTTTTCACTGATGCCAAACAGACTGAGAGATGTCAGGGACAGGCATCAAACAGAGGCTCCTGCTCATTCTATTAGTTATCAAAGAAAACACAAAATCTAACACTGGAACGAGTGTGATTAACCACTCTGGCTCTGCGGCACACTTGTACCTTGTTGTTCCCAAATGCATTGCCTTCTTTGCCCTTCCGTCCAGTACTTCGGTAGCAGATGCCCACATCCCAGAATCCCTCGGCTTCCAGCTCCCAGTAGTGAGTCCCAGAGGAGAAGGTCTGGACGGTGAGGACCTGCGGCCAGTGGTCGAAACGTTCGGGATGAGCAGCGCAAGGCAGGCGGTTTTTAACTCGTGTAACTGAGCGCAGGTCATCCGAGATGCTCAACAGAGGATGAGCTGTGTTTGTGTCCAGACTCAAGGGACTGGTTACTGCAAGGAGAGAGATAAATTTTAGTTACTTTCCTCGTAGTACTTAAACTTGTTCGCCCATTTCTATGGAGCAAAACAGAACTTTTAAAATGCAAAACAGAGATTTATAAATATATGCTTTTGAGCCACACCTACATCCTCAATTGCTGTCACCTTCATTTTGTCCCCACTGCGTTACATCTGAATAAATATATTTAAACTTAAAACCATGATGAACCATCTATGAATGTGTTGAATAAATAGGAGATGATGTTTATGTTAAAAAGCACGAGTTTAATGACCTGAATTATGCATATACATGTTTGTAACGTTTAACTCCATTGATGATGCTTTCTTTATTTAGCTCAAGGCAAACATATTTAGAGTTGAACTGACTCTGATTTGCTATTCTGGACTCAAAACTGAGTTTCTCTTCTTGGGATTAGAGGTCAGCGTTAGACTCAGAGTTTGTTAAACAGATTGCTGGTGTATTCAGCTTCATGTCTCTACCTTTGTATTTGTCTGTGCTCCTCTGTTCCCCGCCTTTGTTGATCACTATGTTTGTCTTCCTGTTTTTAGTGCCAGCTTAGATTTTGTGTCCTTATTTGGGATTTTGATGTCTGCTGCTTTTGAATTTGCGTAGACTCTTGTAAGTTACCAGCAGCATCTTATTAAAGCTTTTGTTTTGTTTGCTCAAGCTGTCAGTCTCTGAGTGTCGGCAAGTGTGTCCTCCAGTGAACCATAGAAACCAACTGAGAAATATTTGCTAATGACATCTACGTGTTAATGAAAACCCACAAACACATTCTTTAGGTTTTATCAAACATGAACTCCAAACAATGTCAAGAAAAATCAGGTCGTTGACTACAGAGGTGTTACATAGTTACATACATAGAAGACTGCTTACAGTCCATCATACCAAAGGTGCCATTGGTCCTATCTATCTATCTATCTATCTATCTATCTATCTATCTATCTATCTATCTATCTATCTATCTATCTATCTATCTATCTATCTATCTATCTATCTATCTATCTATCTATCTATCTATCTATCTATCTATCTATCTATCTATCTATCTATCTATCTATCTATCTATCTATCTATCTATCTATCTAGCTGACCTTTCACTTCTAAATTGAATATGTAAATGACTGCACTCTGGAGCCTCACCTTAAGACCAACTGAGCATTATTTAAATGCCATGTAATTTATGATGTCTGCTTACAGCAGGATGATGTACCATGTCACTCAGAACTCAGATCATCTCAAACTGGTTTCTTGAACATTACACTGGAATTCAAATGGCCTCTACAGTCACCAGATCTCAGTCTAACAGAGCACCTCTGACATGTGGGTTAAGTTCTGAGGTTCAACAAGAAAGCTAACAAGCTTCATTCCCCAAAATGTCTAGCTATTCCGTTAAAATCATTAGCGGGGCAGGTAAGTGTCACACATTCATTCCACTCACAGAGTTCCCTCTTGAGGTCACTGAGACAGCGGAGGGTAGCAGTGATGAACTCGCGGTACTTGCGCTCGATGTCCTCCAGAATGTGCTTCCTGTCTGCGCTGATGGGATCAGGGATGTAAAGTGGACTGTTCAGCTCAGCTAATAACCTACAAATCAAAAGCACAAATGAAATAACGCCTTTATTATTTTGTGTTTTTCATTGTTTCTCTGTCTCTCTTTTCTCTCGAGCTTCCACTGTAATAACACTCCCTAACATGACAACCCAAACACACGTCAACATAACACAGCTCAGGACGAGTCCTAATTCAGTCTGACTGGTTTGTTCTGGACTTACTTTGTGTCATCTGACTGAAAGGCCTGCGAAAAGAAAAGTCAAGGACAGCTGAGAAAAATGCACCAACAGAATGAAAAGCAGCTGTCTGTGTGAATGTGAATGTGCTCAGGTAGATTTTTTTTCTATAAATTCCTACATTTCTACATTTTTGCATTTTCAAATCGCCCTAATATGTAGCCATGCTAAATGTGTGATCTGCTGTAAAGCTTCACTCTCTGGCCACTGTGTATATGTGTAGGGTATTGCAGCATATTCCAGTCAGGACTACAGTGGTGGATTTCCTTGGCTAAAAATGATATTCTGCAGTCGTACAACAGTTAATCTCCCAATCAGAGATTGGACTGGATCGTTACTGGAAACTGGTGCATCCTGTCTTAAGCTATAATTTAGTTTCGTTTGCATGACCTAGTTCTGGAAAAACTTAATGCTACTCTCACCCAGATGAGCAGGAAAGGGTCTGTCTCTGACAGCAGTAAGGCCAGATAGTGCTGGATTCTTAGGGTGTGGTGCATGTGGTCCCTCACTTTGGAGCAGTCTTCATGCACACGATCCATGACCTGCTGCCTCTCCTTCTTGGTGATGTCTCTCAGTGCCACCACCAGCTTGTTGACCTGGACCTGCAGGTCTGAGCCCAGCTGCTCCACCTGGGCATCGTCCTGCCTCAGAGAATCCTGGAACCAATGAGGACAGAATACTGGATTGCTGGCAGATCAGTGATTGAGACACAATCAAACCACATGACTTGTGATTTTGGTACGAACAGCTTTATGAGTCATTAGATTTCCTTTGCACAGATAAATATGTGTACTCACTACCATGGTGGAATCGATGTTCTCACGCTCTTTGAGGATTCGCTCTCCATCTTTCAGTTTTTCCTCTGCTTTTATAAGCAGTGTCTGAAGGATGACCTGCAAAAATCACCCAGTAGGTATTACAGCAACCACACGTTAACATAAAAACATACATTAATTGATTATCCATCCAGCACACCTTCAGATCATCCTCCACGTGCCTCAGTGCTTTCACTTTGTGCTGAGCGTGGCCTCCTTCCAGCAGACAGTCGCCACACACGTACACTCTCTCATCAGCACAGTAGTAGCGGAACAGCTCTGTGTGCGCCGGGCACCTTCGCTGGGACAGATCGCCCAGCGGATCCACCAAAAGGTGGGTGCTAAACACCGGTCTCTCAAGATGAGGCCGGAGATGTTCGGCACACAGCGACACTTCACACCTCAGGCAGGTCTTAACTGCCAATGGCGGTTGTCCTTTCTCTGCCTCGGGAGGGCAGCAGTCGCACAGCACTTCGCCGTGCTCCTCCTGACACTGGGGACAGGTGAAGCGACCTTTTCCTTCACCCTGGCTGCTCCAGGCCTCCCGGACACAGGCAGGACAGAAGCTGTGACCACAGGGCAGGGGCTGGGATTGGCTGAAGGTGTCTCGGCACACAGAGCAGGTCAGCTCTTCATCCATGGAGGCCATCGTGACAAGGATACTATAAACACTGGTTTCATACAACAGGACGAAAACAAATAAGCACATTGATTAAGCGGCAAACACACAAAACGTACAAATATCAACAACTGTACAGACTAACATGTTTGTGTGATGTATAAGAAAGACTAACACAAGACAGAACCACACACAGGCAGCGCTGGAATGGTGACAAGCTGGGAATGCTTGTTTCACTCCAACTGTGCACTCAGACCAGTAATCCTGTCTACTGGGCTTTTGCCTACTGTGCTCTATGAATAGATACTTCACAAAGTAAGCGGTTTTACTGAGAAAACATGCTGAAAGTGTACAAAAATATCAGAAAGGCCTCATCCACTTTTGTCAGGGAATATATCAGCACAACTAAAAGTGCTAGAAATGACATAGAATACCAAAAAAACCCTTCTTCTTCTTCTTCTTCTTCTTCTTCTTCTTCTTCTTCTTCTTCTTCTTCTTCTTCTTCTTTACAATAATATATACTATCAGATATTTAAAACATTATCAAATGAAACAAAGCAATTATCTAATAAACCCAGGTGTAATATATGGTGGTTCCTTTGCTTTAAAATAGTAGCAAAGGTGTTGTAACACTGACTGTAGACGAGCATTAACTGCACTTAGACTGAAGCTGTTGCAGTGGAGGGATCAGGAGATCATCTGACACAGATGGCTGGCTCAGTTTCCTTTACATGTGCTCTTCTTTTCTGTATTTCCCCCAAAACTTTAATGCTTTAACTAACAACTATGTATCATTAGAAATTACTAAAAAAGCCACAGAAGTGTCATTCCTTACCCGTTAGCTTCTTAGTGTTTGCAGACTAAAGCCATCTGTGAGTGCGTGAGTTGTGTGCGATCAGACTGCCGATTGGAGGCTAATCCCAACAGATTCACTGCACTCAGAGAGGTCAGCTGATCCTGAGATGGGAGGAAGGGCAAAAGTGGGGGGAGTGGGGCAGGGAAATTGATTAGGTAACTCTGAAGATACAAGGTTTAGGGTTAGAGTTTACATCATGTCCCTGCACAATTTAAAACATGTCAGCGTCACATAAAGCGTTTCCTCTCTAGCTGTCCTACACCATGTGTGTCCCACATGTCCAACGCTTTCCATACGTTTGTTTTTGTCATTCAGAAACATGACTGCAGCTTTCAGCAAGCTTAGCTTTACCTGACTTTGTTGGGCCAGTGAACTTATAACAGAGGTTTGGTTTTTTTGTTGAAACACACATGCATACTACTGTATTTCCCCATCACAAAAACTATCAACGTGAACCATTCAGTCAGTGATACTGGGGACAAAACAAACAACATATGCAGCAAGCTCAGAAGGGCGAGGTATTTACCTCTATATTTAATTTTTCTTTTTGTCTTAAGGAATACAAATATATGTGCGTTATTTGCTCTTAAACACAGGTCTTCAGCTTTACACAAAGTAATTTTGTTTTATTTCTGCCAACATTTCCATGCACAGACATGAGAAAGAAGACCTTGGGGTTTTTTCTTCTTTTCTTCCCCAAGCCTTTTTTACAATTAAAAACACGACCTTCAGAATATTCAGTATAGAAATGGATTGGGTTGGATTTCGGCACAAAGATGCGGTGCACAAGGTTGCACACAGAAAAGCAAATAATCACAGAACTTTTGTCAAGGGAACATTTTTGCAATTTTTCTCCTGGCATCTCTGATGAAAAATCTAAAAATTTGGAGGAAGCATCCTGTATTAAGGTCTTACTGTAATTTTCATGCTTTAATAGACACCTCTAAGAAATGTGAACTTACGAGAGCTGATGACATCCATTTTTTTCATTATAATAAAGGTTCAAAATTTCAAAGACCTGCCACATCCATTCAAGAAACACCAATTAGCTCCTGAAATATTCAAATGTTATTGTTTTTTTTAATGACAATGTAACTTCATAGAATTAGGCATGAAGCTAAGAGTTAATAAATAACAAAAAAAACCTCTTTTGTTATTTATTAACTGACTTAACAGTATGAGTAATTTGAATGTACAATATCCTGGACTCTTCAATCAGTAATGTTTCCTAAAGTCATAGGATGTTTTGGGTCTTAAAACCATCAGACGGGTGATAATGCTCGTGCCCATGTGGTGCTACCATAACTGCGACTATTCTCTGGACCCATGGTTTAAACAAATTCTGGCCTCAGTGATATCCAGCATGTAGTAGGTTCTGAGCAGCAGAGGCCTTAAACCTCCTCTAATAAGTCTGAGTTCTCTGCTGGTTGCCGGGATGGATAGTGTGTCTCTCAGGCTGCAAACACTTTTCCTTCACTGGTTTGTGGTTTGAAACTGGCTGTAGGTGTGAATGTGAGCCTGAATGGTTGTCTATCTATTGGGTTAGCCTTGTGATAGACTGGTGGCCCATTGGGGTGTACCCTGCTTTTCATCCACTGCCAGGTAGGATAATTTTTAGCGCCCTGGAAAAGTGGTTAGGATGGATGGATGGATGGATGGATGGATGGATGGATCATAAAGGGGTCTTTATTCACTAGACTCTTAAGAGTAAAATGGTGCATCCAAAACTCACTTTTTTAACGTACAGTGGGGCAAAAAAGTATTTAGTCAGCCACCGATTGTGCAAGTTCCCCCACCTAAACTTATGACAGAGGTCAGTAATTTGCACCAGAGGTACACTTCAACTGTGAGAGACAGAATGTGAAAAAAAAATCCATGAATCCACATGGTAGGATTTGTAAAGAATTTATTCGTAAATCAGGGTGGAAAATAAGTATTTGGTCAATAACAAAAATACAACTCAATACTTTGTAATATAACCTTTGTTGGCAATAACAGAGGTCAAACGTTTACTATAGGTCTTCACCAGGTTTGCACACACAGTAGCTGGTATTTTGGCCCATTCCTCCATGCAGATCTTCTCGAGAGCAGTGATGTTTTGGGGCTGTCGCCGAGCAACACGGACTTTCAACTCCCGCCACAGATTTTCTATGGGGTTGAGGTCTGGAGACTGGCTAGGCCACTCCAGGACTTTCAAATGCTTCTTACGGAGCCACTCCTTTGTTGCCCGGGCGGTGTGTTTTGGATCATTGTCATGTTGGAAGACCCAGCCTCGTTTCATCTTCAAAGTTCTCACTGATGGAAGGAGGTTTTGGCTCAAAATCTCACGATACATGGCCCCATTCATTCTGTCCTTAACACGGATCAGTCGTCCTGTCCCCTTGGCAGAAAAACAGCCCCATAGCATGATGTTTCCACCCCCATGCTTCACAGTAGGTATGGTGTTCTTGGGATGCAACTCAGTATTCTTCTTCCTCCAAACACGACGAGTTGAGTTTATACCAAAAAGTTCTACTTTGGTTTCATCTGACCACATGACATTCTCCCAATCCTCTGCTGTATCATCCATGTGCTCTCTGGCAAACTTCAGACGGGCCTGGACATGCACTGGCTTCAGCAGCGGAACACGTCTGGCACTGCGGGATTTGATTCCCTGCCGTTGTAGTGTGTTACTGATGGTGACCTTTGTTACTTTGGTCCCAGCTCTCTGCAGGTCATTCACCAGGTCCCCCCGTGTGGTTCTGGGATCTTTGCTCACCGTTCTCATGATCATTTTGACCCCACGGGATGAGATCTTGCGTGGAGCCCCAGATCGTGGGAGATTATCAGTGGTCTTGTATGTCTTCCATTTTCTGATGATTGCTCCCACAGTTGATTTTTTCACACCAAGCTGCTTGCCTATTGTAGATTCACTCTTCCCAGTCTGGTGCAGGTCTACAATACTTTTCCTGGTGTCCTTCGAAAGCTCTTTGGTCTTGGCCATGGTGGAGTTTGGAGTCTGACTGTTTGAGGCTGTGGACAGGTGTCTTTTATACAGATGATGAGTTCAAACAGGTGCCATTCATACAGGTAACGAGTGGGGGACAGAAAAGCGTCTTACAGAAGACGTTACAGGTCTGTGAGAGCCAGAGATTTTCCTTGTTTGAGGTGACCAAATACTTATTTTCCACCCTGATTTACGAATAAATTCTTTACAAATCCTACCATGTGAATTCATGGATTTTTTTTTCACATTCTGTCTCTCACAGTTGAAGTGTACCTCTGGTGCAAATTACTGACCTCTGTCATCATTTTAAGTGGGGGAACTTGCACAATTGGTGGCTGACTAAATACTTTTTTGCCCCACTGTAAGTCTCAACGACAAGGCAAGAGGATCAGAATGAGGTTGTTAGAGTAGTCAAGCATAATCCCTGAACCATAGTAGCACTCACTGTCTCTTTACCTTTATTTGAGTAAGGACATGTAGGTATTTACGAGATCCAGTCAGACCACCATTGTCCCATTTTCCTTCTTTTTGGAGAGTGGTATGAATGTAAAGGTGTCAGGACGGTGCTCAATTGGGCCCCTAACAACAATAAAAACAAATATCTTCCCCTTAACACTGAGTACTGCGCTCACTTTACAATCTAAGGTATAATGCAATCTAGATAACAGGAAGTGATGTGAGCAACACAAGGCAATGTGAAGCAAATGAAATTTGATGTTTCTATTTTTCAACTTTGTATCATTCAAGACACTGGAACAGTGAATGCCTGCAGATGTTGAACTAGAAAAATGAAATATTTGCAGCATGTGCAGCACTGTCATTGTTATAAAATGTAAGCCGTACAGGTGTGGACTTTCGCTAGCAGAGGTTGCAACAAAGCAGAGAACTGTCATTAACGAGCTTCATTAGAACAGATAGAATAGAATAATCATTTAATTGTCCCACAGGGGGGAATTTGGTTGTACAGACAATTACAGACAAGAAGAAATTATATATCATAATATATCACACTGACTAATAATCTAATCCTCCTCGTGTGTGTTTTTAATACCAACATGATATCTAGCTGTAGACAAGTGGAGGAAAGAAAATGCAGCAGATATTCACTTTGCCCTTCCGTTGTGACCACTAACAGCTACCGTGTATGGTCTTTTGTTGAGTTTGATTTCCAGAATTTATTCCTGCTCCACAGCTAAACATGCATACAATAACACATAACATAATTCCAAATATGCATTTTGTATTTAAGTTTTTATTAAATGCTTTGTATGTTTTCATTGAAAAAGATAAACCACGGATGCACAGGTGAGTAATTCAATGAAATAAATGGACCCTCTATAAGTTTGTACAACAGATCCTCAGCTTGTGTTTTGTCACTTAAACCTAAATCATATCACAGCTGTACTTACTGGACTTTTATGGATATTTCTCTTACTATTTAGTTAATTTCTTGGTGTAATAGTAGGATTTTGACTCTGCAGGTAACTCATTTATGTTTTGGGGGGATTTTTTTGGATTTTCTCAGGCGTCACACTCTACAATACGTGAGATGCGCTGCCTGAAAGCTTCATGGCCTGCCATGCCTGCTTGTGTCTAATAAAAAAGAAGACATAGCAGTTCTGATCTTTCCCATAAAACTGCTCCTGTCAGATGTCATTCAGGTCAGGACCACAACTGTCTTAATCATAAGCAGAATTTTTAATAGCGCACACTGATCTGACCTCCAATGTGGTTTTCGCGCTACTGATTTCTGCAGAGAAGTATTTCTGGTATCCTGGTATCCACCCTCATCTCATTTTCCATTTGGATACTTTCACTGGTCTACGTGACTCTGGATCATGCCTTCTTGACCAAACCAGATTCTAGTTGTCACCATCCTCTGTTATCTGCCTTGCAGGCTTATTTGTAGCCAGATAGAAAGTCTTTGACAGAAGTGAAGCCATAGGGGGTCATAGGTTTGGTGGTGGCAGCAGCCACAATTCTGTTCTTTGCCTACCATTTCACAATCTTCTACTACTCTCACAAAGGGGACACAGCCTCAGAATCAATAGGCTATGTGAATTATTCCTCTGGTGGTCTGACCTGCACTCCACTCAATCTAGTGAGCAGTGCTTGGTTTCCTCCACACACGAGGCTGGTGTAACTAAGGTCCTTCTACCCCAGTTGCTCAGATTGGCCAGGCAGCCAGCTCTATGAAGAGTCTTGGTGGTTCCCAACTTCTTCCATTTACAGATGATAGAGGCCACAGTGCTCACTGGGACCTCCTGCTGCAGATCTACCCTTCCCCAAATCTTTGCCTCAATACAATCCTGTCTTGAAGATCCACAGACAATTCTTTGGACGTCATGGTTCAGATTGAGCTCTGACGTGCACTGTCAACTGTAGGACCTTATATAGATGTGTCCAATCAACTGATTAAAAAGATATTGTAAACTCGTTCAGTATCTAATTACGTAGCACTGGTATTCTTTTTTAACATGTCTTTGAGAGACACCTAGTGGCTTTATTGCTGTAGCACACAAGCCACCGCACCTGTCTGCTTATAGGGAGACATTCTTATGAGTTAAGATAAGACAATAATCAATATCATGACAGTAATACAAATAAAAAATGAGGCTGCTGGCACAACTACATCATTAGCTGACAAAATAAGCGTTGTAATGCACAAAGAAACTCACAGCAGAAGCTTTTTACACTGTTTAACACTAATATAAGCGGTGCATGAACATGAATCATTCATATTTTCTCATAGGGGTCACCAAAGAAAGATAAATTGCCTGTAAATACTCTGGAGGAGACTAGAATTTTTCTTTATATCATCACTTACTTCTACTGATTTTCACATTATTGTCTCCAAAATGAACGAAATATAATGATAGAGTGGCTCAAGTGGGCTGCTCACTTTTTCTTTTTTTGATAATTCAATACAACATCAGTCTGTGGACTACATCTACAGAGATATCTAACCTTAAAAAAGAAAAAGAAAAAAAGAAATCATTATCCTCCTAAGACCCGAACTCTTCCACGGCATGCATTTTTAATTTCTCTTTGATATTTGGGCTGATTGGGACCCGATGATTGTAAAAACAAAGAATTACCAGATTTTCATTTTTTTTACCTGATTTTTGTTTCTAAGAAAAACGAGAGCCACATGAGGATATTCGTTTGAAATTTCGATAGAACAGTAACAGTATAATGTCCTCGTAAGTGGATATCAGGCCCCTGTAGAGCAAAATTGAGTATTTTGGTCTAAATAACCCAAAATGTGATGTCCACATATGTGGACGCCAGGTCCTAGGAGGGTAATAATATGACTCAGTAGTGGTTGTTATTTTTATCAATGGGAACCTCTGTCACTTAAATCCTACATGGATTCATGTCTGCATCAGAGGTGTGCGCGCTCCCGGGCCTGCACTCTTATGTGACATGCACACTGAGAGCCAATGTGGAGGTAACCGTGGTCACAGTTTCCCTAAGGACCGTCTGGCGGCGAGGGCCATTAATTATAAGAGACAGGGAGACAGACACCGAGCCAGCTTAGCAGACAGACAGACAGTACCGCAGCTAGCGCAGACAGGCCGGACAGGAGCAGGCCCCGACAAATACAAAGAGGGGAGGAAGAGCGACACGTAATCTACGGCCAAGGGGGGGGAAAACATAATCCTCCCCTTGTAGCGAGCAGGCTACGGCTATCTGCGCCGGTCCTGCTTTCGCTCCTGACCCTGGACTCTGGGTGAACACACTCAGGCATAATAACCCTTTTGTCATAAGAGAAAGAACGCGGTTTTCTACGGAGATAAATAATTGAAAAAAATGCGGCTGTGTGACTGCGCATCCCTGGCAGTGAATAGGAAAATGCTGCGCCAGTGTCCCGGCTGAGAGACGGAGCCGATCTTTCCCAACACAAGCTCCCCGGCTTCCCCACTCTCTCTCTCTCTCCCTCTCTCTCTCCTGTCATTACACAATATCGCTGCCAAAAATTCATCGTTTCGAACATGGTAAGTTTTCTTTGTGTTATATTTAACGGGCTTGTGTCGGCGACGCGCGGCCTGTGGGGGAAATGCACATCCGGGACTGCATTTTTTTCCGGAGAAGTCATAATATTTATGAATCATAACTTGTTATGATGTAGGAACGCGCGTGGCGTGCAACAGGTCGCCGTACAGTAGCGGGGACGCGCATCTCAGGGCCAGATTTTGAGCTTGGTTTCCAAACACTGGTGCTCACATACACACACGGGCGCGCGTTCAGCCTTTGTATACGCGATCAAACTGGCGAGATGGCACGAAAATCATACTAATATTAAGAAGAATAAGAAGGCCTTGTTGGAATGATGGAGACCAGGTTAAAAGGGATGATATTATCCGCTTCGACTGTTTGTCTGCTATTAGAGTAATGGCTTCATTCTCTTTTACAAGACACCAGCGATTACACAATGACACGTAGGTTATTAGCCAAATGATTTCCTTTTTAATCCCTACAATATTCCGAAATCACTGCCTGGTTTGGACAGAAAGCCTTTTTCCCAATATAATCTTGCTGTTAAGAACGTCAGATTAGTGGATGGTTATTACCCGTATTAATTACTGATTTAGAATTTTGGCTCCATTATTATTCTGCCCAAGCCCCAGTAAGAGAGGGAAGAAGGTGGATGCTCTTTGGGTGGGGGACTGTCACGGGGCCCAAGTGGAAAATGTATTTTTCTCCTCACCATGGCTGTGTTTTTTTCCAACTCCACGTGCTAAGCAGCCGTGATGAGGTTTGAAAAGGGAGCATTGTGTCTCCAGTCAGTGGCCTTATGTGTTGGAGAGGCTCGGAGAGGGTGATGTTCACTCAGCTGAGCTCCCTCGACGTCATTGTTGCAAATTTCACCTGATTTCAGGCGCTCTGTTTCACCGAGCTCACGCAGGAGGCTGTTTGTGGAGGTGTCGGGAGGGGGGAACACAGCCCACGCACACTTTGAAGTGTCGGTGTTCGACAACACGCCCCGTGACAGGATGCGTTTGATTTATAGTCTCGGGAAACAAGGTTTTAGCGGATACGGATTTCTTCCTTCCTTGCGCACTACTAGCTTTTACGTTTTAACAATCGACTGCTCGGGGAGGACTCATAATGTGATGAACTTGTGCGTAAATGTGTAAGGGTTTACCGAACAGAAGCAGTGGACTCTCGGCTCAAAAGATGGGGTGTTCACTCGCCATTTGAATGCAAAGTAGTGGATGAACAAGTGAGCTGTGTGTATGCGTGTGTGCGAGTGTGTGTGTGTCCAGAGAAGGAGGGCCAACGCCGTGTTTTCAGAATAGAAAGACTTGTTGAGAGAAACTGTCACACATGCCTCTTTGGTTCTTGTATTCCCCCCCTCTTCTCCACAATGCCACCAACGTGGAGCCACTTTATTAAGTCTAATCGAACCGGATCACCCGGTGTCAGATTTTTGGAAACCATACTGTAGTTTGTCTTTATTTATTTAATTCTTTTTTCTTTCATTTTTTTTTTGTCTAAGTAATTTAGTTACCTGCTTTTTTCAGTGCGCAGGGAGACAGAGTAAAAGTTGTGTGTTGGCCAATGCGCCCCTGCGTCGGTCCCATCCTGTTGAAGCATGTCCCGTCGGAAACAGAAACGACCCCAGCAGCTTATGAGCCTGACCCTGGGTGCCTGTCGGAAACTTGAGCATGGTGAGACATAGACTATATAAATCAATAGAACAATGATCAATAATAAGTAAGACGATATTCACATTGGATGCCGTAGTATAGGAGACTTAGCCTTTTCTTAGTATGCGCTTTGTGCCTTTTACACAAGTACATTAAAATGTAGTGCTTATTTAGGATGTACATTTACAGTTTAAATTAAAATGACTATTAGCTCCTTTGGGACTTCAAATATGTTTTTACTGTTTATATTTTAAGCTTTGTTGACTGAGATGTAATCATTTACTCTTAATCAGCCTTTTATTAATTCAATTTAAGTGTTTCAATTGCTGGAATAATTTGAGTGCAGACGCTTTAATTCCTTCTGTGCAGGTTTAAGCCTTAAGCTGCTTCCTTGGCCCTATTAAACCCAAGTATCTTCACTCCTCTCACACTGCCAGTTTCAAACACACAGACCACCCACATTTCAGAAAAACACAATAAATCAAAAGCAGTATCACTGAAAAACAATGCAAGGTGAACCTGAAGGCGTGTGCTATGAAAAGGGTTAGGGTTTGAAGCAAAGACGTGAGCACGAGAAGGTCAAGGAAAAAGAAACTTTGTGGGGCACTGTATAAGGTGTTCTAACTGCAACAGCCCATTGTCCCCATTCAGCTTTGTTGCTAGCCACTGAAGCATGAACATGCCCACAAAGACGTGTGTGTGAAGGCGTGCGCGTGTGTGTGTGTGTGTGTACACACAGTTGTGTGTATTTGTGTCCGCTTGTCCACTTCAGTTACAGGAATAGGGACCCCATTGTGTCACAAAATTGTAGCTGTTGAGCTAACAGCAGGAAGTTCTGTATGCATTTGGGTGCACGTGAGTATACAAAGTGTTACGGAGTTTGCTTGCAGAACATATTTGCTGAGTCGTCATGTCTGTCATGGCCTTTTTGTTTTGCTTGCACGACAAACTCTTCCTCTGGCTGGCCTATCAGGAATGGGACCCCCAACTGTTTAAAGTCAGTTTTACTAGCCAGTCAGATACCCTGCAAAGTGTTCAGTACTTGACTAAGAACTAACTCTTGACACCCCTACTGGGCCAGTGGGGGATGGGCTCTTCAGTAAGACAGACTGAATGGAGGAAGAAAGAAAGAAAGAAAGAAAGAAAGGCATAGATGAAAGATTGCCTTAGGATTCGTCTTATTTTATTTTAGGGAAGTGGAGGTCTTGTGTGTGTTTCCCTGGAAACAAGGTGGTCTCCTCTGCGGGTGAGTAGTATATTCTGAGTGCATGTGTGTGTTTGTGTGCAAGCATGTGTGTCTGTGTGCAGACAGCAGTAAAGAAGCAGCACAAAGAGAACAGGAAAAAACATTTAGTTTAGTTGGCTGGAAATTAACCCCTGAGGCCAAAATTCACCTCCTACAGACCATTTGTTTTTTCATACCCTTCACGTGAAGTAGCCACCTAAATTTCTTTTCCTTTTTTTCAATACCTGCAGATGACACCTCGGCACTGAAGTCACACTTCTTTTCATTTATCACGGATTCTACTTTGTGCTCTTTGTCTTCTCCTCAAAGCTCCCAGCTGCCCCATACGCTCTGTTCATCTCTCAAGGGCTCTCAGATCGCCTCTCAACTTACTGAGGGTCAATCCCTACCTTGTTCACCGATAAAGCCCCACCAGCAGCCTCTCAAAGACCTACAGCCCTCCCTTTCATCAGACTTCCCTTACTCCCCTCTCACATCCCACATACAATTCTCACCTGGCTTCAAGTTGTTTGCCAGCAATTCCGCAGCTTTCGTAAGTGCTGTTACCTACCCTCCCAGAAGCTCACAAATGGCCTCTCCCAAGCTGGGACTATCAGCCACCACCACAACCTCTTCTTCCTCCTCCTCATCCTCTGCTTCTCTATGTCCTCCACCACACCCTGGAAGCCCCAGTCGTGTGCCCGAAGGCCCTCCGAGTCCTGTTACACCTACCCCAAGCCCTGGAGTGTCATCTGCTTCGGGTGCACCTTCTAGGACCCAGCTGAGCATAGCTTTGATCCTGGAGGAGCTTCGGGTGTTGCAGCAAAGACAAATTCACCAGATGCAGATAACAGAGGAGATCTGTAGACAGGTCCTGCGCCTTGGTGGAGCCTCCTATAGCATAGACACACCTGCCCAACATCTTCTCCCTTCTGTACCTCAGCTCTGCCTGGAAGGCAGTAAAAGGGCATCTAGTCCAATAACCCAGCCAACTGCATCTCAGCCTTCCACCTCTATGGCTCCTCTTCTAGCATGTTTCTCCTCCCTGCTTCCCTCCCAAGCAGTCAACAAGCCCACACAGCAATGCACCTCCTTGTCTCAAATCCTGCAGCCTAACAAGGTGCAGATGGAGGAAACAGGTGGGGCAGCTGGTGCTCATGGTCTCACAAGGGTGAGCTCTCGCTCATCAGCTCCCTTGAATTCTTCCTCTGTTGCCACCACAGTGGCTTCCTCCACCTATCCGCTAGCACTGTCATTAGCTCTACCCAGTCGGTATCTTCATGAGAAGTCTCCAAATACTACTTCAGTGAGCGGGCACAGTGGTCTCTCCTTCCTTAACACACCCCTCCCCACATCAGTACCTATAGTCCCAAACTCACAACATGCTCTGCAATCTGCTTCTAACGGAGGAGAATCTTCTTCTGCATCCAGTTCCAACAACACTGTCGGCCGTCTCCAGCATGCCTGTCGCTTTTGTGGAAAAATGTTCAGCAGTGATTCAGCCCTGCAGATACATCTCCGCTCACACACGGGGGAACGACCCTACCAGTGCCCAGTTTGCCTCAGCCGCTTCACTACACGAGGTAACCTCAAAGTTCATTTCCTACGGCACAGAGAACAAAACCCCGAGCTTTCGCTGTCACTTCTGCCACCGTCTTTGTTTGGGATTGCATTAGGGACTACTGCAGGATCGGATATGGGACAAAACATGAGCAGCGGTAGCAGTACTAGTGCCATGAATACGATACAGAAGAAGCGAAAAAATAGGGCTGAGGATGAAACATCTGGAGACAGTTTGGAAATCAGTGGTTCTAGTACTGGGCTACCACTAGGGGCTTCTGGAGGGTCGACCCCATCTTCCCTACCCCTGCCCCCGAGTGTTGATCTAGCGTTGATTTCCCACTCTCTCCTGCAATTTAACAGAGCTGCAGTGGTAGCTGCTGCAGCATCTATCACAACTGGCTCATCCAACTCATCCTCCTCATCGTCTTCCTCCACCTCATCTCTCGCAACCTCCCTTCTCTCAAACCCTTCCTTGTCCTCATCTTCTGCCATCACAGGATTATTCAAGGGTGCCAAGCAGCATCACTTTGATGAAAACACTCCTCCCCATGCCCCAGTGCTTTCCCCTGCTGCCTATTCCCAGCTAGCCCACCTACCTAAGCTTCTTTTCCCAACTGTCTCCACACCTTCTTCTACCCCAGCTGCACACTCATCCCTCTACAACCATCCAGCTTTGGGCTTGCTCCGCACCCCTCTACCTTCTGCTCCAGGCTCCCACCAACATGCTTCTTCAAGCCATTCCCAGCTTTCCTTTCCCTTCTCTTCTTTTCCTAAAGTCACAGGTCCACCCACAACTACCAATGCATCTTCCCTGCCTTCCTCCATAGCCCCCACTCCTACATCGGAAACCTCTAAGCTGCAAAGGCTGGTCGAGAAGCTAGAGAAGGCCCCTCGACCTTCCTCTTCTCCATGGAGTTCTTCCAATACTTCCAATTCTGTGATGGAAATGTTATCTGGCAGTACCACTACCTCTTTAGCAACTTCAGCAAACAGTAGTTTCACAAATGCCAGCAATTCTACCACATATGTCATGGCATCTCCACTGTCTTCTAGCCTTGTTACTACTTCGGTTTCAAACTTCACTCGCGAAATGGTAGCTGCCCTAGGCATGGGTGCCAATGGAGCAAGTGCCATGGCAGGAGGCATGTTACCATCACTGATTACAGATCCAGCTGGTAACCTTACATCCAATCAGTGTGGGGTGTGTCTACGAGTGCTGAGCTGCCCCAGAGCATTGCGGCTGCACCAGGCCACACACCTCGGAGAACGGCCTTTTCCATGTAAGATATGTGGACGATCCTTCTCTACCAAAGGCAGTCTGCGATCCCATATTGCCACCCATCATGCCCGGCCCCCCAATGCACGTGTACAGAACTCTTGCCCACTGTGCCAACGTAAGTTCACTAATGCTCTCGTGCTTCAGCACCACATCCGTATGCACCTTGGTGGACAATTGCCTCCAGATGGCACAGAGGATTCTGCACATGAGATGCCAGCTGAATCTAAAGCCATATCCTTGGTACAATCTCAGTCCCAGTGCACTGACCCAAATGCTACTTCAAGTAATACACCTCCCCTCGCAGGCCATTCAAAGAGTATAGTTCCAACTCAACAAGTTAATACTGCAACAGTTGCCTCTGTCCCTGCCTCTGACAGTATGAAATCAGCTGAGTTCACTCAAAATCCAGGCAAGTCTGCACCCTCCAGCCCAGACCACATTCCCCCCTCTGACCTAAGCCCTGACCCCTTTATGAATCCCACCACACAGACTTCACCACCAGGCAGTGCAGACCCCCCTGTGCTTACTGTCAGTGTCCCTTTGCCTGCATCCCAGCAGACAGATCAAGCTTCACCAACTGGCGAAGACAACCAAGTTCCACAAGCCACTGTTGGTTTCAATCTTCCAAAATCTACCCCTTCACCATTTACTTCCAGTGTTACCAAAACCACAAAATCACCTACTGCTACTGAGATGGACTGTGGAGAGGATGAAGTATCTACCTCTTCCGATGCCTTCCTTGGCTCTAAATCAAACGTAGAGGACTTGCAAAGCACACCTGCTCTCGATGATCCCTTTTCCTACACCTGTCCCAGCACCACCTCTAACCCCAATCTTTGTGACGGTAATACAACAACAACCTTGGAATCAGACCCAGTCTCTCCAAGGCCCCAATCACCAGAGCCCATAAATAAAGATAAAGAGCTCTCATCTCCACCCACAACACCAAAGCAAGACCAAGCAACTGTGCCAGAAGGAGAACCCAAGCTGACGTCAGCTTTGGAGGATACAGACAACACTGGAGCTGAAGTAAGAGGCGAACCCCAGAAAACAGCCACTTTTGTAAGAGAGACACGTCAAAGCTTTCATTTTAGTTCATATGGGAGGGAAGAACGGGCAGATGGCATAAGTGGATTCGGCTCAAGTTCAATACTGGATGCTTCTGGCCCCATCAACCTTGCTCCAACCCTCCCGTCTCCGATGTCTCGTCCTGAGAAGAAGACCTACTGCTGTGCTGAGTGTGGAAAAGAGTACGCCAGTCGCAGTGGGCTGAAGGTAAGGAACAAGTTCCATCATTTATATCAATAAGATGTGTAGTTATGTTTGCACAATTACTGTGTTGAACAGAGCATTTTGTCCTACACAAAAGAGAGTTTTTCATTCCCACTGTCACCAAGTGCTTTACTGTACAATGTAAAGCACACTGAGGTGACTGGTGTTGTGATTTGGCACTAAATAAATTGAATTAAACTGAATTGAATTAAGCTGGACTCTAAAATTACCTCTGCTGTGCAATTTTAGCCTACCCAAATTCTATTAAGATTTGTCTTTACAAGATGATGATTATAAATAAAAATCTTTCAAATCTATTCAATTTTAGGGGCACATGAAGCATCACGGCGTGGTATCCAAAACATCACGTCCGTCAGCCCGGAGTCGCCGTTCCTCCACTGACCAACTTCCTTCTTCTACATCTATGACTTCCTCAAACATTCCAGCCACTAGGAGCTCAGCAGGCTTCTGGAACCAGTATCAAGCATTCCTCAACACCAGCGCTGAGCCAACTGATGACCCAACCACTGCAGGCCGAGGAGAAAACGAATCATCAAAATCTCCTGTTTTGTCACAGATGGATCCAAGAGCCCACGAGGAAGCTGGGGAAGAGTCCAGCGAAGGGTCATAACTCGCATAGCCGTAACTGGCTGGTAAATGTTACGGTGTTTTTGATTGTTGTTTACGTCTTGGTGTAACTGTACGGGCATATCATTAGTACTGCTTCCTTAACACATTTCAGGTTGCCTGTCAATGATAGTCAGAATAATATGTTTGTATATTTAAAGTTGTGAGTCAATCAGCTTGGTCCTGTTGTATTAAAAAAGAGACAGCTGTAGTGCAAATAAAAAAAAAGTGTGTATTCAAAGTAACAAAATTAGCCCAGTTATAGCTGGATTTGTTAAAAAGTGAAACTACCATTGTCTGTCTGACGTTCTTAACAGAGTAAAATTTGAAATGTTTGGTTATTAAAAAAGAGAATGGGTCATAATTCATATTACGTTTAAACATCCCAACAGGCTCAGATAGATAAATCTGATATTACTGGCTTTGAGTCATAGGAAATGAAGCTACAATAACCAGTTTAAACCATTTTTGGTAGTGTTGTAAACATGTAGACACTTTTGTTCTGTTGTGGCATGTACCAAATCTCATCCATCTGACACCAAAGGAGACTCGAGCCAACCAAAAGAAAATATTTTGGAAAATACTACAGCAAACTCATGTGTGTTTCATATGAAGAGAATTCTTTTGCTGATAGGGATGAGTAAACAAATTATTGGATCTAAAACTACATCTTGCTTTGTAAAAGTCAACAAGGTGAACAATATGAATGTGTTACTGGGGGGAGGGGGGGGGTGTATATGGAGTCTTTTGTCCCCGTCCTGTGGCTCTTAAAACTACTTGCTCCTGCTGTGATTTCCTTTTCACTACCTTGTCCCGTCAAACCAGAAGCACACCTGCAGTTTTTGTGAGCCCAGTGAGGGCGCGATCCTTTGTGTGACCCTTGCCCTTCAGCTTTGTGAGTATTATGATTGTCGTTTAGTCCAAAAGTACTATCTGTAAAACCCTTTCAGTTGCTAAAGTTACTAAAACTTTAAGTTTGTGTATAGAATGTATAAGAAATCTGTCTGTTTGTTGTACGCTGTTATTTCAGTATCTCCACATTAAAAACTAATTTGGGAAAAAATATATATTGTTCAGTCTTGTTCTTCCCCCAAAGGGAGGGAGTATGTAGTCGGTTCAGTTTGTTTGTTTGTTAGCACTCTAGCATCCACAGTCTTCAACATGTTATTTTCAGACTTTGTATTATGCTAGAGATCAATAAAATCTCCAGCTGATTTAATTTAGGGGAAAACTGAGTCAAAGTCAACTTCACATTAAATGTTGAAAATCAGTAAAAACTCTATAAAACACAACTTTTTATGGATCATCTTCAAACTTCACAACAATATACTAGGCCATGGGGGACATGAGAACCTAGGTTGGCTAAGCATTTGACCTTCACCTTCATTTCTAGCACCCAAGGTCAAAGTTAACCTTGAAAATAAATTTCAAGAATCCATATTGAGTAATATACGATATGAAAGGGCATGGATAGAGCTGTACAACACACTTTATATTTTTTCAATTCCTACAACGTCACAGTGACGCCATAATGTTTCATGCACTATATCATAAAATTTCAGGTCTTTACAGCTTTTAGAAGCCAAAGATTTCAGCCAGTTCTGCGTCAGTCATGAGGAAAAAGATAACAAAATACACCATTTTAGTATGTAATGCTTCATGGTCATAGGTCAAAGGTCAGGGTCACATGAATTAGGAAAACACTTCAGTTTCCATAGGATCATTTCCAAACTTTAAAGCAATATATTAACTACAAGCACTTTCTTTGTTTGAGCTCTTTAAAACTTTATATTTACAGCACAATGTTACATGTTTTACAATGACACAAAATGATTTATATGCGATTTATATTAAAAATACTGACATCAGCACAAATGATCTGTGAAACAATACAGATGGCATTAATTACCAGTGCTGACATCAGCCTAAAACATCAACGTTTTAGTAAAGCCCTTAATCCATCGGAGTGCTCCTGTTTAATTATTGTATCTTATATGAACGCCAAGAAAAAACAGAGGAATTTAACACATGCACACTAAACAAGACTGCAGTTATGAAAGGAAACAAATGCAACACTCACAGAGGACAAAGAAAAAGAAATGAGAAGCATGCAAGACAAAAGGCACACATTTGGATGTGTACAAGTAGCGCACTGGAGGGCGCAATTCCCCCCCTTTTTTTAGCACAGTTTGCTGCTTCGTGTAGCTAAATTATTATATGATGTTTACAGTGCATTTGAGCACTTTTTGAACACCCTTTATAAAAATCTGCGAAAATTAATATGTTAAAGATCAGAAGACTTAAAAAGCAGCAACATAATAGTCTACCATCTTCGGCTTGAAACGAGGTTTTAGGGAAAAGGCTGATTTTGGCTGAAGAGATGGCAGATGGCAGATATAGATGATCGGTTATTATCACATATATGGAAGCGAAGTAGATGACTGTACTGACAGATCACACTAAAATAACTAAAATCTTGAATACATTCCCAGATAAACTTTTGCATTTTGTCCTTATTTGGAACAGATTGAGCTGCTCGCTTCTGCAAACAACAAGGTTCCTACAGTTTAGGGCGCATTAACGCTTTAGTCCCAGTGAGGAGCCGTGCCAAGTCCGATGGGTCATCCGGTTGATTCTGAAGGGGCGGGCTTATTTCGGAGGGGGGTGGTTCACGTCGCTTTACTTTCCAACTAAAGTAGGCTATCAACTACCACGTCTGCAGAGGAGAGAGGGGGTCAAAATAAACCGACAAGAAAGATAGGACAGGAGGAGTAAGGACGGTTCCATCAAAGTCGGCTGCAACATCGGGAGCAGACCGCAAGCTGAATTTGGACATAAAGTACGCACCGCTTGCGGCTCCAGAGCCCCTTTACACAGTTCTCGTTTCAAGTAACGTCCGATTGTAATCTTGCCAATTCACCAAAACACGAGAAGAATGTACATGTTGGAGACACACGTCTACTAGTTTAAATCGTCCTGGCAACCACAGGGAAACAGTTTTTGTGTGTTTTGCGCGAAGTCCAAAGTTTTGCGCATGGGATGCTTCCCTCCCCCACACAGATAATGTTCTGACAAAAGAGAGAGAGAGAGAGAGAATCGAGCAACCTTCCCGAGGACATCTTCGTTTGTTAAATTTTTTGAGAATTGACTGATGGCACCTAAGCTGAAATCGGTAGCCCGGCTGCTGCTGCTGGCGGTGGTGTGGGAGCTGAGCGCGCAGGGAGCGACGGAGCGACAATTCAATCCAGAGGTGAGGAAAACATGCAGAATGCAGAATTAAAACCACATAAAGTTTTAAATGCGCATTAAACGATTAAAGTTGGATAAATATAAACTGGATTAAAACTGGATGAATACTCCATAAAGGCATAGATATTGTACACTTGGAACATGTATATCGCCAATAAATGCACTCAGTTAAAACAGTTAATAATGTTAGACAGTTGTGACATATAATTAAAGTTAAGGAGATCTTTTTCTATCTATGAGTTAATAATACATAGCAATTTTTTTGTTTATTATTATATTCATCTTTCAAATTTGTGTGGAGCTTGTTTTTTTATGACTCCTATGCAGAATTTTTTTAGAACTTTGCATCCTGATAATAATTTCTGCAGCTGACTGTTGTTGGCACAGGGATATGGGAAATGGGCTCTGACCCTGGGTTAGAGGAAGCAGCCCTTAATGATGATAACGCTCGTGAAAACACAGAAATGCTGAGAGGGCAAAAGCAGCGGAGCCAGAGCAAAAGAAATGCATTCAATTGTATTGTGGTCGCTGCAGAGACTGAGGCAATTTTTGTGGGAACGGACTGAGGGATGGGGAGATGTAATTGTTGACATCTGTCCTGAGTTATGTCTGAGTACAGCACCAAAGGGGGGGTTACAGAAAGAAAGAGGTTCTGCAGCATCTCACCCTTTCTCATCTGTGGAAAAATACAACAGACTGAGCACTAAAAGTTTTCCAATATCTTCCAATAACAGCGCTGGCTACTATCAAGGCAGATACAGCTGAGATTTTTTCCCCTGCTGTTCACATCTGTTCCTTTCTCATCTTCTTTTGTATTGTTCTGATCTCATTTGTCTGTTTAGGTCTGTTCTTCTTGCAGAATCAGCAGCTCTCAAATCCCATAACCAGAGCAAAGTTAGGAACTTCTGTGTTAATGTTCCAGGAAGTGACTTTGTGATGATACTCCTACACACCTGCTTCCTTCAGTGCCATTAGAAAAAATAGGGCAAGGTCTTGCTCACACAGGACATCAAAGAATTCATATTTTTTTACATACAGTAGCGCCTGGAGTATCCTGCCTGTGACCAATGCAGTTATAGCTCAGCTT
Source organism: Rhamphochromis sp. 'chilingali' (assembly GCF_963969265.1). Taxonomy (NCBI): domain Eukaryota; kingdom Metazoa; phylum Chordata; class Actinopteri; order Cichliformes; family Cichlidae; genus Rhamphochromis; species Rhamphochromis sp. 'chilingali'. The sequence continues at coordinate 8,095,595 of NC_137943.1, read as the reverse complement.
TATGCCAGTGGAAGAAAATGGAGCAAAGTTACTCAATTGACCTACATTTAGACCAGAGACTGCAAAGCGCCATCTGCTAAAAATGTAAACAATGTGTCGCCTACATAATTCATAATTTCGCTTTCACTCCACACACGCACGCTGTGCAGCAGTAAATCTAAGTGATTAATATTTTCTTATTCTGGGAAAGATTTGATTACATTTTGTCAAGATGGGCTTGTGGTTAAGTCAACTCCTTTTAGGCAAGCAGATTTCAAGGAATTTTTTCATATCAGCACATTTTAACAGCCAATACTCTACGGTGCAGAATTTTCTCATAAAAAAGTGCATTAGCTACCGGTGTGAACCACAAGTACGATAAAGGCCAGATATAAAGTGGATATTTGACCTGATAATTTCAAAATACTAGTATGAAGGTTGATTTCCTATTGTTACTTTGCACGACTGCAAGTTTAAAATAATTCACATTCTCAATCTTATTTGTCACCCAGTTCATCTGCTTGCTGAAAAAACGTCACTTTTAGCTCCAAGGACTCTGTTCTGTTCAGTCAGCTTTCTTCTGATTGACTAACTTTTTCAGGCAGAGCTGTGTATCTGAAATGCCCATATTAGGGATATCCCCTGGCAATTACATCATAAAGAACCATGAGGAGAAAACAGATTTGAAACCCAGTATTTACAGCAGTCTGAGCTTTTGCTCAACTGGGATTACCTGTGTAAACACTGACCTCATCATTTGAAACTTTGGCCTTGTTAAATATGAGTATGCACTGCTATAACAGGATAAAATAAATAAATAAGGAAGAGCATAATAAGCCTCTTTAATTAAAGCGAGTAATGCTGCAGATCATCTGGGCTTCGGTGAAGAACTTCAATTAATTAGATGAACATGTCTTGCCTATTTTATTTCTTTGGAAAATAATAAGTCATGCAACCCCCCCAAAAAACCCCTTTCTGTCATCACATTCATCACGAATAGCATCAGTCAACAGTGTGCAATCAAATAAGGAAGTTAATGAGGATGATAAACGTGAAATGTCTGCACCACAGGAAGCGGGCCTTTCCATCGCTAGTTAAGTTATGGTCAAAAAGTGCTTTTTTTTCTTTTCTTTTCTTTTTTTAACATAAGACCAAACTCTCCGTACAGTTGAGGAAATCTGACCTCATATGCTGCCTCCACAAACCCACAAGTCAGCGGGATTTTTTAAATAAATTTTTTTATTGACAATAAATAAAATTAGATCAGTGGTTACGTGTTGGTCAGTGGGTCTGTTTTGTGATATAGAGGTTGTGTGGACACAATTCATTTCCTGTGGCGTGTGGTAGAGACAGGAAGTGGGCAGCTTGGTGTGTCAGCAACCACCTGCCTATCACACACACACATCTTTTTTTCCCCCCCTGTGCTCGAATCTGCAGAAATGGCTGCAAGCCGAGGTCATTCAGTACAAAGAATGACTTCAGCTCGTAGCTAATTGTCATGAAATTGTCATGAAATGAGATGATGAAAGCGAGGCAGGGAGGACACTGAGGAGCCTGTCGCAGACCAGAAAGGGGGCTATTGTGGAGATGGGAGTGATGCAATCTTTTTTGGAAAAGACGGAAAATGAAGCAACTGTCCAACTGTACGAGACAGGATAAAGATCATAGTTGTCATGCACACATCCTGTGTGAGTGTACTGGATGTCACACTCCCTCTGTTCCCAAAGAGAACAATTACACAGGTAACTTGATACTAGTCCCATGCTGGACTAGTCTTGTTAGTCGTTTAGAGGAAGCAGTTGATGTGCAGTTAATAAGTGCAATACATATTTATACTGGAAAAGAAAATCGTGAGAGAATTGTGATCTCAATTCTAAGCCAAAAAATCGTGATTCTCATTTTATGCAAAATCGTGCAGCCCTAGCAGGAGTGCATCGTTTCCAGGAAGCCATTGTTTTAATAATCAGCAGTGGGTGGTCTTTCCTTGGGGAAAGGTGTTAACTGAAAATAAGGTAATGTTCAAAGTCATCATGTCATTTCCTGTAACTAAAACAAAGAGGCCAAATTTTTTTTAGGATAAAATTCTTCCTTTTTCCTGGGATTGACTGACTCCTCAAATGACACTGGCAGAGATGAATTTTTCCACTCTTGTGTCATCGGCTCTTTCTGGTGTTGGCTAGAGAGAGGTTGTTTAATAGACACCAGCTGGGGGATTACACACAACCAAAGGGGTTTCTGCTTGTGTGTGCTCAGGAGCTGTTGGCCAGAGGGGTCAGAGAGGTTGTAAATGCCCTCCTGAGCCAAGAGCATAGCAGGAAAATGCCTATAAAGTAGAGGAAAAAAAAAAAGTTAATAAAGTTACCTACCCACAATAAACTCCCTGAAGTACACACGGGCGCCATAACCTGCTGTTGCACATAAAGTGGGAGTCATAATTTCATACATTTAAGACATGTGACAGAATATCACAGCTTTCTGGATGGAGTGGGTGGATATGTAATGATGAGCTCTCTTGCCCTGTGTGTGCGCTTTATACTGAGCATGTCTCAGTTGGACTCCCATCGCTGTTGACCAGAGTTTCTTTCCATTGGCCTTCAGCAAATGGAACAACTGACTAACTATGCCTTCTTCTTCTCCTCCTCATCCTATGCAAAATGAGCACACTGCCTAGAAACATCCACAGCAAACATTGTCTGCTTCTTGTAGGTCTTCCATTAAACAATAAAGTCAGTCGCTGCACATGAGTGAGCTTTACATCAAAGTGCTGGACTGGCAAGGTTCCTTTGCTTCCTACTCCCTCTGTGCATGGGTAAATATCAAGGGGTGATGACTACATTTAACACAAGTGCTTCCAGGCATCAGTTTAAAGTGTTGCTCATTACTCAAATTGTAGTAAAAATCTAGTAAAATGGACAGCCTAACACTAAGTCAGTTGTCACACCTCCATGTTTTTCCACAAACATGTAAAGGAACAGGAAACATGATATCATTTGAGCTTTGAAATCATTGGTAGTAAATAAGTTGATGTGTGTGTGTGGGGGGGGGGGGGGGGGGGGCAGTTGGAAACCACTGCTTCACATCAAAAGACTGTATTAGTTTAGACTATCCTTTCTTATTCTTCTCTAAATACTCACCACTTCCTCTTCCTGCTGCTGCTTTAGTTGCTCCAGTTATTACCGTGGGCAAAAATAGCATGGTGCGACAGTGAATAAGACTTTGTCAGAGTCACCTGTGGGACCTATGAATGGGGCGTGGGAGCCTTAAAGTTAAAACAAGTGTTCGGTGTCATTCAACAGAAGTCTTTTGACTGAGCCGAGGGCAAAATTGGGCCTTTTGTAGAAAAGAAAACAGGGAATGTGTGAACTGGAAGAATATGGTTTCGAGCTCAAATCAGGCCTTAAAATCTCTTACATTTGTGGCAAATTATCCAAGTTGCTAATGGTTGTATTTGACTCTGGTACAAGCAAAACCTTTATTTGTTTATCCCAGTAAACTGCAGGCGTTTCATTATGACCGTTAATTACAACCTCTAAATCCCACTAGCCTTCATCTTTCCTTCCTTGTGCTCCTCTTTTTCCCGCTCATGCAGCCGCGCTGTAACAGTGACTCTTTATGTGTCCACTGGAGCTCCATGGGTGAGTCAAGACGAGAAAGGGCTCATTCAGGAGTAAAGTCTAAACACGTAGACCTCCATGTCTCTCTAGGACAGACAGAGAGGCAGAGATTAGACTTGCAACGTCCTCCAAAGTTGCCATTCAGCTCAGGGCCAAACAGTTAAGCTGAATGAACATCAGGAGCATCAATACTGACCTAAAGCCCAGAGTCGGACAACCACGTCAGCACATTCACTTACTGTACATTTTCAGTGGAAAACTCTAAAATAAGCGAGTTGATTTATTTAGCTTTAACTGTGTTTAACATCCATTAGCAGCAGCAGATAGGCATTAACAACAATAATCGAGCGGCTCAGGGTGTGGTTGTTCATGAGTATTTACCCTCAAGTCTGTGGGTTTTCCATAAGAGAGGGATGAGGCAGAGGAGAAGGGGTGGAGTGAAGAGGCGAAGACAGAGACATGAACGTGGGGGGAAGAGTTTGACTTTGAGGTTTGGATGCGACGAGGAAGAAATTCCCAGTTAAATTACTGACTGACTTTACTGCTTGACTGGAGACCTCGACTGAGGTTGCCCAAGGCCTGAGTCTCACCCTGGGACACTCCCTATCTTTTTCTCTTCTGTTTTCCCAATGTCCTTCTCTGCACATACTCTACAGCAACTGCGCCTATAATTCTGAATCCAGTTGAAATAATAGATCCCGCTAAGCTGCAAAGTCACGTCAGGCTCTGCCAAACAAAGACAAAAGTCATTAGCAGCTCCAAACCATAAAACGCTTCCTGAACGTGCCACGACAAGCTCACAAAGTCACTGTACAGGAGAATATCAGAGCGGTCTTGGTTTCCACCACGCTCACAATAGCCTCAGTGTTATTTTTCGTCTCTTGCTTGAGAGGGAAGGAGTTCAGGAGAAGCTGTGTGGGAGAGGTGCGTAGCAGAGCTGTCGGCACCGGTCCAAATGTCAAACCAGCACCGCAGGCAAATGGGTTTCCAGGGGAAAATAAGGTCAAGTTTAGCTGAGAGTGAGGGATTTGGAGCACCAGAGAACTCGGTGACCATCATAATATGCTCTCCAAATGCTTTAAAAAAACGCTTTCATTTATGAATTGTACAAACTCGATGACTTTAGCTAGAACTGATGTAGGTACAGACTAACATGAGTTTTAAACTTTAACTGTGTCCTCATTCAGTGTCTGTGTCAGGGTTTTGGATGAAACCTGAGCCGTCCTTGTCTTAAGCTTTTTTTGGCTCCTCAGGCCAGTTCTACTTTCAGTCCACACATACTGGAGAGTCCAGTGTTGATGGTTGAATAGCTTTTGTGTTTAGTCACGACATGGAGACGTGCCAGTTGCTTGAAAGTGATGTTGCTCCCTCTGGCTACGAGATACAAAAACACAGAAAGAAGTTATTTAAGAGCTTATTCTTGCTGTCGGCGTGGAATGTGTTTTCATCGCAGTCGCAGGAAAACATCCTGTTCTCATATTCCGAGTAACCAATGATCAACATTTTCAGGTGACGTGCGGAGTGTTTTTGTGTCTGTTTTTCATTTTTGTTTCTTTGCTAAAAGTGGAATTTCCTCACTATATTGTGCAAGACTTCTCATCATGTTTTCCTTTTTTATCCTGTTTTCCACTGCAGTCATGGCTACAACAGTATGGGTACCTTCCCCCAGGGGACTTGAGAACCCATGCCCTTCGCTCCCCAAACTCCATCTCCTCCGCCATCGCTGCCATGCAGAGGTTCTACGGCCTCACTGTCAGTGGTACCTTTGACGCAGACACCGTCAAGTGAGTATCACGCAGTGTCGTTTTTTTCAAGCACATTTAAGCGTACGTTGTCATGAGCGCGGTGTGTCTTACTGTCTGGCAGGGCCATGAAGCGACCGCGCTGTGGTGTCCCTGATAAGTTTGGTGCTGAGCTCAAGAGCAACCTGAGGAGGAAGCGGTACGCCATCCAGGGCCTGAAGTGGCCCAAGACAGAGATCACTTTCTCGTAAGTCACAGAGTTATGAAATAAACATGAAGCAGCCTGCAATTATGTCTCTGTAAAAAGGAATTAACTGTCTCGCCTTTTTAACACACTGTTTAGTATACAGAACTACACCCCAAAGGTGGGTGAGTATGAGACCTACGAGGCCATCAGGAAGGCCTTCAAGGTGTGGGAGGGCGTCACCCCGCTTCGCTTCCGGGAAATTCCCTACAGCTACATACGGGACAAAGTGGAGGAGTTTGCTGACATCATGATATTCTTTGCTGAGGGTTTCCACGGTGACAGCAGCCCATTTGATGGCGAGGGGGGATTCCTGGCACACGCCTATTTTCCTGGCATTGGCATCGGTGGAGACACTCACTTTGATTCGGCTGAGCCGTGGACAGTTGGAAACCGGGACCTGTTAGGTAAAGTTTCATGTTGAAACTGAAATTTCAATAGATGACTAATTCCCCAAAACCTGACACAAGAAAAACTTAAATGTTGGGAGGGGACCTCTCTGACTCTGTTTTGCTGTCAAAAGCAAAACCTAAGCCGCGACAGGCCCCAGCTTGTGCTTGTGCACTTCAGGCAGTGAATACCTGTGTGCGAAAATGCAGCAGACACAAACTGCAGCGTCAGCTCCTCGAGTCTAACACATCTTCACATGAGCTGCTGATGATTTTATTTTTAACTACTTGGTGTCTAGTTGTGTGCTTCTGAGTCACTTGAAAATAAGGAAACAGCACTTTTTCCTCATTCTCCTTTAGGACTCTGTCTCAAAATCCTCCCACTTTATGTCTAACACTTTGGCCTAATTTTTAAAAAGTTGCTGTAATTTTTCTTGTTGATGTTGTTTCAGGGAATGATATTTTCCTCGTTGCTGTGCATGAACTTGGTCACGCCATGGGTCTCGAGCACTCTAACGACCCCTCAGCCATCATGGCTCCGTTCTACCAGTGGATGGACACTGAGAACTTCCAGCTCCCAGATGATGACCGCAGAGGCATACAGCAGCTTTATGGTTTGTACAAATCACAATTAATCATTATCATTCTACACTAGGGATTAAAGACTAACCCGAAAAATTACATTGTAAATTACAGCATGAGTAATTTCTGTTTTTATCCATCCAAAGATGGATAAAAACAGATTATTTTGCTGCTTTAAAGTTAAGGCTTTGCTGTTTAAAGAAATGTTCGATGTCCTTACTCACAAAGGGTCAGGCTCAGGTCCACAGCCCCCACCTGTAACACCGCGTTCACCTTACAACCCCCCCGATCCCCCACATTCACCTGACAAGCCTCACTTCGGCCCCAACATCTGCGATGGGCACTTTGACACCATCGCCATCCTCAGGGGAGAAATGTTTGTGTTCAAGGTAAAAAGCTGCTGGAGAAAGTTTGGGCCATTTATAGCGATATCATTTATAGATTGTTATCTTGTTGTCTATGTCATCTTGTAAGTTTCTGAGAATTTTCTTTCTTTTTTTCCCCCTATCAGGATAAGTGGTTTTGGCGGGTGCGTAATAACCACGTGTTGGATGGATACCCAATGCCAATTGGTCACTTTTGGAGGGGCTTGCCCACTCATATTAATGCTGCATTTGAAAGGGATGATGGGAAATTTGCTTTCTTTAAAGGTAAGTCTGGCTTTAACATATTGCAAAGAAATTATTTTACTATTATTATGAAATTAAAAAAAACTTCTCTCGGGTCCTCGGTTTTATTGCTCTACAGGAGACAGGTACTGGGTGTTCACCGAATCAATTCTTGACTCTGGCTACCCCAGGAGTCTTAAAGAGATGGGCACAGGGCTTCCCAAAGATCGAATAGACGCTGCTCTCTACTACACCCCCACTGGACAGACATATTTCTTCAGAGGAAACAAGTTAGTCATTGTCCGTTTTGTGTGTGCGTGTGTTTATCATATGCAGAAGTTTCAAAAGTAGGTGATTACAAGGAAACTCCCCCTGACATCACCGCCAGTAAAATATATGTTTTGACCATATGAGGTTAAAACATGTAAACTCAAACACTTACCATCCAATCCAAATCTGCCTCTCAGTTAAACAAGAAAATTCACCTTGAGGGAACTGTTACGGTTGCTGAGCTTTTCCATGGGTATAAAAAGTGGATGACATGTGGCAGTTGAATTGTAGCAGTCGGATTATAAAGTGAATATAGCTACTATAGCTACTATAGTTACTATAGTTACTGCACTTTTCCTAAGACCTCAGCTCGCGGTCGTTTTGGTTCTAGAAGAGTTCGTGGTAGTTGAGCGGCAGTGTCTGCAGAGACAACACTGACTGTGGCTGTGCAGTTTTTACATTAGAAAGCAAGTCAAGAAAGTTAGTTAAGGTCTGTAAGGACAGTTCTTAAGTCAAGTCACTCTACACAAGTCAACTACAAATGGTCTACACCAGTTTGAAGACTAATGCCTAGCTTCAAGTCCTGTAGGCACAAACAGGTCTATCAACACCAAGTTCTGAACCATTTAAAGCAAAGAAAACTCAAGTTCTGAGTAATCTGTGGCAGGTTCAATTTAATTGAACTAGTTTAAAGCTATCCAAAACTAAACCCAAGTCTATGTCTGTTCTCAACTCCAACCGAGTCGTGTATTTAGTTTGAGACAAGTCCAAGATAAGTGTAATGTCAGGTCTTTTAGGAAAAACCAGAGTCCATCCACAACTGTTTATGTGGGTAAAGAGGAGAGTTTCTAGCTCTGGCCGAATCATCAGTTCACCATATCTCTTTTTTTTCTCCTCTCGTTTCCTGTTTAGCTATTACCGTTTCAATGAAGCGTCCCAGACAGTTGACGATGGCTATCCGAAATCTATTAGCGTGTGGCAGGGCGTTCCTGATAACATCAAGTCAGCCTTCATGAGCAAAGATCAAGGTAAGGGTGGCATGTGTCAGATTATCTAGATTATTCATCACATCTTACTGTGACTGGATAGTTATTGGTACATGTTGTTTTTTACTTACACGTCTTTCTTCCACCCTTCAGCGTACACCTACTTCTACAAAGCCAACAAATACTGGAAGTTCAACAACCAGGTGATGCGAGTGGAGCCTGGATATCCCAAATCAGCCCTTCGTGACTGGATGGGCTGCCCCAATGAAGACCCCAAGACAGATGGAGGAAGAGGCGGAGGTGGACATGACAAGGACAAGGAAAGGGAGAAGGAAAGGGAGAGAGAGAGGGAGCGAGAGAGGGAGAGAGAGAGGGAGAGAGAGAGGGAGAGAGAGAGGGAAGACAGAGACAGAACTAGAGATAGAGAGAGGGATAGAGAGAGGGAGAAGGTGATTGAGAGGGAGGAGGAAATTGATGTGAAAGTTATTGAGACAGATAGTGGCAGCGGGGCAGCGGCGTTTGTTGTGCCGCTGTTTCTGGTAGTGTGTGTGATCGCAACGTTGGCAGCCTTGCTGTTTTTCCGTCGTTACGGTACCCCCCGCCGACTCCTCTACTGCCAACGATCTCTATTGGACAAGGTGTAGTTAGAGATGGAGGGGCAGAAGAGAGGAGAGAAAGAAGGCGAGAGAAGAAGAAGAAAACGCGGTGGAGAACGTTCGACGCAGATAAGGGAGCAGGACAGAAAGAGACGGAACAGGAGAAAGAGCCGAAGGAAAACTGTCAGACTTGCATTTTCAACTCTTCTTACCACTTCCAGATTCCTTTGACTCTATCTCTCAACCACTCAGCTCTTTCCAATTTTCTCCTTTCTGACTCTGCCTCTCTTCTCGCGGTTACTGACGCCAGCTCATTGCTGTTTGTTTTAGCCTTTTTCAATGTCATATTTTTAGTTTTTGTCAGTGGTCAGTGTTTGTGTTCTCGTGAATTTTCCACTTCGAACCTGCGTCTTCATGACATCCATTTCAGCATGTTTCTGTGCGTAAGCAGACGCCGTTGTTTCATCGCTCGGCCAAGTGCCCTTTTTTTTTTTAATTTGCACACCCTCACTTAAACACAAAATCCTGGAAACCACGGCGGCACAGTCATCTGTGTTTCTTAATCTTCCAGTAAAGCAACATGTCAGGAGCCAGCAGGGACAATAAAAGGGAAACATTAGCTTGCATCCTTATGAAGCATGAGATACACTCCTATCAGAGTAAAGCAGTAAATGCAACAGTGTATTTTCTTTTTTTTTAAAATGTCTTTATTGTTATTATTATAAATGATGTTGTCATTACTATTATGACTATTACTATTATTGTTGTTGTCGTCCACCATGTAAAGAATGTTTTTTTTTGTATATTGTCATTAAAAAGTCCTGCTGGACAGTGACATACAGTTTTGAAAGTGGCCTTAATTTTATACATGTGGGAACAGTGAATGGGGAAATGGGGTTATGTATTCTTGAAACTTGATTGTTTTTTTTTTTTTTATACCTTGAATCCATCTCAAATGAAAATAAATTGAAGACCTGAAAATGACTCCTTTTTGTCATCGTACTTACTTTTGTACAGTTTTTCGAATCATGGTGCTACATTGCTAGTCAGGGGTTAGATTAACAACAATAATAATAATAACATTAGTGACAGTGATAATGATGACCATCTAGCCTTCTCAATCAGAACTGTGTGTGTGTGTACTCACTTATAAGCTTTTCGTACAAAAATAAAGTAATTTCAAAAGGCTTCATGTGCTTTGATCTTCACTTAGTCTTTGATCAACTTTGATAAAATCTTTCTCTCGCCTGCCTTGTTCACCTTTACTGATCATATTGGTCGTTGCTGTTTTACATCTGGCCTTCCCCAGTCTCCCCGGACCTCCAGGTTTCTTGTTCCCCGACCGCACCACTCTGCTCTGCTTTACTGGGGCTCGGAAACTGGCAAGCCAGAAACTGGGTTGGAAAACACGGACTGGATCCAGAGCTTAAGTAGAAACAGAGATGAAGATGACTGTATAAACCCGTTGCTGCACAGCAGGAAAACATATCTTAACTATATAGCTAGAGGGAGAGGGTGTGCATGCGTGTGTGTTCTTGGGTATATTTCTATTCTTATGAGGACCACATAGCCTCTGCAAGTATAAGATGACAAGGAAAAGCGTGCAAAGTCCCCCAAACTATCAAACTATTATCAAGACTTTGAAGTTGGAAAAGTAGTTTCACAATTTGATTAATGTAGGTCCTGACAAACACATTGGCACAAACAAGCACTCGTGCATGTTCTGAAAAACTGTAAATGCCTGTACTTGTGTGTTATCCACTGTGTTTGTGTGCACCCCCGTCCAACACGAGCCAATAAACGCTCAAACACCAAGCCTAGGCGTCTCCCCACTCCTTAATGATTCCACTAATGAACAACTGGCATACAGACACGAGACATGCCGTAAAGACGACTGACTGCAACAGAACAAGAGTGGGTGAGGGTGGAAGCCGGGAAGGCAGCGCTTCTATGATTTGCTATGATAACACCGACGGGGTTTTGTGCACTTTTGCTCTGTTCCTATTGTGTTTAAGAGATTCTGGGCGCCCATTCTTCTCCACTTCTCGCTGCAGTGTTTTGAAGACTTGGAGCTTAAGAGAGAAGTCACGAGGATTGCTGTGGGAGGAGATGAAGGAGGAGTGAGGATGGTTAAGTCACATTTGGAAGCCAGATATGGAGCAGAATTCCATGCACAACATCTGGAATTCCAACTGCATCATGTGAGCCAGACACACAGCAGGACACGGCAATGAGGGAATGGGGGATGGGATTTTTTCTTTTTTAGGATGTGTTTCATTCATTTTAATTTAACTTTATCTAGGTGAAAGACATTAAAAACACAATAAACATGAAAAAGTGTTATTTGTTTGTTTGTTTGTGTTTAAGATTAGTTTCCTCTAATGGATTTTTAGTGTAATATCTTTATACACACTGTTTTACTTGCTCTGCTTATCTCTGGGGTCCTCTTCACAAGTCAGACCCTGAGCTGTGGGTCAACATTTGATGTTTTCTCTCTTTACCCAGCTGACACTGCAGACTGCAAGAGAAAAGAAATGCTTCAGCATAATTCTTCCCCACAGTCCTCTTTTCTGTGTGTGTAACCGGAGAGCTTTTCTTCACTGTCTGCAAAATGACTTCACAAAGCCCAACAAAAGACCACACCACAATGCCCCGGCCTCTTCCAGCCTTCTCCCATCCTCCAGTGCTCACATTTCACCCATATAAATGCAAAGGTAATTCCTGCATCTGATTCCACTTTGTCTTTTTTTTAAAGGCTGATTGACAAATTCTTCTATCCACCCCCCCATGCCATGTACTATTTTAATCTCCTTCTTTAATTCAATCAAGTTTTTAAGTCAGCAGGTTTCAATAACAAGCTGGCTTTATGTTTTATATTTCTCTGAGCTGGACACTTCCTGTCCTTCTGTCAGCTGTGTGGCCTGTAGGCTGATGAATGCAGAAAAACTCCCAAAGAGGGGAAGTCCTGCTTGGACCTATTGTGTTCCATAATAGCCATTACACCATAATTGCGAGTTCCCCGCTGAATGACAAAGAACGATGAGCAACAGCATTCTGCCTGGTAACAAGGATGTGGGCAGAAAGGTGGCAGCTGGTGAGTGTCTATATAGGTTACACATGGTTTTCATTTGCATCAGTTGAAGCTCAGTCACATGCTGCACTTCTCTTATTCGCACACAAACACACAAGGATTACACAAACAGACACATGGTGGCAATCGCGTCGCTTCTGATCACCACGTCCTTCGCCAAAACTCGTCTAAGAATAAAACATCCTGCATTTCCTATTATGTAATCTCCCTGCATCTTATAGGCCTCAGTCACGTAGGGCTAAAGACCCCACTGTGACCCGATACCAGGAAAAATGTGCATAACAGGTCTGCAGCAAATGGACGGAGGTTTTTGCACGCAGCATCGTACACTTCTTTAAGATCAGCTTCACCTTGCGACTGCCACCAAGCTTTTGCAGACTCGCTGGGGAATACTTATTTTTCCCTAGAAACCAGCGGTTGCCAGATGGTCACCAGCCTGTGTGCCTGGGATGTTAGAAAACAATTTTATTGTTTGGAAGATGCCTGTGGCTGCCAGAATGTAACAGAGGTCTAGTCTAAGTTTAGGCCAACTCCAAGCTTTATTGAGTTGCATGTAGGCAAATGCAGACAGAGCACCTCAGTCGAGCAGCTTCTTTAGTTTTAAAGCCATGCCTGTTCAGTACCAGTCCCATTCAATCCAGCTGAAATAGTGTGAATAGAGAGCAGTCATTGTTGAGGTTATCTACTAAACCTGTGTGCTTCTGGCCAAAAATGTGCTAAAAACGTCCCTTGGTGCTGTTATCTTTGCTTTCCATTCAATTGCTTTCTTGTATAGTTTTATCACACAAAATATGTTGACCTTTAAATAAGGCGCTCCGCAGTATTCCCAAGCGGTCGTGCACACAGTTTATTTGTGGCGTACGGGAAGAGAGATTAATACCTTATGCTTCTTTTTTTCCCATTTCAACTCCATATTAATATTCCATTTAGCTACACATGGAGCTATGCATGGAAAAAACTACCCTTTAAACATATTTTGGCGTTGCGTCAGGCATTCGCTTTAACGATCTTCGTTTACTTAATCGCGCAGTTTTGCCAGACTCTGGCCCATCGGTGCTTCAACACGCCTGTTTGTATTACACTTATCACAACATCTGCACTTTGAAATGGGTGGTTCAAGTCACTCCGGACTTTCTTTTTTTTATGTCAGAGTGAGGTGCTGTATGAGTGAAAAAAAGGAAGTTGAATAATCAACATTTTAATGCACTTCTTATTCTCATGTGGCGTGGTTTTCCCAAGCACTGCAGGAAAACACCTACATCATAGAAGATGCTGATTCAGGCTCTACAAAACCAGACTACCCTCGCCCCGACCCAGCTATAGCCACAAGGACACCCCCCCCCCCCCCCCCCCCCCAAACACACACACACACACACACACACACACACACACACACACACACACACACACACACACACACACTTTCCCATGACACTCAAATGTGCATACATTTGCTATCTGAGCTCTTTAAATCACCAAAGTGAAGCAGCAAAACAACCACAACTCCTTATTCTTCCTCAGTCTCCCACATCTCCTGCAGCGTGCTAATGAACTAGCATACAAACTCATGCTTAGTTTTTTTAAACTCACTGCCTCCTCCATCACAACAGGCCACATCTGGTTTCCATAAGCATATACAGTACATGTCATCGTACAGAAGAGGAGGGGGCTGAAAGGAGGTAAGGACTTGAAGAGGAGGGGGAAGGGTTGTGTGGATCTATACTGAGGGAATTTTGTTCTTCAAGGAGTGTTAAAACTCTCACAAACCTCTTCTCGCATGATATGAGGTGGCCGGGGTCAGCTTCCTGTCAATAAAGAATACAAGGAAACTGCCATCAGCAAGTACGCACGTGCAAAAGACAGTAAGGATGAGGAAACCAGGGGAACGGGATAAAAAAGCAAGAAATGCTCTTTGAGAAGAGTCAGTGAATCACGCAGAGATCAGAGAGGCCACATCAGACATCGCCTTTGAAAGGGGAGCCTGGCATTTCTTTGTGCCAAGATCCTAACAGCGGTGGATACGAATACCTTATGTGGTTACAGTGACGAGGGGAGGAGAAGGGCAGTCAGGGGGACTGCTTACAGAGCGAAAACATATTGTTCTTACTGCCTGTTAAACACCGGTAAGAGCGGACTCACTCAGCTGACAGGGTTTTACCAGTGACCCGACCTCTACTGTGGTCCTCCAGCTGCTGTTAGCAGCTTTGCAAAAGACCCACAGCTGTAGAAACATTGTTTTGAGTCATCTCTACATATGTGGACACTGCACAGTCCAGCCACTTCACTTCAGATCTGCTGGCTAAAGTTATGAAGCCACGACTTAAACTCAGAGATCTCTGTTCAACTTAGGTTAAAGCAACATTCAGTGGCTTAGCTGCCGATGGCCTAAAATGGCAGTAAAATAGGATTTTTTTAGGGTATAGTACTCCATTCCAGCAGACAGGTTGTGGATGAAGTAAAGATGTTCAGCTCAGTTTGGTGATGCCAGTTTTCTGGACAGATCCATACACTGGTTACTGTATAAGCTTTCAGTGGAGAGGTAATATTAAAGTGTGTTTAATCAATCAGTATTTTCTATCAACAGTACAAGAGTGAATGTAAACCGTAGACTTAAAATAAATGTCTCCCCACAGTTTACAGGTACTGTATTTTTCAGATTATAAGGCGCATTACGCGAAACCAAACAGTCAGATAAGTCAAACTTTACTCAGCTCATTCTTCTTGCTTCCGCCACCTGCGTACCACCAGTGTTGGGACTAACGCGTTATTAAGTAACTCGTTACAGTAACTACGTTATTATTGTGGTAATGAGCACGGTAACTAGTTATTTTGCCAAAACCAGGAACACGTTACTCGTTACTGGGATTTAGATAGGCGCGTTATTCGTTACTTCGTGTGGAGGCTATCGCGGAGCTTCCACAGATTCAGTAACATTAGCAAGTGGTGGAAGCCAGCAGGTGGATGAAGGAAAAGGGAGGCAAGAGGAGAGACCCGAAGCGGCCGCTGGTCCGAGAGTGTCAGGTGAACTGAACTTCAGGTAAGAAGTTATGACCTGCAGTCTCTCTGGGTCAGATATGAACCAAGTTTAGGCGGAGTTTATTTTCATTATTCTGACTTTTTCGTACTGCGTGCTAGCTAGCATGACGGACTTTCTATACAGCTGGGTGGGTGCTATGAAGTTAATGATGTTGAACTTTATTTTGTTCATACGGTTAATTATTAGAGTTGCCAACCGTCCCGTAAAAAACGGAATCGTCTTGTATTCAGAGAAAATATCATGCGTTTCGTATTTAGGTGAAAAGGAACACAGTTTGTCCCGGACTTCAGCTACAATGAAAAAGACACAAAGCTGGAGTTATTCTGTGTTTACGCTGCACAGCTGCCTCTTCTTCTCTCATTCTCTCCCCCCTCCCTCTCCTGTTTCTACTTCAATCATGAAACTGATCAGTGATCAGCTGATTGGCTTTTCTCTCTTGTTTTTTTATCGCCCACTTTGCGCCAGAAAGAGGAAACCAGCGGATGTCGCGGTAAACAACAGCAGCACGTTTAAGCTTGATCAGCTGTTGTTAGAATTTATTTAATATTAATTTCTAGTATCAGCTGATGTTTGCTGGAGCCACAGCTGTAAAAGCTGCTGGTCATGATATCAGTTTGGTTATGTGGTGAGAGGGAAACATGAAGATGAAACCAGGAGATGTCCTTACTGGATCATCAGAGCTGAACAGGTGATGGAGAAACAGGTTTACCTTTTAGTTAACATGAATGAGTTGAAGGGAAGTTATGAACTGTTTCTGAGAGACAAATAACCCCAGGATCCTTTTTTAGGTAGCTGACAGCTGGTAACTGTGCAGGGGCGGGTCTAGCAAAGTGTTGCCAGGGGTCCATGTAGGGCATTAAAAGGGAAAGGGGGGCACAAGGAAATACTTTCTTATTCTCATTTAAAATGTCTCACTTTTAAAAAAAATAATTATCTGAGTCTTACAACAAACAATTGATAGATTAATACATATATACCATCAGAACAGTGTACATCACTGTCACAACAGTGTTTATTTTCATTCAAAGGCTTTATGATTTTTCCTATAATGGCGAGCCGGTCTCTAGTCAAAATGCCCGGGACTATTTTTTTTGTCCCAGTCCAGCTCTGTATGCAGCTCATCTCGTCTGGTGTTACCTACATCTTCCTATTCAGAAGGCAGAATTTCCGAGTTCTGAGTACAATCGAAAGCACCACAACTGCAGTTTTTGTGTTGGATGTAAAAAGCAGGCTAGGATAGAATCAGGTGTGGGATTTCTCTCGTGGAAATGTGCACATTATTTTTTCCTTTCTATTGGTAGGTGGCACAGTGCACTTGTGGCAAGTAAGCAAGCTAGAAGACTGGCAATCTTGCTGGGTATCCAGTTACGGAAGCAACACATTAACAAGAGAATTCTGAGTAAAACCAAAGTTACTTTCCCTAGTAACTAGTTACTCTGAAAGTAACGAGTAACTTGAAGTAACTGAGTTACTTTTGATAGAAGTAACTAGTAATGTAACTAAGTTACTAATTTAAAGTAACTTACCCAACACTGCGTACCACTGATTCATTAATGCTGAACTCTCTGGCAGCGACTCTATTCCCATGTTGTTGCAGTATATTGATGACTAGCGTTGTATTGTGAATGGATTATCTCAGTTGTTCTCCTGACTGACCTTTAATCCGTTTACAGCATCCTGCCATGCGATTGTATTTGTCCCTGACCATCGGGAACCCTCACATTAACTTTTATCGAGTGGAAAAAAGTTAACATTCATCCTCCAGTTGCACTGTTTATGTTATGCTAACATAGCTGTGTTGCTAGCGATCACGTAGCACATCATTATATACCAGCTAGTCCAACTTCAGTAACCCCAGAAAAGTAACTGCTGTTTAGTTTTCTGTCTTCATTTATGTTGGAAGTGATAGCAGAGCTGTAGGTTTTAATTTTTTCAGAAATCTCTCGGTCAGAACATGGTATATCATGTTTAGGTGTAAACTAGCGAGCTAACTTCCTGCTAACTTCTAACTCCGTTAAATTTAATAGATTCTGTTTTCATAGATGCCTGGATGTTAAACTTAATTGTTACACCTGGCAAAGGAGCAACGCTAATCATTTTATTAAAGATGACAGAATTTAGACAGTTTCTAACGCTCAGTGACACCGCAGTGCTCATTTGACTTTGGGACCTGAATCAGACAGAGTTTTGGACCCAGATCCAGTGTTGCCAACGCCTCAGTAAGGAAAATCGCTATTGGTTGTCCTAAAAGTTGCTAAATGACATCATCGCCTAATTTGCATAATTTGTCACCAGTGGTTCCCAAACTTTTTTTGCTAGGCCCCCCTTTGTTTTACAGGAAAAATGTTCGCACACGCACACATTCTCCAACCACACAAATCCATATTTTGCTCGTTTGCGGTTTATTTCACACCTCAAACATTTAGTAAACAATTAAGCAAATACAAGTAATCTGCAATAAATGACAGGTAGTAATAAAATAAACTACTAACTCTTTTATGCTACGTCTGCACGGGTATTTTTGAAAACCCAGCTGTTTGTCCACACATAAACGGCGTTTCGAATCACCGAAAACTGAGATTTCTTTAAAACTCTTTTTTTGCGTTTACGTTTGGACGAGAAATACAGAGTTCGTCATGCAACGTCAAAGGTATGCCTTTTTTAACAGGCAGTGCGCCACGTTATTGCTTACATGAGAGGAATTGCAGAATGACAGATAGAGACGAAATACTGTTACTGTTAATCTGACTATCTTCAGTTTTTACACGCTTACATATACACACGCAGTTACTGTCCCTCTTTAGAAAGGCAGAGGCTATTTACGTGTAGTTGTTTGTTTTTTTTCCTGTGTAATAATATTCAACATTGCTATCAATAAATTTTTTAAAAAAATGCCTCTCTTTGCAAAATGGGTTTAAAAACATAAACAACTATGGGACAATGTTTGCACGTGATTTGAGGGAACAAATCGTGGCAGGATCAGCCTGATATTATTTGTATCCCACTGTAACTTTACTGTATAAAGAGCTAACTTCTCCAAAATGTCAGTAGTTAGTCATTACAACAAGTGTTTGTGAACTAAAAATCAAGAATCTGGGATACTGTTTGCCCGTGATTTGAAAAGTCCAGCACGTGCTCCTGACGAAGGAAAGACCAATTCTGCAGGGGAGACCTACACCATATTTTCTAGTCTTTGGCTTAGAATGAAGTTGGTTTGGAAACATATTCAGTTATGCTTCAGCTCCTGCTTTGCGTTTCTGTGGCCGCCCGTGCTAGCAGTGTCCAAGCGTTTTGTTAGCGTTTAAACCTTGTGATCCACAAAACAGCATAAGAGTAAAAGAAGAACTGACTGCGTTACAGTCAGTGCGGAAGCAGCGGCTTCGCTCATGCGCGATTCATTTGCTGTTTGGACGCATAGGTGTGAACATCTTCTGCCCTGATAGCGCTCTGCCCGTGAGCGCTTTGGAACGGGCGAAGTGCCCATGGCAGCACCCGTTGCTTGTTGAGAGTAAAAGCGATATGCGCTTTCACGTCAAAAAGTCGTCATAAATAAGTCTCCAATAACACCAGAAAAAGTCGCCAGATTTGTTGCTGGTAGCTGAGGGGGTCTGAAAACTCGCTAAATATAGCGACAAAGTCGCTAAGTTGGCGACACTGCCCAGATCACTCCGCGAGGCTCCTGACTACGGTAGCCGTAATGCTCCGACAATCAACTCCAAAGCACTATCAAGCTATAATTGCTTACCAAAGTCGTACTAAAACATTTTTTGACAGATTTTTGAGTGTACCACCACATAAAATTGGTTCGAGGTCAGTAAGCACAACCAGAATTCATACATATGGCCACCGGATTAAAAAAGCACTGTCGATTATTTTTTTTCAGAAAATTAAAGGATTTTAAGTTCACCTTATGGTGCAAAAAATACAGTATATTATTTAATCCAGGGTTCAAAAGGCTGACATGATTTTTTTTTATATTTTGGCCAGTACTGCAGACCCACCCCTGAGCTGGTATGGTGATGTGAAGCTCCTAGTTTGAAGCCCAGCTGAGGCCATTCTGTGTGGAGTTTGCATGTTCACCCTGTGTCTGTGTGGGGGTTCTCCCACAATCCAAACACATGCATGTTAGATTAAGTGGAGATTCCAAATTGGACAAGGATGATCTGTAAATGATTTAGAAGTTGCTGTGTGAATGGATGGTTAAATATCCAACCTGCAGTCATAAGTGCTTTGAGTGATCAGTAAGACTATGCAAGTGCCACGTAAATAAAATGTCATTATACTTAAATATAAACTACTATATACTGAACTGTTTGATGTTTATGAGCTGTCTTGTGTGAGAGAGGGGTGGAATTTGAAAAGTGAAATGTCATCATTACAGATGAAACTCTTTGTCAATCCAGCTTTGCTGCCCCAGTTAGAACTTTGCTCTTGGTCTGCCAGAGATGCCAGCTCAAGCGATTTGCTGGTCCTCGCAGAGTCCAGCCACACTGAGTTGTATCAGGGCAAAAAAATGTTATGCTCAGCGACCATAAGGCTGTAATTACATAGGAGCAGTGCTGAGCTCTGCAGGATAAACGTCAAGACCCAGAGAGATGGCACAAAGCAACTGAAGAGGGGAAATGTGGACACATTTACAATAAAGACAAAGAAAGTCAGGGCGACACAAAGACAGCTAGTAAATTGAGTAAACTGTAACAACTAAGAAAGCAGGTAAAAGTTAATAATCTGAGTCACCCAATAGCATTAGATCATTCTCATTCCAAAGTGATACATGAGTTGAGCCACAGCATGGTGTGACTGACACCTTGTGGATTCCAAGGATAACTGCTGAAGTCACATATTCCTAGTATTGCATCTCTACAGTACTTTTAACTGTTATCACAGAGAAACAAAATTGACTTCAAACTCAATCAGCATGGAGAGCGGAAAGAAACGTCACAGTCGTTTCAAACTTCAATTTTTATTATTTGTACATTCACCACTGATAGGCGTACTCAAGAAGAAATTAAAAAAACAAAAACAAAAAAACAAAAAACAAATCTTTGTAAATGATAAAGATACAAAAAAAAAAAAAAAAAATTAAAACCATTGGTGAGAAAACTCATAATGCAACCTCCCCTCTCAGGCCTGTACTGACTACAGGGTCAGAGTACTGGAGGAAGAGGAGGAAAGGGAGAAGAGGAGAATCAATAAGGACATAAACATAATCTGTGTCAGCTGTGACAGACAGATTCTCTCCCACAGAGAATAAACTCATCTCTTAACAGAGACAGAGGAACACTGCATTGCCTTAGTAGTTATTCCACGCTTGTTTAAAAATACCCCAGAGCTGCCTCATTTAAAGACTTGATTTGAAGTAATCTTAAGTCTGTACAAAAAGCCAAACACACCTATTTCAGTATTGTCTGATTTATGCAGTCCTCTCTGCAGAGGACCGAGTCTTCTCTTTAGGCAGGACTGGCAGGAGGAGCCTTGTACTACATGCAGCAACAAAAGGATTCCTCATCCAAATTGTTAAACACAGAGGCGACAACAAGTGACTGCAAATCATAATTGGCACCCACACTATGAGGCAAATGGGGCACGTTGGGCTAAATAATCAAAATTACCCAGTGAGTCAAACAGCTATGCTGTCAAGACAAAAACTGAAGAAAAAGAGGCAAATGTAGAAAGAAAAATATCAAACCTTGACAGTAACGCCACGGACAGCGCTCTGAAAAACAACACTGCAAAAAAAAGATCATGGTCCCCTTAAAGCATAAATGTGTGTAGGTGTAAATGTGCTTTAAAATAAAAAAAGAAGATGACAATTTGAGAGATGGTAGCGACATCGGTTGGTCCTCTGTTGGGTCTTAGTTGTAACAAAGTACATGTAGTGAAAGGCAAATGGAGGAGGGCGGTCTCTAGGACAGTTCCATCAGTTGATTGGCCATTAGCGCCGCCTTTCTCGTGGTTCGCTGCGGCTGCGTGAGCGTCGGCCTCCGCCCGCCCCGCTGCCCCCGGGCCTACGGTAGCCATCCCTGCGTTTGTCGTTCTCCCTTTCCCTCTCTCTCTCCCTGTCTCTATCTCGACCTCTGTCTCTCTCTCTGTCCTTGTCTTTCTCACCCTCACTGCGTTCTGTTGTGCCTCCTCCAGTTTTCACCCTCTCCTTGCGCTCCTCTTCCCTTTTTTTCTCCTCCTCTTCTTGCTCCTTTCGCCGTTTCTCACGTTCTTTTGCCCGTTCTGCTCTGGCAGCTTCCCGCTGGGCAAACTACAATGAAAATGTAAAAAAAAAAAAAATGCTTTTAAAAAAAACCCCAAAACCCCCAAAAGGTATGAAGTGGTTTGTTTCATCACCTGTTCATCTGTAAGTGGAAGCCAGTATATGCAAGGGGCAGCTTTAGTCTTGCGGAACAAGTCATCAAGCAGCTTTGCAGGGGGATCCTCGGCTATTTTCTCTGACAGAGAATACACACAACATTAGACAAGAGAACAGGCCTCTGGCAGCGGACCCGGTACACTGAGTCTAAATCCACGTCTTACCTTTCTTCTCCTTGCTCTTTCCCCTCTCCTTGCGTCGCCTCTCTCTTGATCGCGACCTTCGAGGACCTCCCTCCTTCTCTTCTCCGTGTTTTCCAAACTCTCTAACCTTGTCGCGATCCCACTCCCGCTCTGCTCGAGCTCGCTCCCTGCGTTCCATTTCGCGTTCCCGTTCAGCCCACTGATCTCGCTCAGGAAGGAGAGAGGGCAAGCCCGATGTTCGACCACGGCCGGAGCCAGGACCATGTTCCTCTGCTCCAGGTTTGTCACCTGCACCCAAACCTTTGTGGAAGTCCAACTACAGGGCAGAGACATGTTCAGATTACAGATAGCCAAACATTTAACACTTATGGAGGGGAAAAAAAACTCTAAACAAAAATATTCTTACTTCATCCTGCTGGCAGAAGTCAACAGTGAGAACTTTTGGGTTGCTCTGTGGCCATTTCACGCCATGAAGAGCTGCTCGTGTGGCGACTGCCTCCTCTACACTTGAATACTAGACACGGAAAGTATAGTGGAGGACCCGTGAGAGAGAGAAAATACTTCCAATGTCTAAAAGCAGTCTGAGCTGCAGATATATAACTCAGCCTCAGATCAGCTGAAACACTCAGTTTATTTAAATCCAGGTTGAAGACTCACCTGTTCTCAGCTGCATTTGAATAAAGCACCAAATCCACACTTTAAGCTTAAATTTCAAAACTTACATTTAACTACTGATTTTATCTACTGTTCTGATTTTATCTGTTTTGATTTTATATACTGTTGTTTGTTTGTTTGTTAATTAGTTAGTTAGTTTATTTGCTTGTTTTATTCAATTTTAAATCATGCTTTTTATTTGTTCTTGTTTCTAATGTCTCTGTAAAGCACTTTGAATCACCTTGTTGTTGAATTGTGCTATACAAATAAACTTGCCTTGCCTTGCCTTGAATGCTTTTAATAACTTACAGTGACATAGCAGTGGGACTTGATTTTGTCAATCCAGAAGCCCTCCTCCATCAGACTGCCAGTTCTGCTGAGCAGTTCCTTAAGCTGTCCCAGAGTGAATGGCCTCACCTGAACAGTGTCACAGACTCCATTACAATATGAATAAAGTGCGACTACTAACAATTTACACACTGCAAACAAGATAAACACAGTGGAACAATTAAATAAAAACACATGCAATAAGAAGTCAGCAAGATTACAAGAGGAAAAACTGAAACCTTTCCATACAATTATTCTTTTAACTTAATTGTTTTGATTTATTATAAATTAACTGGGTCTATGACAGTAGAAGACAATATATTGTGGAAGTTTTATACCTCAACAAAAAAAATGAAATAAAAAAAATAAAAATCTAAAATCAACCCCAAAAGAAAGAAAACAAAAATCCATGTCCTATAGCTCATATTTTAGAAATTTGAGCCCAACATGGGTTTGTTCATGGGTCCTATTCTCTCACCAGGTTGCAGATGTGAACAATAGTGGAGACTTTTCCGCGAGGTGGTGAGGGCTGCTTGGCCGTGCGAACAGGGTCATCAATTGTGATGGAAACACTTGTTTTCTGCTGGCTGATGGAGCGACGGATGAGGGTGTCGCTGGGGGTCACTAGAATGAAAAACAGTGAGCAAAGTGTCTCCATTACATCACTGTCTTTGTAGTTCTTATAATAGAACATATTTTCCTTTACCGAGACAAGAGATCTGTATCAAGTGTCAAATAATTAAACTATTTGAATTGCTACACCCAAGATGGCATGCCAGAAATCAGCACCGACTGAAAATAGTTGTTTGAATCCATATAAAGAATCATTCAAGTCTTTCTGTCAGCCTTTCTGTTATGCACCCATTTGACTTTCTTAAACATAAGGTAATATGAAAATTAGATTTCAGGAATACATTAATTAATTCTGATGAATTTATTTCTGCAGAGAAGCCATCTTACGGTGGATATCTTACCAGTGTTGATTTCTACATCATGGCTGGTATGTGTTGGTGAATGAGTTTCAACAGCTACAGGAATAGAGGTATCCATCTGCTCTTCATGAGCCTTTGTCCTTTCTTGGTCTACCTGTAGATCATCTTCCTCTGCCTCCTCTTGCCTGCTCCTCTTTGCTTCTCTTTGCCCATTCTCCTGGCTTTCTGAATGCACCACCTTAAATACAAGATATCACACCAAGCAATCAACTGAGAGATAACCTCGAACAATCTTAAAGAGCACTTTACACTTAATGAAAGTGAAGATACTAGCGTCAGGTTAATCAGTAGTTAAACACTAACAACAGTAACCTGTGTAACTGTGCGTCTAATCTGAAGGTCCTGATCAGAGCGCTCCCTGTCTTCATCATCAGCCCCAGAGAGGACAGCTTCCTCTGGATGCAAGTCAACTACTGCTTCCTGTCCTAGACATGGCCTGATGTCTGGGATCAGAGACTACAGGCAAAGCGTGAGGAAACAACATGGTTAAGCTTTCTACGAGACAGTGTTTACAATGCATCTGTGAGAATTACTGTTAACTACAATGTAAAACAAATTATGCTTTGCTGCAAATACCTTGAGTGAGTCAGTGGTGATGCTGATGGAAGGTTTCTTGGCAGTGACAGCTGTGCTGGAGCCCCACCTCCTCTTGCGACCAGCCACTGTCCCAGACTCCTGTTCACCCTCTGCACTGCTGGTGCCCGGGGATGATTTACTGCCTGGGAAGTAATGGAATCAATACAATGCTCGACGTTTATGCAACACATCAACTGGAAATATATACAGACAATGGTCTTTTGAATGATTACTGAATTATATATTCTGTTGAATAACCAAATTTAAGAATTTTTTAACGCTGCTGTGTTCTCAAACCTTAGCGTATCAATGCTGCACCTCCCCTATCAAAAATATTTGTAAACTAGATTAATACAAATATGAGGAGAAAAAGCCACAATATCAACATGAATAATCAAATGTTAGTAAAGAATGGAACAAGGTGAAAGGTTGTACTCACTGCTAAGAGAGATCTTACGAGCTGAGAAGGCCTTTGATTTCTGAAACACAAGAAGATAGAAACAACCCGATATACATGGGAGAGGTGAGACGCCGACACCATGGAATGAGACAAATGGTCAAGTTGAAGAAAATGTGGAATAAAAACAAGAAGTGGGTAAAGAGAACTGAAAACAACACCTCGCCTTAAAACTCGTTGTTTATTGATGGCAAGCTATGTTGCTTTTGTTTATGTTTATGATGTGTTCTCCTAACTTTTGAAGCTCTACACCTGTAGATTTTTGAAAATATTTCTTACTTTTAAAGATTGAACTTCTCAAACTTGAACTTTCTAAAAAAAACAAAACAAAAAAACAAACAAACAAACAAACAAAACAAAACCCAAAACAAGCCCCCCCCCCCCCAAAAAAAACACAAAAAACAAAAAACAAGGACCTAGTGGAAACTGTAATGTTTCAATTTAAGCACTAAAATGTTTTGTTTTTTTAAATGTTTGTAGACAAACTCCAACTAGTTCAACAAAACTAATATTTAACTACTTTAGTCAGCTAAAAGTAAACTAATACACAAGATCACCAAATAGGGGTTTAGAAATATTTTTGTTAAACTGCAGGAGGCACAATTAAAAATCCAAAGCTCATTCTCCATCAGTGATTAAAAAGAATATAAATTAATATTAAACACATTCAAAATAAGCTATGAAATACAGCACTGAGTAAACATCTACTTATTCCCTGACACCTGATCCTTACTGTTTTGGATATGGCCCAATCACGACTGCATGTACTGTATTTAGGGAACAAAAGGTCCAATCAATGGTGGCTGGATGAAAATCTGAAATCTTGCTGGCTGGTAGGTTGGGCTCAATAGTTCATTTGGGTTTGGGCTTTCAAATGTTCTTGGCCAAAGCAGTCGTCTTCAGATGTTAGTCCTTTTAAAGATGTGGCAGACTTTTATACTGGCAGAAGAGAGTGATCAGTCCACTTAAATTGAGACCAGATAATGAATGCTGTCAACAGTCACTGTGGAACAACTCCATAAGTTTGACTTAAAAGTTCTGCTGTATTTAAGAAGCAGTCACATAGTAGCAAAACTCTGGCAACAAATGGCAAGTCCTTTTTCAGGAGAAAACATTCCCAGCCTCTTGCAGTCCAGATATTTGCTTTAAGCTATCTGAAAAAGTGTCCAAGCAGCAGATCTCTCTTCCAACAGATACACAAAAACTCGAAATGTCCTTCATACCATTCTCCAGGTCATAATCCACAATGCCCACTTTCTTTGATCGTTATGAGATTTAAAAAAAATGTCTTTGATAATAATAATTTTTAAAAAAAAAACTTCTTTAAACTTGTTCACAGCAGCCTTGAACTTGGCTTAAGTGAGCAAGCTTCTTTCCTCATGCTCTCGATGTAGACTTTAAGGGTGTGGGGCTAGATTGGTAAAAATCAGGCTGCAAGATGTGGGCAACATTGACTAGCCAACCCCCTTTTTAAAACTTCTGGTCCAATTAATAGTTTCTGTCAGCCATATCGGTGAAAATGAGGCAGACTTTGTTGCCAGGGGTGTCCCTCTGTAGTGCAGACTTTGGGGCTTATCTGTGGTCAACTCTGGATTCTTGGGGACAGTGGAACAGGTGCAGCAGTAGCAGTAGTGCCAGAGGTAGTACGCAGGTACCAATAGGGGC
The DNA here is from genome assembly GCF_963969265.1 of Rhamphochromis sp. 'chilingali'. Lineage (NCBI taxonomy): Eukaryota > Metazoa > Chordata > Actinopteri > Cichliformes > Cichlidae > Rhamphochromis > Rhamphochromis sp. 'chilingali'. The sequence continues at coordinate 8,069,282 of NC_137943.1, read as the reverse complement.
AATGGAAGAAGCATGAGCACCTTTATAACAAAGGAATCATTTGGGGTTTAAACATCAGCCACAGTGAGAAAACACCCTTGCTGTTTGTTCCTATGACAGTACCCAAGGTTAACATACTACCAAGTTTGAAAATGGCCCATTAAACCTTCTAATGACCCTTTCTTGTTGTTTAAAAACAAAACAAAAATCTAAATACTTACAGTAAAATGTAACATGTTTAAAAACTAGGAATAATTCAAAAAGTGCACTAAAAAAAATCTAACTATTATGGATGCCTGTGACTAATTGACTAGACGTTTAAACACGGCTGCCAGTTAAATGTATTATTATGTTATTACTATACAACAGCAGTTGCCATTTCAAAGATGCTGCTGGCCACTCATGTTGCCTGCAGCGCTAACACCAGCTATGCCTCCGTCTCTCTACCTATCTCTGTGGAGGAAAGTAACGAGCGAGGGGGGGAAAGTAAACCGATGACAGCCGAGACAGCGAACCATCGCTGTTCTTCAGCACTGTTTAAAAATAAATAAATATCGTTTGTGTCAGAATAAACTGGAACTAAACCCCCGAGTAATCACACTGCACTGTGGTGCAGGACATTGTTACAGTTCATACTATAGTTCATATAGTTCCACAAACACACATGCAATACTTTTTGGGCCAATGTTGAAATTTGTCGATCAATTTGTGTCCAGTTTTTAATATAGTCAGAGTTTTCTGTCTTTTCAAGTAGATGAATAGCTAAGCTTTCTCTCTTGTTTAAACAACTAGTAAATTAGTCACGAGGAACATCCCTAAAAACTGCATCTCCCCTGCAAAGTACTTAATTAATGAAAGCCTTCAGAACTGAAATGATTTGGGATTCTCCAGGTGCCTTACCTCCTCACTGGTTTCTTGAAATTTCTCTGGATCTGCCATGGTAGTCTCCTTCATCTGCCTGCATATTGTTAAAAATAAATACACATCAAAGAAAAGAGGTAAAAAAGGAAAAAAGATCATCAGTATGAAGAAAGAAAACTCACTCATAAGATGTTAAAAATATTAAATTAATAGCTTAACACAAGCAATCAAAACACTATGTAAATGTTTAACAAAAACAAAACATGTCAAATCTAAAGTATTAAAAATATTCCTAGCAATAGGAACAAAAGGATTAAAATCAGAAACTTAATTGATTCCTAAATTAAAACTGATTTAAAATGGATATGCCTTTGTAAATATTGCCAGTAGCTGGGCAGTGCATGCAAAATTAATACTTTAGTCCTTTAAATGTCATTACACTGCAATCATAATTCAAAAATTCACGTTTTCTCAAACACGTGTCAAGGAACCACAACACAGCATAAAAACGCGTTAAAATCTCAGCAAGTGGACCCACTCCAATGTAATGCACAAACAGCAACCAGCAGATGCTAAAATTACTGCGCCTTCACCGCATCACACGTTGGTGACCACATCAAATGCGCTGCTATCGTCCCCCTCAGGGTTAAAGAACTGAGCCGAGGCGAGAAAAATAAAACAGAAATTAAACGCAGTTACCACACTCCTTATTTAGCCAAGCTGCGCCCGTCCAGATCCGACACGCACCACAGCTACACGGTACCTGACGAATGAGCGTACGCCTCACGTCGTCACACCATCCTCGTGAAAGCACACGCGAACAAGTCCACTCATTGCGACTGAAATCAACTTGGGGAACTTCACAGCACTGAGACCACGCCGTGCTCGCTCCACACGCAGCACACAGACTGCGACTGCCGTTAAAACGACTGCGTCGCAACGAACCGCTTCTCTTCCCTCCCTGCTGTCTTCCTCTCTCCGAACACTACTCTGTGAATACGTCCATGACCGCAGCGGCTGTCAACCGGAACCTGCAGCGGACAAAGTGTCGCCTGCTGTCTAGCTGAGCCGCGGTGTGGAGAGCCAAAGGCCGGCATAGGCTGCTAAACCCGCCGACTGAGCACAGCCATGTTGCAACGAATAAAGAAAAAAAAGATCTTGTATTAAAAAAAAGAAAAAGGACCCACATCTTTTCTAGCACGCCGGATTTAAGGTAGTCTCATCAATCGCCTGATGGGAAATTCAATGCCCAGCCTTTTTTCTTACACCGTTTTTATCAGGTCTTCATTATAATGACATCATGGAAGCGTTAAAGTGAACACATCAGTATGTCATTTCATAAAACAATGTCCACGGAACTGGCTTTTTTTCACGTGCTTTTTCCACAATATGTAAATAGCGATGTGCAAAATAATTACTCCACTCTTACCATTGAGGAGTTGTTGTTTTTTTTAAGTAGAAATATTTATGAAATAATGAGATTTAAAAAAAGAAGAAAAAAAAAGAAGCTTTCGGTCATTTCACTAGCTTTGCGCCTAAAGGACAGTTTAAGCACAATAAAGCTACATTATATTTTGTAGGAGAAACAACCTGAAATCTTACTATGATGATCGTAGGCCTCTCTTTTACACTGATCATCCATCTTGATGAAACTTACAATAAAAACTGCCTAGAGTACTAGCATTAACATCTTACTTACTTCTTACTTAATTTAGTAATTACATTATAGTTACAATTATGTCGTTGTTATGTTAAAAAATATTCTTTAGTTATCTGCATGCTGCAATAGAAAGAAAAATGCATATCTGTAAATAAGAGTTAATCAAAGACTGATGCTAATAAGTGATTATGCATAATCTGTAAATGGAAAAAGTTTGGAACCACCAGGTCTCTTCCTAGAGCTGGCCACCCAGCCGATCTGAGCAATTAGGGTAAAAGGGTCTTAGTCAGGAAGGTGACCAAGAACCCGATGGTCACTCTGACAGAGCTCCAGTGTTGCTCTGTTGAGAGAGGAGAACTTTCCAGGAGGACACCCATTTCAGCACCACTCCAGCAATTAGACAGAAGCCACTCCTCAGTAAAAGGCACAAACGGCCCACCTAGAGTTTGTCAAAAGGCACCCGAAGGACTCTCAGACCACGAGAAACAAAATTCTCTGGTCTGATGAAAAAAAAAAGCCAAGCCTCTTGTGTGTGGAGGAAACCAAGCATGACTCATCAACTGGCCACTACCATCCCTACAGTGAAGCATGGTGGTGGCAACATCATGCTGTTGGGATGTTTTTTGACACCTGGGACCTTGTCAGGGTCAAGGAATGATGAACGCAGCAATGCACAAAGACATCCTTCATAACCTGCTCCAGAGCATTCTGTACATCTGATTAATCTTCAGATTCATCACATTCATCTTTCAACTGGACAACGACTCCAAGCACACAGCCAAGATAACCACACAGTGGCTTTGTGACCGCTCTAAATGTCCTTGAATGGCCCACCCAGACCCAGACTTGAACCTGCTTGTACATCTCAGGAAAGATCTGAAAAACGTCTGTGCACTGACACGCCCCACCTAATCTGATGGCGCTTTAGAGGATCTGCAAAGAAGAATGAGAGAAACTGCCCAAAAATAGGTGCGGCAAGCTTACTTTAAAAAACAAAACAAAACAAAACTTGACGCTATAATTGCTACCAAACGTGCTTAAACAAAATATTGAGCAAAGGCTGTGAATACTTATCTACATGTTAAAAAATTTTATTATTAAATTTGCAAGATTTACAAGCAACCTTTTTTTTTCCCACTTTGTCATAATGGGGTATTGTGTGAAAATGAATTTATTCCATGTTGGAATAAGGCTGCGTTCTGACAACTTGAGGGTGCATGGGAGTTTGCCCAACCAGTCTACATGTGTTTTGTGGACTTGGAGAAGGCATTCGACCGTGTCCCTCGGGGCGTCCTGTGGGAGGTGTTGCGGGAATATGGGGTGTCTGGCCCATTGCTACGGGCCATTCGATCCCTATATAACCGTTGCAAGAGCTTGGTTCGCATTGCCGGCAATAAGTCGGACTCGTTCCCGGTGGGTGATGGGCTCCGCCAGGGCTGCCCTTTGTCTCCGGTTCTGTTCATAATTTTTATGGACAGGATTTCTAGGCGCAGCCAAGTGGCGGAGGGCTTTCGCTTTGGTGGCCTCAGAATCTCATCTCTGATTTTTGCAGACGATGTGGTTCTGTTGGCTTCATCGGGTGAGGGCCTCCAGCTCGCACTGGAACGGTTCGCAGCCGAGTGTGAAGCAGCGGGAATGAGGATCAGCACCTCCAAATCTGAGGCCATGGTTCTCAGCCGGAAAAGGGTGGAGTGCCCACTCCGGGTCGGGGATGAGTTCCTGCCCCAAGTGGAGGAGTTCAAGTATCTCGGGGTCTTGTTCTCGAGTGATGGGAGAAGGGAGCCGGAGATCGACAGACGGATTGGGGCTGCAGCTGCAGTAATGCGGACGCTGCACCGGTCCGTCGTGGTGAAGAGGGAGCTGAGTGTAAAAGCGAAGCTCTCAATTTACCGGTCGATCTACGTCCCTACCCTCACCTATGGCCACGAGCTGTGGGTAGTGACCGAAAGAACGAGATCGCGGATACAAGCGGCAGAAATGAGCTTCCTCCGAAGGGTGGCTGGCCTCTCCCTTAGAGATAGGGTGAGAGGTTCGGCCATCCGGGAGGGGCTCAGAGTAGAGCAGCTGCTGCTCCACATCGAAAGGAGCCAGCTGAGGTGGTTCGGGCATCTGACAAGGATGCCCCCTGGGCGCCTCCTGGGTGAGGTGTTCCAGGCATGTCCCACCGGGAGGAGGCCCCGGGGCAGTAATTTTATTAGTAGCTTTGTATGTTTGGAGTGGTGAATGTGTTGACCTATGTGGAGTTAATCCAGTGTTTTATTACAATTTGTTTTGTTTTTTAAATTTTTTAAACTTTTTTTTTTATTTTTAAATCTGCCAAAAACATGTTTCTATCATTTTGTTTTTGTATTTTTTTTGTAATAAGAAGAGACATCTTAAAAGGTCCTTAAGAAGAAGGTAAAACAAAAGGGTAAAGCAAGCACTGGAATGTGAAAAAGGTTTCCTACCCAATGTTGCTCATCTATCATATTGTTTTTCTATGATGCTTTTCATTTGTATTTGTGGATTTTGGGACAAACTGTGTTACTTGACACTTTTGACATACAAAATCAGGCAGCAATTTCCTCTACAGACTCAAGTCTGATTTTACTCCAGTGCCACCGGAGGGACTGAAGATCAAGGCTATTCACAAATTTGGTCTTGTCCCTAGTTTAGATTTAAGAACCTTAACTGACATAATATATCATAGGAGATGAAACTTCTTTGCCATTGTTATCCATTGTTTGTTTTTTCAGAAAGTGGAAAACCTCTACACAGCAATGTAATCAATTCATGTTTCAAGAAATGTTTATTTTGACTGTATTGACAATTAAGGAACTATCAGTCCAAATTTTTCCAGTTCTGAGAGTTATAATGCCATCACTTCAGGTACAGAGAACATCATACATGAAATAAATACAACTCCTATATTTATTTGTAAATAAAATGATAAATGGCTTCAGGACCAAAATACATTTTTTAAATTTTACATTTGTTATTCACCTAATTAGCTGCACTAGTCTCATTTCAGCTTACTGTGGGCATCAGCCTGACGCCTACGGCTGTCATTTACTGTCCCACTAGCTTCTTCTTTCCAGCTCTTTACTCCAAGTGCATCTACTGTCACACGGGCACATGTGGAATGGAGCTGAAGAGACTGGTGAAATGAAAACTATAAATCTAGCTGACAACAACACTTTCTAAAGTAAAAATAAAATATATCTTTCCAACCAGTTTTAAACTGAATATAAAGAGGGGGAGGGGAGGGAGAGAGACCCCCTAAACAACTGAGCCTTTGCTGTAGCTCTTCAATTAGCAGCGAGTGCATTAGTGTTTGGTGTGTTGTGTGGTATACAGAGCAACAAAGCTAATTTGAACAGACTGGCCCACCGTCCACCTAACAGGGCCAAACTGGCAAATCCCCACTCATGATGCAGAAGAGGTCAAATAGTTACTGAGCATTGTTAACAGCCTCTATACTTGCATGTTAATAAGAGCACAAATACACTGATCCCAGTGAGTAAATCTGACACACAAACAAACTATAAGATATGTTTCAGAAAACTGGGACTGAAAACCAGACCTTTGTTTGTCCTTTTCCTCCTCTTCCTCACTGTCTGTTCTCTTCCCATGTTTTTCTTCTCCAGTCGGTGCTTTGGAAAACTGTGCCTGGGAATTTTAAAGGGCAGGGAATAAGATGAAGAGCAGACAGTGTGGTTCATTTATGGCAAATCTGTTTTATTATCAAAGACCTGCCCATTCTGACACAGATATTGTGAAGGTGAATCTTCTGGGGAACTTATTCTAAGCAACTTACCACGTTGTGACTGTCTCCATCTGCAGTTGTGTTAGCCTTCTCTGCAGACGTCTCTCTTTTGCAGGTAGAGGTTTTTGAGGATTTCCTTACATCCTCATGCTGAGCCGCCATGTGCTGTGTTGAGGAATCTCTTTTAGATGTCTCCTCCTTGAAGGAAAAAAAGAGAGCAGTTCAATATTTTATTTTATTTTTTTTTGCATTGGAGCAAAAATATATAAAGTCTACTTTGAATTTATTTTTACAAAATAGGCATGGTAAGTTTTTTTTTAAAAATAAACATTTTCAGTTTAAATAATATGATTTATAATAATATGATTATTCAGAAATGGTAAATGGCAATTAATCTTTTTATTCTATTCATTAAAAATCAATGGAAACAATAAATGACAACCTTTATTGCTAGCTGCTTTTGTCTGCTCCTTTATTCAGCACGGGTCACAGGATATAGCTCTGTATATATTTGATTTAGCAAAATCTCCTTGGAAGCCCTTTTCCAAGGGTTCTGCACCTACTTATGCTAACCACTATGCTAAGGGCTAGTCATGCAAGTACTCAGTTACATATACAGTTTTAATAATACGTGGCAGTATAAAGAGATGGACACCATTCCACCTGCTTTCCTCAGTGGTTGTTAATCCTTTTCATGTATTAATAATTAATTATCAGGAAAAAAAATATTTCACCATGTGTGCACAACTAAAATCTTTTTGATTTATTGTTTCATTTTTTTTAAAGAAGCAAAAATTTTGGCTTTATCAGAGTTAGCAGAATTGAGGACTGTATAGCAAAACAGCAAAGGAAATAGCTTGATTCTAAAACTCTGTCCTTGATAAAGGCTGTTATCCCCCCTAAAAACACAGGAAAAAACTGTCGACTTCATGAAAGAATGTTTATGATATTTTCACAATCTACAGACACAAACTGAAAAAAAAAAAAAAGAAAAAAAAAAAAAAAGAAACGAGGGGCCCCAGTGATGTACAGAACAGGGCATCTGAGTCGCTGGTTTGTTAAACAAAATTAGCAGCGCCTCTAAAAAGAGCCGCCCGCAGAACCACCCCCACCCACAGTCTCAACATCAATGAAATCCAAGATGCTGATCATTACTAGAGTTGGTAAGTAAAGCTATATCTGAGAGCGGCCAATAAAAGGAAAAGATTAAGATGGCAAGGCAAGCACAGCTACTGAAGAATTACAAAATAAGAAAAGCTTTTGAACATAAAGTTCCAAGTTTGAGGTGACTGGGTAGAAAAAACACAGAAGAACATCTGTAAAAGAACCTGAAGGGGTGTTTGATGCCACCTGTCATGACGGATAAAACGGATGAATTTGGGTGCTCTGGCATTGGTAAAATAAGAGTTTTGCACAGGATGAAATAGTTGTAGAACAAGGACAGCCATCACTCCATTTTTGCAAAACTGCGTGAGCCATTGCCTTTGACTGGAGCCAATTGCCTTACAGGACAATGACCCAAGACACAGCTCCAAACTATAGAAAACTATTAGAGAAGAAGCAGTAAGCTACTATTCACAACGGAGTGGTTAGCATTCTCCAGGTATCTTAACTGTACTGAGCAGGTGAGAGAGTAGTTTAACTGTTAAGACACTGATCCACATTAATGGTGATGTTTCAGGCAACACAGAGTGAAATGTTACCCCAGCAAATAAACAAATAGACTACTAAATGGGTGTGAGGCTGTGACTGATGCAAATGGAAGTTCTCTTTTTTCTTTTTGCAAAAACAAAGTTTGACGAGGAAAAAAAACAATACTATACCAAATAAAAATTGGTTACTAGCCTAGTCAACAGAGTCTTGAGTTACCTTTTATTCTTATTTACCTTGCAACTCACATGATGATTAAACATTGATAAAATTAGTACAGGGATACAAATGTTGTCATCTGACTTGTGCTATTTATGCATCAAGCACAACTTTGGATTTAGCCCCACAAGTATTAAACTACCGTATTTTCACAACCATAAGGCGCACTTAAAAGTCTTAGATTTTCTTCAAGAAGTACGGCACGCCCTATAGCGCAGTGCGCCCTGTGTGTTGTAAGGAGGACGTAGTAGAGAACACCATGAGAGCGCTAAAGGGTGAAGTGTGGGCGTTGATTGTATATACCGGGACAATCGCACATACCTGTTCTTTTATACAGGTATGTGCATTATGCAGGACATCGTTGTTTTAACAACCCTGAAAATGGCAAAGAGACACGCTTACGAAGCACAGTTTAAACTGAAGGCCATCAGCTACGCGGAGGAACATGGAAATCGAGCAGCGGCGAGAGAATTTAAGATTAACGAATCGATGGTTCGCAAATGGAGGAAGCTAGAAAACAAGCTCCGGCAGGTCAAGAAAACGCAGCTGAGTTTCCACGGACATAAGGCGAGGTGGCCTGAGTTGGAGGAAAGACTCGAGCGGTGGATCATCGAGCAAAGAACGAGCGGGAGAAGCGTTTCGACGGTCACCATTCGGCTAAAAGCAGTTTCACTAGCTGAAGAGATGAACATTGAACATTTCCAAGGAGGTCCGTCTGGTGCTTTCGTTTTATGAAACGGTGCCATTTTTCCATCCAGACCAGGACTACGGTAGCGCAGCAACTTCCAGCGGATTATAATGAAAAGCTGGCCATTCTTCCGCTCCTACTGCAGCAAACACATCGCCGACAAACACATCCAGCCCAGCCACATCACAAACATGGATGAGGTCCCGCTCACTTTTGACATCCCGGTGAGTCACACTGTGGAGAAGAAGGGGACCAGCACGGTAGCGATACGCACAACGGGGCACGAAAAGTCTTCTTTTACTGTTGTGCTTGCCGCCTATGGTGATTTTTAAGCGAAAGACTTTGCCTAAAGAGAAGTTTCCAGCAGGAATCATCATTAAGGCAAATGAAAAGGGCTGGATGGATGAGGAAATGATGAAAGACTGGCTGAGGGAGGTGTATGTAAGGAGACCAGGTGGTTTTTTTTCCACGCATCACCATCCATCGCTCTTAATCTGTGACTCTATGCGTGCCCATCTCACAGCCGATGTGAAAAAACTAGTGAAACAAATGAACTGTGAGCTTGCTGTCATTCCGGGAGGCCTGACAAAGGAACTCCAACCGCTGGACATCGGTGTGAACCGCCCGTTCAAAGTAAGGCTGCGAGTGGCCTGGGAGCGATGGATGACCGATGGAGACCACAGTTTCACCAAGAGTGGAAGGCAGCGCCGGGCGAGTTACGCCACAATTTGCCAATGGATTGTAGATGCTTGGGCTAACATGTCTGCTGGCACTGTTGTTCGAGCTTTCGCAAACGCCGGCATCATTTCCAAGGAGCCGCACGGCACGGAAAGTGACTCTGACAGTGAAGAAAGTGAACCTGGAATGTTTGATGGAGATTTAGCAGACACAGAGGATGAGGACTTCCATGGGTTTGATTGATGATAAAAATGTGAGTACCAAACTTTGTTTTGCTCCTGCTTTATTTTTAAATACGCACACTTGTATGCTTGTGTGTTGTTGATGATGATGATTACCGGTAATAGAAATGTGAGTAAGGTACCGAACTCAGGTTTGCTCCCGCTTTATTTTTAAATACGCATACGGTACTTGTATGCGCCCTATAATCCAGTGCGCCTTATGTGTGTTTTAAATACAGTAATGGCACACATAACTGAGACTGCGCCTTTTAGTACAGTGCGTCTTATGGTCGTGAAAATACGGTAAGGAACTATAGCCAACAGCGTCTTAAACGCAAACCAGACAGTTTTAACAGATAAAAAAAAATTAAATTGAAAAATTGTACCCACTCGCTTGTATTCAGAGATACTGCCAGAAAACACCTGCTGTGATCAGAGACTAATACCACTCTGCTGAGAGCCCACTACACCCAATGAATACAGATCCCTTTAAAAGTAAAGTAGCCTTCTTTTTAAATGATTAAAAAATAATAATTTTAGCATAAAGAATTCAGCAGACTGTGGAGAAATGCAATCTGAGCAACAATATGATTTAAGATAAATAAATTGGTATATTATACAACTTTATAGTCACAAGTGTGACACAAATAAATAGTCAAGCATCTATACCATTGCCAAATCATGATTAATGACTGCAAATGTGTATGGTGCCATTGTTCAAGCTCTATGTAAATTCAGAATATGTCCAACTGCTGGAAACAACACAGGTGGATTTTATACCTTGATTATTAAGGTGATGGATATTTATCCAAATATGTTCATTTTGGAACTAATTTAGTTTGGTTTATATAGATTTAATACAACTTTGCATTAATGCCAAAGACAGACAGATCATTTATTCTTACCTTTGTAACTCTGGAGGTGGAGTTCTTTTTCTCTTGAGAGGACGAGGATGAACCGGATGATTGAGAAGATGAGGACCCAGAGTCCGATTCTGAGGAAGAGGAATCGGATGATGATCTTTGTCTTGTTCGTATCCTTTCCTTCTTTGAATCTCTTCCTCTCTGCTCCGCTCCACTCAATGAGCTTGACAAACCCTTGCTTTCATCAGCTTCTTTTACTTTTTTGATGGACTCCTTGGCAGCCTGTTCAGTCTTTCCTGAAGCTGCCTGTTCTTTATCCTCCAACACTAGCCTTGTGGCTCTTTCTTCTTTGGGACCCATTTCAGTAATAACAGCAGTGTCCTCCTCAGACTGGATCCTCACAGATCCCGGTGGTGGAGCAGCAACCTGCTGATTTGTCCGTAGCTCTGAATCTTCCTGTTTAACTGAGGGCCTATGTCCTTCAGACTGTCCTTTCCCAACAGTGGTGGGATAAGTGACAGGTGAGGTGCGAGGCTGTGGGCTATCAGAAAATGTACGGGGCCGCTTAATAACCATAGACGTGGATGAGGGTTGTGCTCGGTCCATTACGAACCGGAATTTTTTAAATGACGAGTGTGGTGAAAGAGATGTTGTTGAAATGGTTGCACTACACTCTGCTGCTTGGCCTTCGCTCTGGGGTTCTGGAGCACGGATTTGTTCCTGGTCTCCTGCCTCTGCTGACGAGTTTATAGCGGGTCCTGTGGAGAGGGGGTGAGGAGTTGGCAGGGGTGTGAGACCAGCCTCAAGGCCACATTTGGATGGAGAAAGGTGACTCTCACTCTCCTTTTCAGCCACCCCAGTTTTATCTTTCTCCAGCTCCAGCTTCCTCTCCCGCTCCTCCTTTTCTTTCTGCACTGCTTTCTCATTCTCCAGCCTTTCATGTTCAAGAGCTTTTTCCCTTTCTTGCTCCAGAGCTCTCTCCATCTCTTTTCTTGCCCTTTCTAGTTCTTCTTGCTGTAGGGCTCTCTCTAGCTTTTCCTTTCTCTCTTTCTCAATTCTCTCCTGTTCAAGAGCCGCCCGTCTCTCTGCCCTCTCTTTTTCCACCCTCTCTCGTTCCAAGGCCTTTTCCCTCTCTATCCTCTCTTGCTCTAAAGCTTTCTCTCTTTCAACTCGTTCTCTTTCTCTTCGCTCTAACTCCAAGGCCTTCTCCCTCTCCAGCCTTTCTAGCTCTAAAGCTTTTTCTCTTTCTCTTCTCTCCAACTCCAAGGCCTTCTCCCTCTCCAACCTTTCTAGCTCTAGAGCCTTTTCTCTCTCGATCCTCTCTTGCTCTAAGGCTTTTTCACGTTCTATCCTCTCCTGCTCCAAAGCCTTTTCCTTCTCTAACCTTTCCCGTTCCAGAGCCTCTTCTCTCTCAATCCTCTCAGCCTCCAGAGCTCTTTCTCTTTCTAGCCTTTCTCGCTCACGCTCCAAAGCTGCTCTCTCCATTTCTTCTCTCTCGCGCTTTTCCCTCTCCTCCCTTTCTCTCTGCAGCCGTTCTTGCTCCAGAAGTTTAAGTCTTTGAAGCTCAGCCTGCCTTTCAAGCTCCAAGGCCCTCATTTGCTCTTCCCTCTCTTTAGCCAAAGCTTGCTCCCTCTCCTGTCTCTCTTTTTCTAGAGCAAGTTCCTTCTCCTTCTGCAAAGCCTTCTCTCTCTCTTCCTTTTCTAAGGCCTGCTGTTGCTCAAACCTCTCTCTCTCCAAAGCTTGCTCTCTTTCTCGCTCCAGTGCTAGGGCTCTCTCTCGCTCTTCCGCCGCGGTACGTTCTTGCCGACGTTTTCTCAGCTTCTCTTGTCTTTCTAGGTCAGACTCCATCTCTCTGACCCTCTCGTCAGGCACAGTGGGCTCAAGTGTACTCACAGGTACTTGAATATGGGCTGAATGTGCTCCTGTAACACCCTGATTGGTGCCTGGCATTATTGGAAATGGTACATGCTCTGCAGTGTTAGAGGTGTGAGTGGTGGCAGATACCAGGCTCTCTGGTGGTCCTCTGCCAGGAAATGATGTAGCTGAGGATGAATTGCTTTCTTGCCTATCAGCTTCGCCATCAGTGCCATGCCATCCTCCTCCGGAGAAAGCACCTTCTGACTCCATTTTACGTGCCAGAAGGGTTAGTGGGCCAGGCCTGCGTTCAGCATGTCCACTCCTTTGTGGCTCAGGGCTGCTACTACGGCTACCACCGCTGGAGGAACCAGAGCTGGAAGAACTGGGGGAACGCCTGGCTTGGGGAACATCTGGACTAGGTGGACTCTGTTTAGGGGTGTCAGGCAAAGGGAATGATAATTCTGGTGGAGGGGAAGGAGGCGGTGTTGGCTGGCGGAGTTGAGGTGACAAAAGAGAAGGGATGTGTTGCTGCTGCGGTTGACGGGACGCTGCAGACCTCTCCCTTGTTGTGGGTCCCCTGGCTGGCTCTCTGAAGTTTCTCCTTCGAGCGCTGCTGTCCCAGTCGTCATCGTCACCGTCCTCGTCACCATCCTCGCTGTCGTCATCGTCGCTGTCACCTGGGACTTCACTTGATGCAGAGCCTCTCTCTGGCCTTTGCTCAGCGGCAGGAACACGCATGGGCACAGAGCCAGAAGCAGGTGGACTGGACATGTCAGCCTCCTGGTTTCTGTTTGCTTGGCCCTCATTTACCGCACCCAACAATCCCTCTTCACCAGAGGTGCCAGCTGGCTTGTGCTGCTCAGGTAATGCTGGTGTGACATCCTGACAAGAACAGAAAGGGAGCGCAGATTTATTTATTATCCCCTCCCACAAGTTTAATCAGAAAGTTACTTTTACACCTAACACTTAAGAAGAGAAAGTACAATCTAACCTGGGCTGGAGGAGGACACGGTGTACTATTGTTGACTTCTGCGTGCTCCTCTTGCTCTGTTCACAAAAGAGAAATAAACATAAAAATCACAAGATTTTACAATAACCATCCATAATGTGTACAGTATTTTATTCAACACAACTTGCCATTTGTATCATATGCTTCACGAGCCTCTCTCTCCAGACGCTGCCTCAGTAGCTCCTGTTGCTTAGCCAGATACTGCTTTATAAAGCTGTTCTGGCTCATTTCCTCACCAATCTAAACACACAGAGAAATTTTGAAATACAATGCAAGATCTCAAGGCTAATAACGCATACTTTTTGCAGACATTTATGAGGTTGTGTAAATGCACGGTTTGCCATATATACATAAAAGGCCATCACTTATCAAGACACTTCAGCCTTTTATATGAAACTAAAACTGTCTTTGAGATTCACACCTGAGAGTTTGGCTGTAGTCCAATATGAGCTGTGGAGGTCCTCTGCAAGTTCTCCAGCATGAGAGCCTGTTAGTGAGATAAGAGATGTTTTTAGAAAAAAGGAGAACACTCTTTCATGGGCAACCTTGTAGCTGCACTCTATTCAGTAGTATGTTTTATCACATCCGCTGATATTTCCGCCCTTGACAAAATATAATGAGTTTCTATGTACTAAATGTAACAAATATCCTTAAGCATCGCTGCTCCTCTTTTATAATAATGTTAGACTTGGAGAATTTTGTCTTTGATACTTTTTTTAGAAAGCCTGCGGTTGTGAGAAACTACAAAACTTGTTGACAAACGAAGGAGGATGATATGCAACAATGTTCCCATGTAAGATGGTAAAGGACATGGGAGTCTGTCAAACAATAATTGACAAGGTTACTCTAAAGCTGTGGTCAAACACCAACCAGTGATCAACTTATCTTAAATTTCATTGATCACCAATGAAACACCTTGTATAAATCTATGCACTATTACTACTACTTTATTCATGATCTATTACTTTGCACGTAGACATAGTTGATCTTTTACATTGCTATTATGTCCATTATAATGTCACTGTCATTATCAGATGCTGGTAGGACGAAACTGTTAATAACCCAATGGCTTTATATGAGCTTTGCAAGTACGTTAGCTGGTAACTACGACTAAAATAATCAACATATTCTGGGTTTTGTGAGAAAAGAACCACTGTCTGGCGTAATATAGGTTATATAAACGCAACGCAAACAAACAGTAAAGCGTTGATGGCTCAGTGAAATAATGCAATCGGGACTGCCCAGTAACAAAAAGAAAAGAACGCCTTAGCTATCTTAATAAGGTTTGACGATCTGTCGCAATGAAAAACAAACAAGCTCAAGACCAACGGCAGCTCACGGGCCTGCTGCAGATTTTGAGGGAAACTACTCCTAAAACTAGCCAATGCGTTTACCAACAAAAACGGCAAGAACGTTAATTAAAAATTGCGGGTTAGCCGCTAAAAGTTGTCGTTTTTCTCATTAACTCTAAGTGGTGAAATGTTAATCTGCTGGACAAACTCACAAGAGCAGTGTACACATCGTTAAAAGCAGCATACACAGCAGCAAGCGAGTCGCTAAGGCCACTGATCAACTCATAGCGTTAGCCAGGAGAGCTAACGAGCTAACGGGACAACATCAACCCGAGACACAGTTTAGGATTAGCCGATAAGTTGAGTGAAGTGCCAGTCTTTCCGTAGCTGGAACATTTCTACAGGGCCACAGCACTGCATAACCACAGCGCTGACAAAATAAAGACATTTACAGCTGGTGAATGAGCTTTAACCTCGATAACTCTACTACGCTCAGCAGTAACGATACTCAGTTGTCGGCCCTCGAGAGAGCATCAGCCCGTCTCTTCGTTAACGTTAGCTTGCAGCGACCGTGGCACCATATATCGCAGTAAAACTCACCCCCTTGAGTCTTTTGATGAGAGTATTCTTCTGGCCGCTCTTCGACAGCCCCCTCTCCTCGAGAGCGGCCTTTAAGTCCGCTACTCGAAGGGACTGGAGCGGTCTCCCGTCCAGCGTAACGTCTTCAAGGTCCGCCATTTTCCGTTCCTCTTGTCAGTTCCCAGCGAGAGCGACGATCAACGCCTTCATCGACGTCACGTCATCGCCGACGACTTCCCCCCGAAATCAAATAAAATAAAACGTTTATAAATATTTTAAATCCCAGACTAAACCAAAATTACTTTCATAAGCCAAATGTATTACTTGAAATGGCATCGTTAAAAAATTATGGTATTTATATTTAGATGTTGTATGCGCCACATCTTGCGCAACATCTGCGCAAACCTGACTTCCTACACAGCACAACTAGTTAACTGCACCCCGCTTCCTGTTAGCAGCTCTGGATTTACGTGACTGTCGTTCGGCTTCTCTGCACCTCGACTATGTCGGTAGTGAGTTGATATACGTTTTAAAATAATGGGGAGTCACAACTCCATATCTTAAAGGTAGTTATTAGCTAGCAATAGCGACTTTAAAGTCAGAGCCCGCCCGTTTGTGCTCCTTAAACAAAACGTTAAGCTAAGCTAAATGGATTATTGAGCTGTTTAAGATGTCGTGGTTTAATTATGTCAGTCAAAGCTCAAGTCAACACCAGCCCACTGACAATCAAGGAATTGCAGGCATCCTGTGCAGTTCTCCCAACCCAGTGTTCACGTGCCCTGCAAGTTTCCCTTCTCCCAGCTTGGGTGAATTTCCCCCAGCTCCTCAAGGTGTAGTCAGCCCTCCCAGCCTCGAGAAGCTGTCCTGCGCTTCTCCGAGTGCAGGTCAAGTTAGAGAGCCCGAACCCATCTCCTACGTAACCTTCCAGGAGCAGCGGTGTGTCCTGAGCTGGTTCCAGAGCTGGACTCCCGTTCAGAGGGAGCGGTTTCTCCAGGACCTTCTGGGGAAAGCTGTGCCGGGGAAAGTGTGCACCCTCCTAGACTCACTCAGCACTCTCCAGGTACTTTATGCAAACTTGCAAACACATGGTCTGGAGAGGAGTGCCATTTCTAGTAAATAACTGGCGCTTTCTTCCTCTGTGTAGGTTAAAGACAAACTTCCAAACATCTTTGAATGCCAGCTCCGCCTGTGGACGCAGTGGTTTGAGTCTTGGGGAGAAGAGGAGAGGAATCATTTCCTACACATGCTGGAAGAGCGGGACCCGGATTTTGTTACCCACTTTTACAGGAGTGTAGCGGGTACAGCAGGAAGAGACTGAGCAATGTTTGCATTGTGATAGAAAAGCAAGTAATAAAGGGGTGATGTGTGGTGTGGAAAACACATTCTCTGAGTCTCTTTGTAGAAAATTTAGCCTTCTTGTAGATCGTAGTGTTCGTATACGTTTTGTAAATAAAATTCTGCATGCCTGCTCCGCCGGGTTTTTTTTAAGTTTTTAATTGATTGACACGAATTTGTAAATAAACAGGTTTAACATCTAGCTGTGGGTTAATATCTAAACAGGCTTAGCTCTTCTGTGAGGCAATTAACACATCTGGAATAACATGGACAAGAAACACTTTTTTTTGATAACGAGAATAAACAAAATATTTTAGTAATGAATTTTATTAATAGGCACCTGCTGAGACACTCAGGGACACCTTACATAGAATCAAATATCAAAATCACAGTATTGATAAAAATAACAGCTGGTAAAAACCATAGAGTTAACAGCATGATTCAAATCAAAGAGAGTAGGCAGACTTAAGGTTGGCTTTAAAGACAGGGAGAGAATGTTGCAAGCATGGTATATTTGTTTTACTGTCTGAAGCATTTAATAGCAACAGTAGCAGAAATATGTGCACTTATTCTTCAGTTATTATTTTATTTCCCATACTCGTAAATGTCACACATTTTGACATGGGTGCGGACAGAACTTCTCGTGACCCTTATTTTATCCAGTCAGTTGCTCCAGGAGTAATTAAAACTACTGGATTTGGAGCGCTGCCATCTTCTACACAGAAATTGACAAATGGATAAATTTTTCCTGTGAAGTGCTGACCTACAAAAGAATACATATGAGTTCTGGACCCTGAATCATAAAACGAGATGGTTCCCTTTTCGTAATCTAGCAGGATACCCAGGGTAACTGGTTGTATCTCAGTAGGAATGGGAACCGTTCTCCTCTGCTCTATAGCTCTGTACTGACGCTGTTTGTCCAGGACTATAGTCCAGTAATCATTGTTTGGATTGAAGGATATTGATCCCTTTCTTCGAGAAGATTCACTGGTCATCCCAAGGTGGTAACAGGTCTTTCCAGCTACTGAAACCTCCCAGTAATGCTTGCCAGATGAGAAGCCAGTGGCACCTAGGGCCCCCAGAATCACATCAAACCGTCTTGGATTGTTGGGGACGTCTTGTATAAAATCTGCAGTGGACATCTCGGTTTCATCATCAGATAAAACTATTCTTGGGTGCGCTGTGTCTGGATCGAAGGTCATCTTTGCTGTTAAAAGAAACACCATCTGAAATCAGCATGCAGTGAAACAACCCTGATAACACAGATGGCATAATTTAACCTTAATGTGAAAAATGTAAGGGTGTGCTTTAAAGTTATATAGACGTTTTCACACAACAGGCTGTTGTATGCAGCGTGAGTAGTCGTGTATTTTTTTTCATGGCATCTGTGCAGCTTTATTAGCTTTAAACAAAAGTGCAAAGAAAAAGAAAAAAGAAACAAACTTTCGTGTGTGACTCACAGGTATGGATGGTGTTTTCTTCTATAAGACCTAGTTCCCTTTGAAGCCCTGAGGGCAAAGTAAGAAGAGAATGTCTGTCAGAGGATTTTGTGTCATAACAGTTTACTCTTTGTATGTTTCTGGGCTAAACTAGAAGTTCTACAATTTCCTGAGGTTTGTTTTTCTCAGCTTGCAGGTCTAACAAGAAGATTAAATTATCCAATTAAGAATCTCACATTCACTACTACCCACTTTCCCATATTATACTGAATCTGCTCATTCTGTGGCTTGAACATACTG
Organism: Rhamphochromis sp. 'chilingali'; assembly: GCF_963969265.1. Lineage (NCBI taxonomy): Eukaryota > Metazoa > Chordata > Actinopteri > Cichliformes > Cichlidae > Rhamphochromis > Rhamphochromis sp. 'chilingali'. Next base: position 8,050,907 of record NC_137943.1, on the reverse strand, counting down.
TCAATATTATTCTGCAGTTTGTTATTCTCCCTGTTCTGTCTTTGTAACTCCTGCTCCAACTGGTTGAGCTTGGCATCCTTCTGATGTAGCTCCTGCAGCTGGCGGTCTGCATCATCATGGCACTGCTGCAAATCTCTTCGCAAGTCTGTTTGATGAAATACATACTTCAGAACCTCAAGGAGTGCATCTGTACAATATATCCACACAATAATAATGTGGTCACATTGGGAATCTTACCTTCACACTCCTCTGGCGGTTGAGAGCAGCACATCTTCAGCTCTGTGACTTCCTGCTTTAGGTCTGACAGAGGGAGAGAGATTAAACATGAACCAGCTAAATGAGAGTCACATTTGGATAGTTTTGGATGTTTTGAGAAATGCATTTATTTGTCCTTGTTTAATTTTAGATGAAAAGATGTCAGAAAGTAAAGTCTATTTATTAAGCACTTTTCATAGACAGACAGTCGCAACATGCTCCAAAGAAAGTACACTCTCTGTCAGTTCCAAGGTTTGATGTTTCCAGACATAAAGAAAATCTGGTTCTTATCATACCAGACAGAAATTAAGTAAATACAACCTCAGATGGACAAAAAGTAGTTCAAAAACAAGAAGCAGTGTGTGGAAAATGAACTACACCATTAGTGAACTACACCACTCTTTCAATGATGAGGATGTAACATCCTGGACAGGGAGGAACGGTGATTTGAGCGTGGAGTCAAGGAGGCCATTTAAGTGAAAAGGGAAAATCATCTCTGAATCGAGAAGGGGGCCTAAGGGTACATCTTTTGCCATCTTACAATGCTGTGATTGCAGCCATTCCCCAACTCTCTGTGAATGGGACTCATGGCCATTGGTCAGTGGTCTTTGATCAGTGGTGGTTGATCAATGGTCATGAGAATTTGCATAATTAAGATTAAGGAACTGACCTCCCAGCCCATTGTTCCTCAGTGGGCTGGTTTCAGTCATTATGCAAATGTACTGTTTATAAGATTGGGGAAACCTGCAGTCAGCTGAGACTGAAGAAGTCACTTGGATGAGTGACGAAACGTTTCTCCCACTAAAAAAAAACAAACAAAAAACGCCACATCCAGATGAACAGAATCAACTTTGGGAGAACTACACCCTTATTGCTTCCATAGGAATTAGGAGGGTAAGTGGCAGGGTTGAAAGGCCATTTCCAAAAAAAAAAAAAAGTCCCTAATTCTACAGTGAGAGAATCGCGAAAGTGGAAAATATTCAAGACAGTGGCTAGGATATTGCAGCAAATTTACCATGCTATACTCAGAGAAACTGGGGCAAAAAGTGCTACATCTGAGACTCTATAAGCCTCAGTTCACATGTTAAATGTTAAAGTTCATGACAGTAAAACTAGAAAAAGACCGAAAAAGTTGTTTGGAGAAGACTCAAGTGAGAGAGTTTTATTGTGAAATACGGGACAGCCTGATAATCTGTCTAAGGGCCGAGAACAGAGTATCGTTACTGCCGAGCGTAGTAAGAGTTATCAAGGTTAACGTTCATTCACCAGCTATAAAAGCCCCTATTTGTTTACTGCAGCCACAGGACCCGGGCACCTCACAGTCACTGAGTCACTCATAAATGCATCTGTTTTTCCATACAGTGCTTCTGCCTTTTGGTTTAGGTTTTGTTAGGTAAACAATGACGGTGTAATATATCATGTTTTGCAGTTCATCTGTGCTTGTATTTAAGACCCAATACTTTCTTTTTACACTGACTGATTGTATTGCCACTAGCTAGTTAGCTTAACATAAAGACTGCAAAAAAAGGGAAAACAGCTTGCCCGCCTCTATTTCTGCTCAGCAATTTGTCTAATCCATACATGACAAACATCGAGTTAGAAAATAGTCGAGTACATAACAAGTAGAGAAAGCCAGGTTAGCTGTTGCCCATAATTTTCAGTTCCTGTTAGCTAAATGAATGCATTATACTATAAGAGTTAAACAGATGTTTAAATCCAACCCTGATACATGTTTGCGACAAAATATCAAATTAATTTTGTGACTACCTGCAATATAAAATACAAACCTTTGTTTGCAGCTTCAAGTTTTTTATTCTTTGTTTCTTGTGTTTTTAGTTTCTTCTCCACGTCTGACAAAGAAAGTAAAAAAGTACTTTTAAACAGGATTTAAGATCAAGCAGAAATGTGTTGCAGGTCTTCAAAATATTAATGAGATTGACTCTACATGCACTAAATTGTTAAATGACTGACCTTTGATTTTGTCAGATGTCTGCGTTTCAGCCTCTTTCAGTTTCGCCCTCAGATCAGCAATCTCCATCACTAGTGGAAATACAAAAAACTGGAATATTATATCGTACTAAAAGGACATGAACAGCATGACACCAAAAAGCAAATTCAACAATATTCATACCATATTTAAAATTCTCTCCATCTATATGCTCAAGTTGACTTTCAGTGTCATCCAGCTGCCTCTCTTTCAACTTTAGTTTCCTTTGAAGGTCTGAAAATGCGTCGAGATTAATAAACATAACCATTAGCTTAAAATACAGGTTACTTCATGCAAAATATAGATTTCAAAGTTTGTTCTGTACCTGCAAGGCTCTTAGCATGAGCCTCTTTGAGGGCTGCTATGTTATTTTCCAGTGGTTTAATTTGCTTGTGAAGCTCCATAATCTGAGCAGCTAAAACAAAACACAAACGTTATGGACTCTGATGCTGTTTGATATTTCATCCTTGTTGCTGACTGAACCAGAGCAAAATACTTACACAGATTAGCAATATTTATATCTTTTCTATCCAGCAGGTCTGTCTTTTGTTGTATCTCATTCCTGATGGCCTCCAGTTGATCTTCCAGATCTACAAAAACAGGCAAAAGTGATGTTTTACGTCCTTAAAATATCTGTAGTATTACTATGATCACATCTGAGGAAAGCCCACTGCATCCCACCTTTAATTTGTGCTTCTTGTGTCTCATTCTTCCTGTTTTGTTGCTTCTTCAGTCTTGCTATTTCATCTTGCTGATTCAAGATCTGAAATGCTATTAAAAAAGAAAATCATCTTCATGCATGATCAGTGCATCCAGGTAAGGAAATCCCCGAAAAATTAAGTCTGTTCATCCGGACGTAGCGTTTTCAGTGGGAGAAATGTTCCGTCACTTGAAAACACTCACTGAAAGCACTACATTCAGATAAACAGACTTTTTGTGATAAACATACATGTGCATACATATTAAAGACAAAGAAGAAGAGAGCGAGGGAAGTATTTTATTCTGACTGTTACTCACTCAGCTTAATATTTTCATTCTGTTCATCTTTAATTCCCTCTATCAAAGAATTGAGCTCTTCTTGACGTGCTGGAGAAAAAAAGATGAGGAATGACTTTTTTTTTTTCCCACCGAATGCATGTATTTTATTTTTTAAGAAGTCATTGCTTTACACTATGTGCAGGTAAGATATGTCACTCACCTTTAATCTTCTCGTCATCTGTATTATTTTCAGCCACAGTGACCAGTTTCTCGATTTCTGTTTGTAGTGCAATAATCTGCAGAACTGAAAGAAGGTTGGAACACTGATAAGTATTTGTACCTCAGTTAGTAATCTGGATTCTTTCAGCAGGTTGTTTGTACTCACGTCGTTGTGGTTGAGTACTTCTCTCTTTCAGCTCTTTTGTTAGTTTGTCCAGCTCCTCGTTCTTTTCATCTATGGCTTTTTGGAGCTCTGCAGAACAGACAAAACTTTGTTATGAGTAAATGTAAATATTTATTTAGCTAATATTAAAGCTGTACAACAACCCTTTAATGTACACCATGTGAATACTGGACCCCAGTAGCGCTGCTTACTTGACTTGACAATGAAACACACTCACCATCAACCTTGGATTTGGACACAGAGTTGTTCATTTGTGCTTTCAGTTGCTCCACTTGCTGAGTTAATGTAGAAATTTGTAGAGCTGAAAGAATCAGTCAGAATAAACATCAGCGTTCACTGTTCTCATCTAAGACACATGAAAATGTGCACAACATCTGCGAATAGTAAAACATTGAGAATGTGGAGAAAGAAATCATGGCAATATATTTTTTTTGACATATTAAGATATATTCAGATATTTTAATATTCAGATAGTATGATGTCATCATATCACATAGCAACCACCCAGTAAAGGGCTAAAAAGTTCCTTTTCTTATCAATTATGCTCCTATAAAAACATAAATGTATTTTTATTGCACAACATTAACATCTAGTTTAAATTCAAAAAGTCTGATTGACACCATCCTATTGCAAAAACCTAGCAAGTGGCTAAAAATGACATTTTTTGCCTTTATGCACCTACATGCACCTCCTTTTATTTGGATATTATCTTATTATGAGGCAGCTAGTTTTATTTATATTCACAAAGTTGAATTACACATGCCTACCAACCACCTAGGACCTTGTGAGATTACCCCAACCCCCAATGTGATTAAGTATATCAATCAGCCAGCTGCACAAATAGGCCAAACACTACAGTGGCACTACTGTAGCGTGGGCATGCCATGTAGTAGTAATCATAATAAATAATGCAGTACATTTGCAGCTCTTGCTTGACCATGAGTGACTCAGGCGTTCCCCTAATAACTACAAAATTGCATCATCATGAATTAAACCTTTTTTGTTGAAGGTGATAAAAAGTTAAGTAAAATATGATTTACAGCTTCTAAAATCTTCACTTTTAAATCAATATCATAGGAAAAAAAAATGAATATATTATGATGAATTTGACAGCTTAGAAAGTTTTTTATTCAGAGATTCAACACTCACCAAGTGAAGTAACAGAGCTCGATTTGGACTGCAGCTCCTTGATTTTGTCATTCAGGTTTTGCTGCAGATCTGCACAGAGACATTTATTATGGGTGCTGATCACAGACAACAGTTTTCTGTATTTAGCAAGAACAGCAAGTCAAAGATTACACTCACCTGTAATTTTCTGCTTATCATCTGAACAGCTTTCTGTCTCGTTCAGTTTTTCCTGCAAGTCTAAGAGAAAGGTTACATTACTAAGCAATAGTCTAGGCATTATTTTTTGATACAGGTCAGCATGAAAGCTCATATTGTTATATTTTGTTGGCTTTCAGTGGGTTTTGACTATGAGTTTGTAAAACTATTAATTCCAGGTTTCTCCAATAATTCAGTTCAGTTCACTTTTATTTATACAGTGCCAAATCACAACAACAGTTGCCTCAAGGCGCTGTGCTTTGGTGACAGAGGGAAGGAAAAACTCCCTTTTAACAGGAACAAATCTCTGGCAGAACCAGGGAGGGGCAGCAATCTGCGGAGACCGGCCGAAACTTGCAAGCATCTTAAAATCAACTTAATCCTTCTTGTTGCAGAAACTTAAACATGCCACGGATGAACTTACCGAGGATCACTTCCTGATCACGAGAATGCTCCAACTCTTTAACCTTCAGTTGTTTTCTGAGATCTAACAAAATGTAAAGTTAGCTTCAGGTGAAGAAGGTATCAGAGGTGATACTTGCTTTTAGAGATCAAAAGAAAAATACTTACTAGAAATTGTAGCAGCACTTTCTTTATCCTCAGCTGTCTTAACTTTTTCAAGGTTTTCAAGTTGGCTTTGCAGATCAGTGATGTTCAAAACTGAGGAACAGAGGAAGAAAGAATCAAAGCAGAACTTTTTTCCTTCATCATTTCTGCAGACACTGCAGTCTTTCTTGACTTACTCAGGTTGGCATTTTCCTGGTTCTTCTGTTTCAGCTCATTGACATGTTTCTCCAGCTCTCCCTTCTTGGCTGCAAGCTCATTTGTGATCTCTGAGGTCATTTTAAAGAAGTTAAAACAGGTTTATTGGTCAGACACGAGAGATCATCGTACACGTTTTGTACTGTGAATTACAAAAGCTACCAAGTTTCTTTATCTCTCACACTTATTTTGTTTTTTCTACAAGGATGGGGAAAACTAAAACTCTCACTTGCCCCACATCTGACTCCTCTGTGCTTCTGCCTGCTCACTTGTATTTGTCACACTCTTATCACTAGAGGAAAAGCACAATGGGAGATACTTACCAGTTAGCTCACTGGTTTGTTGAGATTCGCGGTTTGACAGCAGATTCTGCAGGTGCTTCACCTGACTCTGCAGATTCAGGATTTTCAGTGCTAAAGCACAAAGAAGCAAAAAGAGTAGTTTGCTATAAGACATGCTGTGAGAGAATTACTTCATGAGAGGGAAAAAGGCAAAAAGAAAGAAAATTCAACTTGTCAGTGAACCTTTGTGCTCACAGTTACTTCATACTCACTCAGTTTGGTGTTATCTCGATCACTGCTGCCTATTTGAGCCATGAGTGTGTCTATTCTGTTTTGTAGCGCTGCAAAAAACAGTGAATTGTATTAATAACATTTAGTCATCTACTATGACTTTGTGTCACCCTCAATCAGCACCTTAAACCTTAAAGTACCTTTTATCCGGTCACCAGCTGTCCCATTCACATCCTTGTTCTGCAGGTCCCATATCTCATTCTGGAGCTCAATGATTTGTAAAACTGAAACAAACAAACATCTGATGAATGACAGGTAAGGTTTGGTTGTGAAATGTTCCTTTTTGACAAAGTTTATAGTTAGGGCTGGATCAAATGACTCTGAGCAGTTACACTGCAACATGCTGAAGCTGCTAGTGTTTCATCTTCACTAACCCGAATCACCTTTTTGCTCTCTGTGCTTATATCCCACTTTGCATTTAATGATTAGTTATTGTTCTGTCTCCCTCTCCTTATCCTCATCCGGTAATGGCAGATGATTTCCCCTCTGCCTGATTCAGCCAGGGGTTTCTTCCTGTTAAAAGGAAGTTTTTCCTTTCCACCATCACCAAGTGCTGTTTTCTGATTGTTCATATACTGTGCTTACACAGTATTTTGAGACAGATGCGACAGGTGAGCAAATTCTTTATGAAACCATTAAAAAGTATCCCAGTTTTTCAACTGTGATGCTTCTTAAGACACAGCAGTTAACATGTCCAAACCAAGGGACTACATGTATTTTCAGTCAGGATGGGTAAATAATGGCATCGTGTGGGAGCTGAAGAACAATAAATTTATTTTTAAAGCAAAGGTAAGTGCTATATAGCTAGCTTAAACAAAGTACCATGCGTAAATCTTATGTTTTGTTGACCTGGACATTTACAGTGTAGAGCCAGAAAAGTTCTAGTAGTATTAATATGTCATATTATTGTCATAATATAACATTAAAGTTAACAAAGTAGTTTTCCAGTGTCAGGTAAATCATTCCTCTTAAATGACTGCCAATGACAGTCCGGATTTCAGTGGAGAAGCAGGGATTTGTGTGATTTGGACTGTGAGGTGTGGTTAGGAGAGGTGTGCTCACGTTTTGCTGCATTTTGGCTAAGTTAAATTTGAAGATAATCAAAGGATGGCTGGAGGGCAAAGGGCCACTGTACTGTTTTGTCCACCAGGTGGGCATGTCCCAGTAGCTCTGACATCACATGGAAACTATGGTTTGGACCAAATGTTGTCAATTGCCCCCAGAGGCTTAGTGTTGCAATAATAGGCAGCGGGTTGTCAGACTGTTTAAACAGTGTTGATCACAGAGTACAGCAGTGCACTCACCCACTCTCGGGTTGGCAAGCAATTCCTCCATTTCTGCAGTCTTAGTAATCAGTTCATCTTGCTTCTTCTCCAGTTGCATCTGCAGCTCTGTGGGGAATCAGAGAGAAACAGATATATGACTTGAGGTCATATTTGTTTCACATTTTTCCTCCAGGAAGTGTGCTGACTATGACAGCTGATACTCACGTGAGATGATTTCTGGATCTTTTGAGTTTGAGATCTGCTCCTTCAAAGCCCTCACTTCAGCCTTCATGTTGATCACATTCAGGACTAACAGAGACAAACGTGAGCAGATATGACGGCACAGATTAGTTCTGAAATATAATGTGAGGATGTGAGCAAAAAAAAAAAAAAGAGAGACTTTAACTGCACCGCACTCACGCAGAGCAGTTTTGAAGTCTTTCGTTTTGTTCAGTTCTGCAATCTTATCTTCAACTTCAGTCTTCAGCTCTGATTAAAAAAATAAAAAAATAAAAAACAGTCATATCAAAAACTCAGGCTCAGAAACTTTCAGGTTGAAGTCAGATTTACAACTTACGGTTTCGTTGTTGCTCGAGTCCAGAGCATTCTTGAGTCTTTAATTGCAGTTTTTTCTCCAACTCTGAATCAAAAGAAACAAACAACTAAAATTGGATCTCTGCACAAAACTCTTTAATATGATGGATATATTCAGAAAAAAACCCCTGATTTGTGTCTTTGTCTTTTTAAAAAAGAGATCTGGGGGACTTACTCAAAACAAATTAAAAGGACTGAAAGCGCCTTTTCCATTAGTCTCTACTGGGATGGGCTCGCCATGACTGCAGGTAATTAAGCTAATAGAAAACTCTGAAAACCGTGGCAAGTTGATCCGAGTAGATACCGGTACTATAAGGGGCTAAAGATTATGTTGTAAATTTTTATCTCAAGATATAAAATGCTATATAATGTGAATGTTAGCTTACCATAAAGATTGGAAAGAAGGGGAAACAGCTAGCCTCCCTAAAGCTAACTACATGATTCCTAAAGACAAATTAACATGTTTTACTTTATTTGTTTAATCTACAGCAAAAGCCTTGCAAAGGAATTACATGTCACACTTATTCTGCTCATGTTCAACAATTACTGTAATCCATATGTGCCAAACAGAGTTGGAAAATAGAAGTAAGCAGATAAATCCAGGCGAGCTGTTGCTCATTAAGAGGATGTGTATTGTTAGCTTAGCCACTGAAGCTAATTTAAGGAAGTCAGACTTGAATTTTGAAATGAAATTATACCAAACTTTTTTTTAGAGAATTTGGCTATATTCCATTCAACACAGTGCAAATGGCTTGTAACTGAAAAACTAAAATGTACAAAAATGGTCCCAGGGCCTCAGAAGGGTTTTAATTGTAGTCTGTGTGCTAAGCTAAGCTAATGAGCTGTTGCATTATACTATAAGAGTTAAATAATAATAATGGATTGGATTTATATAGCGCTTTTCAAGTCACCCAAAGCGCTTTACAATGCCACTATTCATTCACTCACTGGTAGAGGCAAGCTACAGTTGTAGCCACAGCTGCCCTGGGGCAGACTGACAGAAGCGAGGCTGCCATATCGTGCCATCTGCCACTCTGGCCAACACTAGTAGGCGGTAGGGTAAAGTGTCTTGCCCAAGGACACAACGACCAGGACAGAGAACCCGGAGATCGAACCGGCGACCTTCCGGTTACAGATACGCTTCCCACGGTCGCCCAACAAAAATAAAATACAAACCTTTGTTTGCAGCTTCAAGTTTTTTATTCTCAGCTTCTTGTGTTTTTAGTTTCTTCTCCACGTCTGACAAAGAAAGTAAAAAAGTACTTTTAAATAGGATTTAAGATCAAGCAGAAATGTGTTGCAGGTCTTCAAAATATTTATGAGACTGACTCTACATGCACTAAATTGTTAAATGACTGCAAAAATCTCAAACCTTTGATTTTTTTGTCAGATGTCTGCGTCACCGCCTTTTTCAGTTTCACCCTCAGATCAGCAATCTCCATCACTAGTGGAAATACAAAAAACTGGAATATTATATCGTACTAAAAGGACATGAACAGCATGACACCAAAAAGCAAATTCAACAATATTCATACCATATTTAAAATTCTCTCCATCTATATGCTCAAGTTGACTTTCAGTGTCATCCAGCTGCCTCTCTTTCAACTTTAGTCTCCTTTGAAGGTCTGAAAGTGAGTTGAGATTAATAAACACAACCATTAGCTTAATATACAGGTTACTTCATGCAATATACATTTCAAAGTTTCTTCTGTACCTGCAAGGCTCTCAGTATGAGCCTCTTTGAGGGCTGCTATGTTATCTTCCAGTTCTTTAATTTGCACTTCAAGCTCCATAATCTGAGCAGCTAAAACAAAACACAAACGTTATGGACTCGGATGCTGTTTGATATTTCACTCCTTGTTGCTGACTGAACCAGAACTCATGACTGAACTCATACCATTTCTTGTGTTTCTCTGATTTCTCATGGCCTCCAGTTGATTCTCCAGATCTACAAAAATAGGCAAAAGTGATGTTTTATGTCCTTAAATATTTGTAGTATTACTATGATCGCATTTGAGGAGAGCCCACCTTTAATTTTTGCTTCTTGTGCCTGATTCTTCTTTTCTTCTTCCTTCTTCAGTCTTGCTATTTCAGCTTGCTGATTCAAGATCTGAAATGCTACAAAAAAGGTTTATGCATATATAACAAGAAGAGAGTGAGGGAAGTATTTTACTCTGACTGTTACTCACTCAGCTTAATGTTTTCACCCTGTTCATCTTTAACTCCATCAATCAAATAAGTGAGCTTTCCTTGAAGTACTGGGAAAAAAAGATGATTTTTTCAAGAAGAAAAAACAAAACAGAAATGATCCTATTTTTGCTTTACACTTGTTACTTTACGCAGGTAAGATATGTCACTCACCTTTAATCTTCTCCTCATCTCTATCATTTTCCGCCACAGTGTCCAGTTTCTCGATTTCTGTTTGCAGTGCAATAATCTGCAGAACTGAAAGAAGGTTGGAACACTTATAAGTATTTGTACTTGAGTAAGTAATCTGGATTCTTTCAGCAGGTTGTTTGTACTCACGTCTACGTGGTTGAGTGCTTCTCTCTTTCAGCTCTTTTGTTAGTTTGTCCAGCTCCTCGTTCTTTTCATCTATGGCTTTTTGGAGCTCTGCAGATCAGACAAAACTTTGTTTGGGGGGGATTTATGCGTAAATGTAAATATTTATTTAGCTAATATTAAAGCTGTACAACAACCCTTTAATGTACACCATGTGAATACTGGACCCCAGTAGCGCTGCTTACTTGACTTGACAATGAAACACACTCACCATCAACCTTGGATTTGGACACAGAGTTGTTCATTTGTGCTTTCAGTTGCTCCACTTGCTGAGTTAATGTAGAAATTTGTAGAGCTGAAAGAATCAGTCAGAATAAACATCAGCGTTCACTGTTCTCATCTAAGACACATGAAAATGTGCACAACATCTGTGCATGTGCCCAATGTAAGTTGTGTTTTTAGCAAAGGCTCTGATTTTAACAACTATGATCCATATAAGAAATTTTGTGAATACCAGCTAGGACACTTTCTATTTGGACAGGCTGAGCATGGGGCAAATTAGCTGGATCACCTGCTGAGGCATGTGTGTGTCCAGAGGTGGCCTATCAGCTGTCTAAACACCTATTAAAAGGAAGCTAGCTGGATACTGGAGGAGAGAGGCCCCAGATATAAGGAGGAACGCGCGAAGGCCAGGAGAAAAAGAGGGACCCGCTGGTTGATCGTGGGGGTGCGGTGCCTCATCTGGAGACGGACCAGTCAGCATGACATGGCAACCCAGTCCCGACAGCAGGAACGGCGACAGTAGGAGACAACGTGTGTGATTAGTAGCAGGGGAGAGGTATACCTCTGCCTACATTTGTGAGTAGTGTCTCCACTGTCATTCACTGGGTGCAGCCGTGTTGGCAGAGGGTTGCCATGGCTATAAGCCAGGGCCGCTTCCGGGACGATGGTTCTAGCACCTATTTGTTTATTTACAGGGCGATGACGCAAGTGGAGCCGCGGTGGTATCGAGCGACGGACGCCAGTGTGTGATGGGCCCAGTGAGAGGACGAGAGGGGGATAGACCCATATGGAAAAGATATGTATAAATCTTATAAAGTTTGCATCTGTCTTGTGTGAAACTTGTATGAAAAGCATACAAGAGTAAAAACAGATGTAAGATCCCTTGAAAAATTATATAAATGAAACTTGTATGTTTTGGATACTTACTAAAACAATATATGAAAGTGGCCACTTTCATGAGTAAATCTTATAAGCCTTATATGATTCACTATATGAAGTAGGCCACATCTTATGCAAGTCTTTTATAAGTTTTTACTATTTCTTTTCCATATGGGGAGGCTCCTCCCCGTCAGCCTGGGACGAGGCTGGCGTGGACCCCCCTCCGCAAAGGGAATTTCTGTCCAGCTCATGAACACCTAACAAACATTCATCCTGGACTGTGGACAGTTACATCAGGGAACCGGATGGGATTTTAGTGCATGCAGAGAATTATATTTTTAGCAGTTTTTGAAGTGGGTTTTTTTTTATTCCTGGGGGATTTTAGTATATTAATAACATTTTATTGTATACTTTTTTCTTATTAGTATTTGGGTTGTTTTATTCCTACTGTCCGTCTCGGGAATAAACTGTTTCTGATCAGGCCTGCTTCATCATTGTGCCCGGGGTTTCTGATTCGCTCCCCCCCCCCTGTATTTAAAAGAACCATCCTCTTTAGTATGACATTCTTGCTCACCGGCTTTAGTGTCTACATTACATCTCTCTCAGGTTGGCTTCACCACAAACTCATTAACTGTGAGGAAGTATAATAAAACACTGAGAGTGTGATGAAACAAGTCAGGGAGACAGTTTATATTAGTGACACATTATTAAAACCTTTTTTTTTTAATATATTAAAATGCTCTGTCTGTCTGTGTGTTTGTTTCTTTGACTGCAAACTAGACCATCTGGAACTAAGCATTAAAAATTAGCATACAAATTAGAGATGGCACGATACCACTTTTTTATGTCCGATACCGATACCGATATCATAAATTTGGATATCTGCCGATACCGATATGAATCCGATATAGTGTTTTTTAATCAACAAAACTGTTTTTTAAATATCTTGCTGCATTTTGTATAAGTTCATACTCAAGTTTAAAACAACAACTACACTAAAGCTATTCTGTTATACCTGTATGCAAAAAAAATGTTTCATAGTTCAGCAATACTGATCAATCTAATAAACTTAGACCTACACCATCCTCCCTATTCTGGTATTTTAAAGAGTACTTAGCATAAATATTAAGCAACCTAACTAATAGGGTTCCAACTCCCAGCAACAACAAAAATAAATAAATAAAAAATAGGGAACCACCCCTCACGCTCCACCTCATGATGCTTAATCGACGTAATCAACCTTAATTTGATGCAGTGTGAAAAAAATGCACAGAAATCAATTATTTTTCAAGAAATATTAAATAGATTCAACATCTTTCTTCAACAAAATTGCAGACTGCACAGATGGTACCTTCCCAAAGGAAAAAGTACTATAGCTTACTAGGGTATATATATTAGACTTAATAGTTACTATATACAGTAATGGACTTCTATTCATTTTGCATCAAATTAAAACTTTGGCTGTCAGATAATTATTTATTAAAAGCTAGACATTTTAAATGAGAATAAGAAAGAAAAGTATGTCTTTGTGCCCCCTTTTCCCTGTTAATGCCCTATCGGCCCCCCTGGCTAAACTTTGCTAGATCCGCCCCTGCACAGTTACCAGCGTCAGCTACGTAGAAAAAGATCCTCGAGTAGAAAGTAATATTAAATACATTCTAACAACAGCTGATCAAGCTTAAACGTGCTGCTGTTGTTCAGCCGCTGGTTTCCTCTTTCTGGTGCAAAGTGGGCCAAAAGCAAACTAGAGACACGGACTCACGACAGAAAAGCTGATCAGCTGATCGTTAAGCAGTTTCATGATTGAAGTAGCAGCAGGAGAGGCAGTCGCTTGTTAAGCTTAACGCAGGAATGCTTTACAAACATTCAGAGATGGACTTACACACTTGCTTTACTTCTCTCGGGATAACTTTGTCGGAGATGAAATGCCGGGTTGCTAGCGAAGCTCCAAATGCTATCCAGACCACCGACAGGTCCCGCATGCCACAGCCGCTCTATCACGTGATGCATACTGCTCCAACGTGCTAACGTTCTGAGGTGAGTTACGGCGTATTGCAAGTTTTGTGAGGTGCTTTCGTGATATTTAATGGATCGGATTACATTTTTTATTTTTCTCCGATATCCGATCCAGTAATTTAGGTCAGTATCGGACCGATACCGATACGTAATATCGGATCGGTCCATCTCTAATACAAATACATCTCAAGCTCCTGAAGGTTCTAACTTATCAGATATTTTGGCCTCATCATATTGCCAATCAACCACCTAGCAAAGGACTTATGTGTCCCTTTCTTTGCAATTATGCACCTGTAAGACCACATAAAAGCATTTTTATTACACAACATTAAAATCTGCAAACAACCCTGCAATGGGCTAAAATGACCTGTTTTTAGGTTTTATGCAGCTTTAACACCTTGTGAAAACATCCTTATTTCCATTCCAGAATAATAGCATGTCTCTATAATAATTGCACAAATGCCGTCATATCAATCATTAACATCTATATATGTTTTTAAAGAAAACATTCAAATTATTTGGATTTCCATATGTATTATATTTCTTCCATTTCCCACCCCAATATCACGTTTTCCATTTGCATTTGTTTCACCTGCCTCTTTCTGTGTATGTCACCCGTACGTCACTCAGAGGTCATGAAAATTTGTTCAAGTCACCACTACACGAGGAATGAATAATTAGAAATAAAATCCTTAAAAATCAGCATGAGCAGACAATGGTAATGCTGAAGACATTTGACCATGAGGACTGCAGGAACCATAGCACCATTACTGCTAAATATTATGAAAAACTACATTTTTAGTTTAAAATGTTTTGTGGCTGTTGTTAATCATTCCTGCTGTAGTGTACATTGTATATTACAATTTGGATCTTACATTTTTTTGACCAAAGATATCAATACATTTGCTATACTCCTTAAGTCTCTCTTTTAAAGCTACAGTTTTCACGTGTACGTTTTTGTGATAGTCAGGGGCCATGCCAATATTACAGTAGTCCACGTAAATGTCAAACCCAAGCTTTACAGGTCAGGTTTTGTTTGTTTTTAAAACTGAACGTACTATGTACACCGAATAATCATCCGTCTCATCATCTCAAAACAATGTAAGAGCTTACTTTTTTACTTAATAATTTAGGGCAACTTATTCATTGACTATGTTGTCTCCAAAGAATACAAATATCATTTTTAATGGTATATTATGTTTATATTTTTTTTGCTCTTTGTAAGAATTTTTTAGAAACCAAATATGACTATATAGTCACATAACAAAAATGTTAAGAATGATGAGAAACTAACCACACATCTCTGTGCCATACATGAGCAAAGCAAAAAGCACGTTAGCATTATTTAGCCACAGAGCTGAATTAGGCATGCCTGCCAACCACCAAGCATTAAAAGAGAAAACTTTGCTCAATATGATTATATCTGTTGGCCAAGTGCACAAACATGGCAAACATTAATATAGCACTATCATTGTGTACTATTAGGCATGCACCACTAATGATGATACACAATGCAGTAAATATCTTGGTGTTATTCTTATGGTCTTTCAGGGTTTTTAAATCAGTAAATATACCTACATGTATCATGATGTATTATTTATTATTGTCCTGTAATGTATCAAGTGTTGCAACACTGTGAGCTTCTTAACGGCTTCTAATATCTTCCCTTTTAAAATAATTTCACCGAGATCAGAAATAAATTGGTTAAATATGATCAACTGGATGGTGGAAGATGGAGCATATTAATACAGTACAGCTAACAGATTCAACACTCACCAAGTGAAGTAACAGAGCTCGATTTGGACTGCAGCTCCTTGATTTTGTCATTCAGGTTTTGCTGCAGATCTGCACAGAGACATTTATTATGGGTGCTGATCACAGACAACAGTTTTCTATATTGAGAAAGAACAGCAAGTCAAAGATTACACTCACCTGTAATTGTCTGCTCATAATCTGAACAGCTTTCTGTCTCGTTCAGTTTTTCCTGCAAGTCTAAGAGAAAGGTTACATTACTAAGCAATAGTCTAGGCATTATTTTTTGATACAGGTCAGCATGAAAGCTCATATTGTTATATTTTGTTGGCTTTCAGTGGGTTTTGACTATGAGTTTGTAAAACTATTAATTCCAGGTTTCTCCAATAATTCAGTTCAGTTCACTTTTATTTATACAGTGCCAAATCACAACAACAGTTGCCTCAAGGCGCTGTGCTTTGGTGACAGAGGGAAGGAAAAACTCCCTTTTAACAGGAACAAATCTCTGGCAGAACCAGGGAGGGGCAGCAATCTGCGGAGACCGGCCGAAACTTGCAAGCATCTTAAAATCAACTTAATCCTTCTTGTTGCAGAAACTTAAACATGCCACGGATGAACTTACCGAGGATCACTTCCTGATCACGAGAATGCTCCAACTCTTTAACCTTCAGTTGTTTTCTGAGATCTAACAAAATGTAAAGTTAGCTTCAGGTGAAGAAGGTATCAGAGGTGATACTTGCTTTTAGAGATCAAAAGAAAAATACTTACTAGAAATTGTAGCAGCACTTTCTTTATCCTCAGCTGTCTTAACTTTTTCAAGGTTTTCAAGTTGGCTTTGCAGATCAGTGATGTTCAAAACTGAGGAACAGAGGAAGAAAGAATCAAAGCAGAACTTTTTTCCTTCATCATTTCTGCAGACACTGCAGTCTTTCTTGACTTACTCAGGTTGGCATTTTCCTGGTTCTTCTGTTTCAGCTCATTGACATGTTTCTCCAGCTCTCCCTTCTTGGCTGCAAGCTCATTTGTGATCTCTGAGGTCATTTTAAAGAAGTTAAAACAGGTTTATTGGTCAGACACGAGAGATCATCGTACACGTTTTGTACTGTGAATTACAAAAGCTACCAAGTTTCTTTATCTCTCACACTTATTTTGTTTTTTCTACAAGGATGGGGAAAACTAAAACTCTCACTTGCCCCACATCTGACTCCTCTGTGCTTCTGCCTGCTCACTTGTATTTGTCACACTCTTATCACTAGAGGAAAAGCACAATGGGAGATACTTACCAGTTAGCTCACTGGTTTGTTGAGATTCGCGGTTTGACAGCAGATTCTGCAGGTGCTTCACCTGACTCTGCAGATTCAGGATTTTCAGTGCTAAAGCACAAAGAAGCAAAAAGAGTAGTTTGCTATAAGACATGCTGTGAGAGAATTACTTCATGAGAGGGAAAAAGGTAAAAAGAAAGAAAATTCAACTTGTCAGTGAACCTTTGTGCTCACAGTTACTTCATACTCACTCAGTTTGGTGTTATCTCGATCACTGCTGCCTATTTGAGCCATGAGTGTGTCTATTCTGTTTTGTAGCGCTGCAAAAAACAGTGAATTGTATTAATAACATTTAGTCATCTACTATGACTTTGTGTCACCCTCAATCAGCACCTTAAACCTTAAAGTACCTTTTATCCGGTCACCAGCTGTCCCATTCACATCCTTGTTCTGCAGGTCCCATATCTCATTCTGGAGCTCAATGATTTGTAAAACTGAAACAAACAAACATCTGATGAATGACAGGTAAGGTTTGGTTGTGTCATTTAGAGGGATATTTTAAATGGAAATGTGTGTCAGTGCAACCAAATTGCAAAAACATGACAGAAACACATTCTTTTCCCAGTATGATGGTGATTTTACAAATCTTAGCTTCTTCTAAAATTATGCAAAGTTACACCCATCAAGATCATTTGTTCTTTAACACCATGCAGACATTAAGCTAACTGATTTATAGGCCTTTTCCAAGTAGAGAAGGTCCCCATGTGAAAAGTATCCACTGCACAGAACGCACAGAGCAGGAAATCCTGGCCCCCAAATGTTGTCAATTGCCCCCAGAGGCTTAGTGTTGCAATAATAGGCAGCGGGTTGTCAGACTGTTTAAACAGTGTTGATCACAGAGTACAGCAGTGCACTCACCCACTCTCGGGTTGGCAAGCAATTCCTCCATTTCTGCAGTCTTAGTAATCAGTTCATCTTGCTTCTTCTCCAGTTGCATCTGCAGCTCTGTGGGGAATCAGAGAGAAACAGATATATGACTTGAGGTCATATTTGTTTCACATTTTTCCTCCAGGAAGTGTGCTGACTATGACAGCTGATACTCACGTGAGATGATTTCTGGATCTTTTGAGTTTGAGATCTGCTCCTTCAAAGCCCTCACTTCAGCCTTCATGTTGATCACATTCAGGACTAACAGAGACAAACGTGAGCAGATATGACGGCACAGATTAGTTCTGAAATATAATGTGAGGATGTGAGCAAAAAAAAAAAAGGAGAGACTTTAACTGCACCGCACTCACGCAGAGCAGTTTTGAAGTCTTTTGTCTTGTTCAGTTCTGCAATCTTATCTTCAACTTCAGTCTTCAGCTCTGACAAAAAATAAATCAGTCACATCAAAACTCAGTCTCAGACACTCTGAGGTCAAAGTCAGATTCGCAACTTACGGTTTCGTTGTTGCTCGAGTCCAGAGCACTCATGTGTCTTTAACAGCAGTTGCCTCTCCAACTCTGCTCAGTGAAAAAGGAAATCCAAGTTAACAAAAACTGTCTCTGACACAAACTGTTAGTTATGGATCTATTCAGAAAAACAAAATCAACTCACCTGCGAATTTATCCTTCATAAGAGCATATTCCCTGTTTTTGTTTTGAAGAAACATCTGAAGGACTTTAAAAGAAAAGAAATGGACTGAAACACTATGGTGCAAATTAGCAACATGAACATCCTGCAGCAAACAGCTTTCGATCTCAGGCATGTGGCATGAATGTTGTTCCGTTCGCTCTATGAAAGCCCATTTCGCTTGAAGTGATACAGTGATTGTAGGACATACTTACGAGTTAATGTTAAAGAGGATTCTGCGTTATCGTCACGATTTTCTCTTTCAATTCTTTTGAGATGTTTGTAGAGTTCAGCGATAACCAGAACTACAGAAAATACAAAAGTCAGGGTGTACAGAATTATGTTTTAGGCTACTTCACAACAATCAAGATTGATCCAAGTGTTTTTCTGGACTTACTTAATCTGGCATTAGCCGGATTCTTGTTATTCAGCTCATTGATATATTTCTGTAGCTCGGCTCTCTTCAGTGTAAGCTTATCTGTTAGAGTGTTCCTTATGATCACCATGCTTGGAGCTGAAAGTGACACACATGTCAAGTTGCTACAGTAACATTATGACACTCTATGCTAACATGAGGTCTTGGGTGAGATACTTACAGTTTGAATTGTAGGTTTGTGACAGCAGCGTCTCCAGGTGCTCCAGCTGACTTTGCAGACTGATGATTTTCAGAACTGAAAAAAAGGTTAAAAAAAAAATGTAGCTGACTGCAAAAGATACGACTGCAGAGAGTTTTAGAGTTTCTCACAAGACTCACTCAGTTTTGTGTTTTCACCGGCTCTGTTGTTGATTTCATCGATGAAGCCGTCAAGTCTGTCCTGTAAGTCTGAGGAAAAGGAAAGTATGTATTTAGATTATATTTTGCAGGTTCTATCTTGACTTTAAACAACACTAACCCTCTTCTCGATCGCTTGTGGCTCCATTGGTGGCTTTGTTCCGAAGGGTCCATAACTCATGTTGCAGTTCAAGGATCTTTAAAACTAAAGCAAAGCAACGTGCAGTCTTTAAGTTAGAAAATGAATCTTACTGCAACAATGTCTACCAATTTTTTGCTTTTTGTAAGCAACTCAGAATCTCATTGGTTCCCTTCTTTCCCTGTGCCACTCCAACAAGTCTCTACTTTACACTCTTTTGAACTAATGATTGATAAAACATAAACCCCCAAAACATCCAGCATATCAAGCAAAGCCTCTCACAACATTATTCTTTCACTCTGCTGTTAATTCATTTTCTTTAATCTTGGTTTTTGCAGGTTTACATGTGACCTGAGTTAGATTTAACCATAAAAGCCATGATATGTGACAGTCCAGGTCTCATCTGTATTCAGTTTGTGTTTGACTAGCTTGTGATTTAATAGCACGACAGCTGAAAGCACAAGGACCTAGCAGGGCGACTATTGGTGGATTTGTCTAAAACAAGGATCAGAAAGTCGTCGTGCATTTCAGCCGTTTATTAGCTGCTTCACATTAAATGATTATACTTTACAATCCTTAACTCTGCTGGCCACTAGAAAGGAAGCAGTTTAAGGTTCTTCCACACTAGTTTTCCCTTTAAAACTGGATGTTATGTCCCTTTTTAATATGCACTTTATGTACATAACTGTGAATGTCAGTTTGAGTTTAGCTTAAAAACAATGGTTAGCGTTCAAACAATAATTCTGGTTCACATAAAGTAAAGTCAAGAAACTCACTTGCTCCTGGGCTAGAAGTCAGACGTTCTATGTCTGCAATTCCTGAGCTCAGTTCTTCTTGTTTTCTCTCCAGTTGTTTCCGTAGCTCTGTTGGACAGAAATAGGGGTTATTAAGAGATGTTAAAAATATCAGAGAAATTCCCAGTTTTCCCAAGGAAAATGTAAAGATGTAATTTAATTGTCTCAAGCGCAAAACTGTTTAAAAATTGCTTTAAAAAAATCCACTTAATTAATAGAATAAAAACAAAGGTATGGTATATATCTGTGGCCTCTGTCCCTCACCGGAGGTCAAGTCTTTGTCTTCTGAGAGAGAGATCTGATCCTTCAAAGCCTTGAGTTCATCATGCAGGCTCATCAGCTTTACAACTGGAGCAGAAAGCAACAGAAACATCACTACACAGATTACAAATTCAACACAACGAGATTACAAGCCGAGCGAGAGACACCGCTGGACACTGCGTACGGCAACGTGACTCACTGAGAGCTGGTTGGAAGTCCTCGGTTCTCTTCAGTTCAGCAATCTTGCGGTCAAAGTCGATCTTCACCTCTAACAGAAACGAGACACATGCTTTAAAATCAAGCAGGAATAATCAGAGGTTGTAGCTGAAAGCCATTTTAAAAACTTACGCTCATATCTTTTCACAAATTTGGAATCTAATTCAGTCTTCAGTCGCAGTTTCCTCTGCAGCTCTTTTGTATAAAAGGATAAAATCAGGTACTTGAAGCTCTTATCAGACAGTTTTCAAAATTTCTAAAAAAACAAAACAAAAAACAAACTACACACCGAGCACTCACCTCTTATTTTGGCCTGAGCTTCGATGTATTTTTTTTCTGTAACTCCACGCACAGCTGCAGATTTAAAGTATCATAATGTAAGATCGCAATCTTAATGTCAAGGATTAAGAAAGTATTCTCTGCTCAGAAAACAAATGATGTTAAATGTTTTTCTGAATTTAACACTAAAGTTAGTGCAGGTGGACTTACTGGTGGGCTGGCCTGTCAGGTGCTGCTTTTTCATTTCTTCTATTAGGCTGATGACTTGCACGACTGTTCAAAGACAAAGAAAACACCATTGTCTTGAGTGTTGGGCCTTAGCAGCACATTTATACGTGGTGAGGTTGGTGAGGTGATCATTCCGCCTCTCCTTTATACTTACTCTGCTGTGCCTTAACATACTCCACTGCTTCCAGTTGCCTCTGTAAAACGTCATGCCTTTGCTTCTCTCTGTCCAACAAAACGCGGAACCCTAGGATGAATAAACAGCTATTAATGTTTCTACTGCAATTAGCAGATCATAATTTGGTAGTTCCAAATAAGACAAGTACATATGTGACTTGACTTCGTAGTGTAAAGTTTCAAAGATTTGTGCTGCCATTTACCTTGAATTTGGGAATCAGTGATGTTTTTGGCGTTTCTCATCAGCTGTTCAAAATGTAGCACCTCGGCCTGCACTCTCACAATTTGCAAGGCTGTCGAAAGAATCAAGAGGGTGTCGAGTTGATGGCGCAATAACTACACAAAGGACGTGCTCGACGCTGAATGTTCACTTACTTAGTTCCCTGTTGTTCTCGTCATCGTTCAGCTGTATAATCAGCTTTCTGAGGAGATCAATCTTTTGCATCCATTGCTTCCTGGCATCTGAATTTAAAAAAATTAAATAAATAAAGTAAAAAAAAGAATAAACGTGTGCTGCTCCACAAAGGAGAGACGGGATCTACAACTCACCAGCGGCGAAGGTTTTGGATTTCTCAATAGCATCGATGATCATCCTCTTCAACTCTGCAATCTTCGTGCGCACATAAATCAGCTCCAGCACTGGACAGCCAGCAGAGAACGAAGTGTTGGGAAATGTTGAAAGACAAGCCTTTAACGTTATTACTCACACAAGAAATGCAGGCCTGTTTAGAAAGATTCACTTACAATTAGCAGAGTAGCCACCTCCTTTTTCTTGCAGCAGAACGATCTTCCTGTTGAGCTGTTCTTTCACTGAGCAGCAGAAGAAAATGGTCAGGATACAGAAATATAATAACATAATAAAATGAAAGAAGATGACCTTTTCTCCCAGTTTAGCATTATATTAATCTGAAATCTAAATAATTATTAAATATTTCATAACACCTATTGTAAATTCCTTAAGATTCTTTTTTTTTTACGGAATATGCAGCCATGCATTAGATCAATTTCAGCAACCATCACTTCTTTGCTCCATTTTGTCCTGAGCAACCAAAAAGTTACCAAAAAACTAAATGGATTTCATATAACAGGGTGTTATGCAACCTTCACGCAGAAACCGACTGTGACCAAGAAAGAAGGAAGTGGGAGACCACAGTGCACAGCTATGCATATTTAGGAGTTAAAATGGTACCACAGGAAAAAAGCCACACTTGAGCTGTGGCTTCAAAAATGAACCAACTCCCAGAGATTGCCACATTGATGACACTTCTGCTGCATCTTTTTTTCCAAAGAGGTAGCCATCAGCTCCAGATCAATATGTTTGAATTACTACAGATACCAGACACAACCCTTTATCTCAACTTGGAGCTAGTACTAGAAATACTCTACGTTGTAACCCCATAATGCGAGGTTTATATCCTCTCCTGGATCTTTTGCGTGGGGGTAAATGTATTAGCCACTAACCACAGTGCCACTCGCTACAGTAGCTACATTACAGCATTAAAAAGCATAGTTTCAGGTGCTGCTTTAGTTTAGTGTAGTTGACTGGGTGACCACTTGCTACAAGGCCAAATAAAGTTGCTCACCTTCAACTCTGTACCCAAGGCCTCTTGTTGTCTAACAAATGTTAGCCTGAACCTTCCTGCTGTTATACTGCAATGGGCCTAGCTTCACTCATGTTTTTTTTTAAATTCTTTGTGTTTATACACTACTTTGCATTTAATGACGAGTTATTATTAATCTATGGACCCATCTCCAACCAGTCACGGCAGACGGCTGCCCCTTCCTGAGCCTGGTTCTATTAAAAGGGAGTTTTTTCTTCCCACTATCGCCAAGTGCTTGCTCATAAGGGGTTATTTGATTGTTGGGGTTTTCTCGCTATTATTGTACTGGAATATGCTCTTTGTTATTTACAACATGTCTGATGTTATATGAAGACAAACACTTTTTCATGAATAACTGACATTTAAAGGGTAAGAACTTTTACGTTTTAATTGCAATTTATTTAGACAAAATACTAAGCTGTTGTTAGCAGCACTAATAGAGAATGTGAAATGAAGTTTAAAAAATTAGCCACCAAGGAATGGTATAGTTACTGAACAATGTGTCAATTTTTCTGCCTGAACTGTGGACAAGCAATTTTCACATAATAAGCAAAAGTTTTTTTAGTTAAATCAAAGAGCCCGCAGTTTACCCAGAGTCATGCCAATTGAACTCCCAGAGTTTGGTTTTCCCCCTCTTGTTTCTGCCTCTTGTAAATCCCAGAGCTGATTCTGCAGGGAGATTATCTGAAGTACTAAAAGAAGAGGAAAAAAAAAAAAGAAAGCAATGAGCCATTTCCTTCTGCTTATATATGCATTCGCACAACACCAGCGCCTTCGATTGACCTTCCGTTCCTCAAATGTGGTTCAAAAATACACTTACTGAGAGTTGCATTTGAAAGGCTTTCTTCAGCTTCCTGTATCTGATCTTTGAGTTCAGCCGTCGTCTTGTCCAGCTCTTTCTGCAGCTCTGCAGGAAACCAGTTTAGAAATGAAACATCTTCATTCAGTTTCTGTGGCTCCAACCAGAAGAATAGCGCTCAAGTGGAGGCAAATTCAAACATTTCTCAGTACTGCAAGATAAGCACATCATGCTAACGATAAAATAGCTCACCTGCGATTTCGTCTGCAGTTCTGTTAGAATTAGTAGCAAGCTTGGTCTTCTCCTGCAAAGTGCTCACCTCCCCGGTGAGTGTCATTATTTTAAAAACTGAAAGAAAGAAAACACTTTTACATAAAAGCTGAACTGTGCAGCGTCATATGATTAAAATTTAATTAATTATGATTAAATCGTGACCTGTGCGAGAGATTTTACTGTATTTCCAAAAAACTTACGGAGAAGTGTGTCACCATCAAGCTTCTCCAGCACCTGCTTCATTTTGAGCTGCAGATTGGGTTGGTACGCTGTCAGGAAATCACACATGCATTTTAACTTTTGCTGATATAAATTGTTTCCAACTGTTACATATGTGCAAGGAAAGGCTTACTGCCAGATGTAGACGATGCTGTTGACATGCATGCAGCAAGTTCCACTTTCAGCTGTATGACCTCTGTCCTCAGCCCAAAGGCCTCGTCACCTGTAAGAAAGTGTACAGGTTGCAACAAACCAAAGCAAAAGTAGGCCTACTTAAACTCTTCGCTGGATGTATGCTCACCGAGTTGGTTGTAACGGTGATTCGCCTGCTGAAGTTTCCTTTGTAACACCTCCAAAGTTTCTTTCACACCTGATAAGGAAATGTTAGGGTGACACGAATGAGGACCCACACACACAGCTTTCACCTTAATTGTTCGGTACTTTTCACCAACACTGTCCCAGCTTTGCAGCTGCCACCCACACACAACACCCCACCATCTTTTATAGGGGAGACATGATCAGATGATGGAGCTCAGGTGTGTGTCAGCCTCCCCTGACACCGTAACCTGAACCCACTGCTCCACCCCTCCCCTGCAGCTGAGCCACAAACCCCACCCTGCCACTGTTAGCAATGCCACATATTAAAGCAGCAAGATAAACAGTCTCACTGCTCACCCACTGTTTGAAACTAAGTATTTCAGCTCCTCCCCTCCTGTCTCTTTAAGACTAATTTCTTCTGACTGGCTGCGCTTTGCAAACAGAAGATTTGAACAGAAGGTAAGTAGCGCATGTCTGCTCACAGCCAGAGCTCCACCTGAGAAGGCCAAATGTGGGCAACTGGCTAAAACAGAGGGCTTAGAGCAGTCTGAAGTTTTTGGCTCATTTGAAATAACTTCTCTATAAGCTGACCTCTTTTTTTTTTTCTTACTTTGACCATGTTTAATGTATTAAATATGTATGTATTGATTGATTGAATCAAACACAAATTTTTTATGTAAATTTAAGAAGTTCATCCAATATCCTTAAAAGTTGCAGAGGTAATATAACAACAACAACAACAATAATAATAATAATAATAATAATAATAATAAGCAGACATCTGCCAAGGCAGCTCACTTTCTGTGCAGTATTTACTCTTAAGGGAAATTGTATTGTATTTTATATATATTTAATTTCTTTGTACTTTTTAAATGTACTTTAAGAAGTTAGTAGCGCAGTAAAAACAAGAGCAACGTGCAGCCTTTTGTTATTCGCCCTGCTGAAACCCATTTTAATATACTCGACATGATTCTGTTTATAATTAGTTTTACACAATTATATATTATATATAGTTACTTATAATTATTTTTTTATGTGGCTATAGCATGTGTGCAACATTAATTTCAGTAAAATTTGTTTAAATATTTAGTAAATAAATATCAAGTGGAAAAGAGCTTTTGCACACGAGTTGATTTTGTTTTCAAAAAAGTATTCGGGAACATTGTACTTGTATTCAAATGGTTATAACCTGTTAAAAATCCCCATACTGGGGTGGCTGTAGCTCAGGTGGCAGAGCAGGTCAGCCACTAACCAGAAGGTCGGTGGTTGCATGCCAAATATCCTTGGGCAAGATACTAACCCCGTGTTTGCCTACTGGTGGTGGTCAGAGGGCCCCGTGGCGCCAGTGTCCGGCAGCCTCGCCTCTGTCAGTGCGCCCCAGGGCAGCTGTGGCTACAATGTAGCTTGCCGTCACCAGTGCGTGAATGTGTGTGTGAATGACTGAATGTAGTGTGAAGCGCTTTGGGGTCCTTAGGGACTGAGTAAAGCGCTATACAAATGCAGGCCATTTACCATACTGTATATCATTTCCTACACGCCTATAGAAAGTAGTAAGAAACCTAGTTTTAAAGAGCTCTATATAGGAATATTATCAAGTCAATCTATTGACCTTAAAGTTGGGGTTAGAGGTCAAATGTGACAGGAGGTAAACATTTAAATGTAAGATTTTAGATTTAGTTTTTCAAATCTTTATTTATCTGACTAATAATGTAGAGACAACACTAAGACACTCGCTCAGCTAAATACTGGCATCACATTTTGAATCTGTGCAATGCACGCTCAATAATCCAGTTATTAAATCCCAGAAACTTGGTTCTGTTCATGTGGATGCAGCATATTCAGTGGGAAACATTTTTTACATCACTTATCCGAGTGATTTGGACGTCGCTTGGATGAGTGAATAAAACATTCCAGATTAGCAGAAGCTAACATGTTCCCAAAAACTGGGAACATGTTTTTGGATTGTAGTGTATTGTTAAATAAAATAGATGTAAAAAAATAAAAAATAAAAATCACTTACCGGTGCAAGTTTTGATGACAATTGACTGTAATAAAACATTTGATCTTAGATCAGATGAAGATAATATAACAATTTTCTTATATCTATCGTAAGTAAGTAAGTAAGTAAAACTTTATTTATATAGCACCTTTCTAGATAAAAGATCACAAAGTGCTTCACACAAGGATAACAAAGCATAAAACAAAACAGACGACAGTTAACAAACAGCAATTCTAAAAAGATGTGTTTTTAGTTGTTTTTTGAAAGAAGCTACTGAGCACAGAGATCTTATGCTCAGTGGGAGATACAGATACAGATATACTAAAACTTTTATTGATCACAATATTTATAGAGATAAATCACATGATGTAATAACTATTTAATAATTACTACTTACCGTCACATTTACAGGGCTGTTTTTAAAGTCAGTGGATAGCTAAGGTAAATGCACAAGAAGAAATGTATCATTAGTAGTAGCAGCCAAACTTCTGCTCATCTCTAAACATTTGCTAAGTCACATTTTCTGGGACTTACAAGGATCCTGGAAAGGATTGCGTCCAAGTCGGGATTCCCAGTTCTGACCAACCTGTTGTGGCCTGAAATAAACGAGAAAACATAAATATTTACTTTTTTGTTGTTGTTACAGGTATTTGTTTAATTCAACCCCTATTAACTGACAATAAAAAGGACGATATTATTTCCCCCTACCAGCTCTGGGATCAGAAGTGCAGAGTACACAGGTGAAGAGGAGCGGAATCCAAATGAATTGAGAACCACCAGCCATGGTTTTTCCTTCCAAAACCTTCCTCTGCTGTCAGCAGCAGTCAGCGGGCCTTTTATAAGACTCTGACTGATCAATGTCCAGGGGTAGTGATGACTTCCCAGAAGAGGCGGAATAAATAAATGACTTAATTTGCTGGAAATGGCAAAAGTTAAACACAGCCAACTGTGCACACAAATAATAACAAATAAGCAACCGTGTCTTTAAATTGCCAAAAAGGAGAGACCTTATTGAGTGATTTATTTTGACATTTTTATTTGTCTCAAACAAACATTGCACTAAAGCTCAAATAAAAATCAATCACGTTCAAAGTACCAGTACGAGAACTTTTAATCACATACAATGCCTCAAAGTCTGTGAATTGCTTTGGATTTTTCTCAATTTCCACTCTTAGCTTACAACCCCCCCTCCCGAAGATAAAAGATAAACTTATTAAACCTAAATAGTTAAACATACAAACGTCATCATCTTTGTTTGAGGAAATGAGTAATGCATATGTGCAAGTAAAGAAAATAGAGGAACCTTTGCTTTATTTTTGCATTTGCAAACATAATTAAAATGATATTTTTTTTCTTTTTTTCCACCCTGTCTTGTCAGGGAGCTTTTGCAATCAGACACATTTTGCTTTTCCGAGATTAGCGCTGCAAACGCTCTATAGGCTCCTCTCATTCATGTGTTTCTGCAATTACACATTTAAGTGTAACTCTGGGCTCGGTTTCCTCATATGAACTGGTCGCTTTCAGATCCTTCCCCAACATTTGAATTGGAAGTTCAGGACGTTGACTTGGCCTTTCAAAAAAAAAAAAAAAAAAACAAGATTCTGTGTAATGGATTTTACGCATTTGTTTCTAAAGCAGAAACGCCTGTAGGTTCAGTTGGAGCTACTTTTATGACCACCAACACGGTGAAGGTGCAGGGTGAAGCACTGAGGTGTGTCTCTGGTCTATGCTGAAATGACAGATGATGTGATTTTTTAAAATTACATTTGTGGTGGAATGCAGGATTTATTGTTCCATCAATAACAGTAAGACATCCGGCCTAACCTGGCACCGTAATGCTGGAATGAAATGCTTTCCTTTCTCTCAACTCATTTGAAGTTAAAAGTCAGATTTTGCTCTCATCCCTCCACAAGACATTGTTCTAACAGTCTTCTGGCTTGATCTTTATTGAACTGCACAGGCAGATGACCTCTTGGAGAAACTGACTCTGTTCCTGCATACTTTGGTGGGATTCTTCATATGAACTATGCATCAGGTTCATCACCAACATTTCATGGATCAAGGTGAACCAAATGACTGGGTCAATCCAAAACATTAACCTGACTGTGACTATTTGACCTTTCCTTGGTAGAAAAACAACATGTGTTATGTAAGGTGCAAGACTCGCTTCCTCTTATATTGAGATACAAAATGTGCTGACATTTTTGTTATGAAAATGTTGCTATATTTCCAAATGGCCTGACGTTGGTAATGAATGTTTGTGACCTCCTGAACTGCAACACTCCTTACAGTTTGAGTGAACGTTCTTGGTCAACCACTTACCCCCCCAAAAATCCTGGGTATTAGTTGACTCCCTAGGAGTGGTTGACTCCCTAGTCTTTCTTGGGAAGTGGTTGACAAGGAAGTTTGAAAAAACTTCCTCTATTATCTATGCAACCTGACTGTATATTGGTGTAGTCCAAATGTGTTAACCTTGTGACCTTTTCCAGCCTGATGAGAATCAAAAATGCTAAAGTGTGAAGTTTTCAGGAGTCTTGTGTTTTTGTGCCATAATGCACTTCTGACCAAAACGTGCTGTGAAGATTAAACCCAGATAAATCTGCTCATCCCAGAGTTTAACATACTTCCCTCCCTCAAAGGTAAAATTCCTAAATTTTAAAAAATGACCACAGAAGAGTCAGCATACTTCACTTTCCTCTGGATTGGGTAAGTCTTAAGTGACCCAAGTCCTACGAGATGCTTCTATAACCCTTTATGGCAGCGGTCCCCAACCTTTTTTGCGCCACGGACCAATTTAATGTCAGACGATATTTTCACAGACCGGCCTTTAAGGTGTCGCGGATAAATACAAAAAAATAAAATGATACGACCAAGACAAAAACTGTGTATTTTGTAAATATAATAATAAACGCAAATTCATTGTGTAATTGTGTAACTTTATTGGCAGCGTACTTCTTAAATGTCCCTTAATGCTCTCTGGTCACTATGGTAACGCATAAATATTTCTTTCAAAATAAGACACACAACTAAAACACAGGAAAAGACCCAGGGAAACCGAGTTAATGATAAGAACCCTTAAAACCGCTAAACTTCACACCCGAGCTTCAACTCTCGCGGCCCGGTACCAAACGACACACGGACCGGCACCGGCCCGTGGCCCGGGGGTTGGGGACCGCTGCTTTATGGTGAAGATCAGCAACTCAGAAATAACCTTTGTTCATGCCATGATTCACTTTCACAAACATGCATCGTGTAGATCAGACACTGAGAAATCTTCTTTAAATAAAAACAAGACACTCACTCTCACATCTGTCATCGCTGAAAGCACTAGACTGGGAGTTCGTCTTCATATTAACATGTTTAATTTAATTTAATACAAAGAAAACAGAAAACCCCAACAATCATATGAGGTGAGGGGTGGAAGACAGAACAAGATGCACTATGGAAAAGAGTCCGGGATTAATAATGACTAATAATTAAATGCAGATTGGTGTGTAAAAACATAGAAAGTAGAAAAAGGTGAGTGAAGAACAAACAGTGCAATGTGGGAATCTCCCAGCAGCCTAGGCCTATCGCAGTGTAACTAAGGGAGAATTCAGGGTCACCTGATCCAGTCCTTTATCAAAAAGGAAAGTTTTATGGCTAAATTTAAAAGTAGAGAGGATGCCTCTCTCCCAAATCCAAAGTGAGAGCTGGATCCACATAAGAGAGGCCTGGAAGCTGAACAACTAATCCCAAAGGTTCACCTTCTAAGGTCAGTAGATCCAACTGACCACTCTGAGGATCCAAAAGCAGAAGCATGAAAACTTACAGCATTGAACTGAAAACAAGCTGTTTATTTAGGCGAGCAACACAAAAGGGGAAACCTAAAACTTGGAGACTCACTAAAATGATCTAAAGAACAAGGGGAGACAGCAACTATATATACAGACAACGAGACAAGGGAAGCAAACACTAAAAGCAAATCAAAGGGAAGGCTAACTCTTTTAGAAATAAAGCAGAAGGTGCAACAACTAAATAATGGATGAACTTAATACAGGAGACTTGGCACAAGGGAACAGAAAGAACACTGAGGGAAGAATTAAACTCAAACATCATACCAAATGTGGCAGGTTTGCAGTTTATTAGGATTAATTTCTGCAATGTAGACATCTATCAGGATTTTCTCCTAAATGCACACGTAGAATGAGGAATGGAAGACAATAGAAGCTTGCGACATTTGCCCTGAGGCACTATCAAAGCACGGCCCACTGATGAGAATAGTTTGGCTGATTAAATACAACTTCCAGTCTGAGTTTGGTTATCTCTTCTGCTCAGCTTTCGTAATAATGCCAGTAATCAAGAATCACTGGGTTCATGCCCCACTACCAAGTGACAAAAAGAGCAAAGGTCAACAAACTGTAGACGTAACTTGTGACCATGTCGACCATTGGCAACGCTGCAAACAGTTTGATAAAAGTAACCCAGTTCAACATGAGAAAATATTCCATAATACTACAAAGTGTAAAGTGTTATTGATAGTGTTTGTGACGATGTTGCTCTTTTTACTACAAACTATTAACTGAAAATAACTGGTTCTTGGTGAAGATATGCTGGGAACTGACAGGTTCTGACAATGATTTACTAGATCTGTTTTAACCAAGGTCATTTTAGGTGAACTGACAACACTTAGCAAACATTCAGAAACTAAGTGCAAACAGTGTCATCTAGTCCAAAAAACAACTTTGAAATTAAAAACCAATCCAGAGAGATCTTTTTACAGTTTAGCTACTGTAAATGTATTTGGTGATGCAGAAATGAGAACGTATACGAACTCTGAAAGCTTGTGAGTTTATACGTACACTGGAATCAACACCAAGGAAAGTTTAAGTAAAAGACATAAAGAAAGCTGAAAAATGCTGGCTCATGAAAAGAGCAGCAACTACAGAGATGATTACCATGATTTGATAACAAATTAATATCATCTCAATGAGGCTGACAATCAATTGTACACAGACACCAATATTTCTCCTTTTAAAAGGACAAACAATTTCGATAGCAAAAGTCCTTTAATGACACAGTTTTGATTAATGAGCACTCGTTTCTATTTGAATATATTTGTGCTAACAATACCGCTGTTCAGAATGTCTTTTAGCTTTGTCAACTCAGAAATTGGATGGTGTAAGTTTTAGGAGACGAGGGCGCCATGGTGTGGTGTTGTGCGGTAAGAAGAACATTCACCCTGTCTGATCTATCACCAAGTAAACTGTCACCAACTAAACCAGAAATCTACAAATCTATTATTTGACCACAATGGCGCTAGAGTGAGCTGCAGCGTGGCCTTTTTATGTTTCAGATATGCAGTTTTAAGTGTTACCTTAGTTATTTAATTCATTAATTCATTTTAATTTTCTTTACTTATGCTTTTAGCATGTACAGCACTTTGTGAACTCTGGTTTTATGTTAAAGTGCTTTATAAATAAAGGTGGTATGGTATGGTATGGTATGGTATGGTATGGTATGGTATGGTATGGTGTTTACAGCTACCAGCAGCATTTCCTGCAGAAAACTCCTTTCCTTGCAATGTGTCTTGGAGCTAACTTTTGTGAACTTCCATCATAGCATGGAAGGTAAAGGCAAACTTCCATTGTCGATGACTTAACAGCAAACATGCAAATTGAATTATCAAGAGAAAACAAAATGAAACATTAGTATGAATCATTCTAGCTCTTGTGGGTCTAACCACTGAGGGACTTCTCCAGCACACTGATCTAGAGTGGTAAACCAGATAAACCAAAGAAACCACTAGTGAACTGTCTCTGTGTGAGGTTGAAGATAACATAATCTGTGTCTTAGTCAACACGTTCAAAATTAACAAAATAAATCAAAGTATGGATCAAAGTACGGATTACTTTGATTACTTACAGGATTATTGTAAGTATCTGAAAATGAATGGAATGGAATCTGCAGCAGTACAGCACGGCAGAGATAAACGGATATGAACATTCACACCAAAGTAAAAGAAATCTGCAAAACTGCATCTGTGAAAGAGACAAACATCATTTGAGGTTATTGCTTCCATCGATGTGGTTCACTGATACGGGCGCTTCCCAGAGAAGCGACCAGAGGCCAAAATGGGTGACTGTTACATTTACAAGAGCCTAACTTGTAATTTGAACAAAAGAATTTCATGTTTCTATCATGAACAGAATTAAATCGTGAAGGATCTGCATAAAATTCAACAACTTAATTTATTCTTTCTTTATTCCATCTCCTATGTGGGTATGAGTTTCTGTGAGTTTGACTCTATTTATGTGTTTTGTTGTATGTATATCGTCATAAGTGTTTTGTGAGTGTTGTTGCTCATCACAACAATCAGATAGGCTCATGGAGTTTTTAAAAATTGCAGACCTAATATTGCACTCTCCTTGGCATATCAAAACACTAATATGACAAATATTTTACGTACTGTCCCGTCATATGTACTAAATATACTAAAGTAGTGCGCGGTGAGCGTATTCTGGGGAACCTGGACGATGCTATTCGAACGAAGGCGGAAGTTAGTACCAGTGAATCCTCTTGCATTCGTTTTTTCGTCTGTCATCTTCTCGCGATATTACAGTAGACTGACTCTGGTTATTGCAGAGTTGAGTCTCTACGGCAACATAAAAAAGCAGTGCCGACGAGCTGCGGTACTATCGCTCATACATTTCCTTGTCCTGTTGTTATTGAGACCTGACAAACCAGATCCTGCGCGTGCTGTGTTGGACGGTATCATTTTGTACAGGTGAGCGGCTTCGGTTTATTTATTATTATTATTATTATTATTAACTATGTGCCCTGCTAAATAACTGCACAGGACTGACACTCATTATGATTTGAGATAGCGTGACAGCGAGCGCGTTACATATAATGTTAATGCACGTCAGTTAGAAGCGCTTTGACATCGTGTTGAACTTTCCTCTGGTAAAATCAACATCAGCTTCGTTGTTAGATTTTTATTGTGCTATCAGGGTAAAGTTCATGTAATCCTTGTGTAAATAGTCTTTTAACTTATTGCAGATATATCAGAGTGATTATCTATTATGATCATCAGTGTTGGTTGTAAACTTCTTATGCAAAATGCTGTGTAACACTGACTGGACCTAAAACACTCATGTAAGGAATGATGTCACTGCTCTTACTTCCAGATAAACTCTGGACAATGGTTCTATTATGCAATCATGTTGCAACGCCTTTTAAAGTTCCAGCTGACTTTTGATCACATGTAACCCTTCATGTTGGGTATTTTGCTCACATGGTGTAATGGATCTCACTGCTGATTGTATATGGTGTTATTACTGCTCCTCCAGACACTGAAGATGTCCCTGTCTGGCTGGGTATGCGTAGTAACTGGTGCCTCCCGGGGCATTGGCAGAGGAATAGCTCTACAGCTGTCTGAAGCAGGAGCCACAGTCTACATCACAGGACGCCAGGAGAAGACTCTGAAGCAAACTGCTGCACAGGTGGGCTTTTAACACTTGGAGTCTTCTAATAATTAGACAGGGAGGCATTTTTAAATGCAGCTTATTGTATCGTGGCTTTCATTTGTGATTAGTGGAGTAAGTTCTGAAGTAAAGCAGATCCTCCCCTTATGTCCCATATCAGTGTTGCAGCTAAAGTGTTGGCTCGTTCTGCTATGTTATTATTTTTTCACTGTTGACACAGGTGACGGAAAGGGGTGGGAACTGTGTACCAGTTATCTGCGATTCCTCAAAGGAGACCGACATTCAAGGACTGTTTGAGCGAATTAGACAGGAACATAACGGCAGACTGGATATACTGGTTAATAATGCCTATTCTGGAGTACAGGTTGGATCACTAATGCTTTATCATTTCCTGGTAGAATTATTTCAGAAGCACCTAATATGGAGTAAATCTGCGTGAATGAAATGACATATGTGCTTTACTTTAACAAAACACGTGGTATTGTTTCAGGATATCTTTGAGAACATGGGTAAGAAGTTCTGGGAAACTGAGCCTTCTATTTGGGATTCCATCAACAACGCAGGCCTCAGGTACTGTGTGCTTGGGTGTTTAATCATGAGATAACTCACTCATTGTGAGCAAACGGCATCCTATCATGTAACAACTGGCCAATACACAGATGCTAGAAAAAAAAGTTATATATTAATATTATTAATAATATTTGCAGGTCATTAAATGAAATAAGTATTTGATCCTCAAACAAAACTTGAGTACTTGGTGGAGATATCCTCGTTGGCATGCACAGCAGTAGGATGTTTCTTGTAGGCAAACACCAGGTATACATGCATCTCAGGAGGGATTGTGGCCCACTTCTCTTTACACAAATGACTTCTGTTTGGCAACTCAGAGCTTCAGCTTAGAGATCTGGCGACTAGCTAAGCCACTACATGACCTTAATGAGCTTCTTATTTAGCCGCTCCTTTGTTGGCTTGGTGGTATTTGGATCATTGTCATGCTGGAAGACCCTTCATGACCCATCTCCAGTGTTCTGTCTGAGGGAAGGAGGTTCTCATTCAGGATTTTAAAGTCCACGGTCGTGTCCATTGGCCCCTCATTGCAGTGAAATTGTGTTGCATGTTTAGCAGAACAACAGCCTCAAAACATAATGTTTCCACCTCTGTGTTTTTGACCATTGGTCACCATCTCTTTGGGTCATATTCCTTATATTTCTTCCTCCAAACACAACGAGACCTTAAGTTTTGGTTTCATCTGACTACAGTACTTCCTCCAAGCTTTATTAGACTCATTAAGGGCCTGTTCATGTGCATTCTTGAGAAGGGCAGATTTCAATTCATTACAGCATAGTGTGTTACCATTGGTGTTCTTGGTGTCTTTTGAGATGATCCACTACATGATCCACTACCATACTGTTCAACTCTTTGGAAGTGAGCAAACTTACAAATTCAGCAGGAGATCACATGATGCACACAATCCAACCTAGAAATGTTTTGAAATAAAGTAAATGGTAGAAATATTATATGACTTACTTAAGTTTTTCGACATCTGGCAGGGGGCACTATTTTTTCTCAGTTTACGCAGCCCGGTTGATGGTGGCTCAAGGTCGGGGTTTGATAGTGACCATTTCTTCTTTTGGAGGGATGCGGTACCTCTTCAATGTGCCATATGGTGTTGGTAAAGCTGCTGTAAGTTGTCTTCTTGATCAAGTATAACATGTGTTACTGATATTACTTTCTGATTGTTTTAAAGGCCTTTATTTTTTGTGGTTTGTTCCCAGTGCGACAGACTGGCATCAGACATGGCTATCGAGCTACGCCGCAGAGGTGTAGCTTCTGTCAGCCTGTGGCCAGGAGCGGTAAAAACAGAACTGGTGTCTCAGTTGATACTGGCGAAAGAGTCACCGTCTAAGGTAGATTCCCTGTAATGAAAACTCCTTTTTCTGGTTGCTGCTTCAATTGTAAGCTAAACTTGTGTTTTTTGCTTTTTTTTCTCCCCAACAGTTTAAAAACGTTTTTGCTGATGGAGAAACCACAGAACTGAGCGGGAAGTGCATTGTTAACATGGCAAAAGGTACAACTTCAGAAATTGGTGCTCACCTCACAGTGAGACTGTTAAATAGACACCAACACCCCCCTGATGGACATTAAAATGTCTTTCTGGGAGTTATTGTTTCTAAGAAACAGATACCTTAAATGCTGAGGAATTCTCAAGAGTATTTTGAAAATGCTTTTTTAAGTGCACGCAAAGAAACCATATTTTGATTTCCTTTTTGGCCGACAGATAAAAATCTGATGTCACTGACTGGGAAAATACTCATGACTTCTGATCTGGCAAGACGCTATGGAATAAAAGATGTCGATGGTAAATTTGTGATTTCTTTTTTAAGATTTGAATATCTTAAACTTCACTACTTGGCGCTTAACAAATCTATTACGCAAGCTTTATGTCCCAGTTGCTCTAACATATCAGTACTGGTAATAAGCAAAATAATTTTGAATGTATGGTCAATCCACCAGTGTGCACA
Source organism: Rhamphochromis sp. 'chilingali' (assembly GCF_963969265.1). Taxonomy (NCBI): domain Eukaryota; kingdom Metazoa; phylum Chordata; class Actinopteri; order Cichliformes; family Cichlidae; genus Rhamphochromis; species Rhamphochromis sp. 'chilingali'. The sequence continues at coordinate 8,014,401 of NC_137943.1, read as the reverse complement.
AGCTCTTTAATCGAAATTATATTTGTAATGCTAAAATATAATTATTGTTGTTGTCCATTAACTTTCAAGTGTACTGTTTTACAAAAATCAGAAAAAAATGTAAAGCACATTATTATTTTTTGATTAACAGGCCAAATTACAGTTATTTACTAACATCCTTAAACGGGAAAATTAGTTTTAGTGGTTGAATGTTATGCTTGATTCATTTCTCAGAGAAACCCAGTGTAGCGGCTCAAATTTGGGAATAAACACGTGAATTATTTTGTTATTTTCTTAATAGATACCATAATTTATTTGTTTTAAGCAAGTTTTAGACAGACTTTTAAATATTGGTGGTCTAATAAAGTTTATTAAGAACCGTACTCTGAACTTATTGTCTGCTTACCCACAGGGCGAAGTGTAGCTGATTACACTTCGATTAAATACCTCCTGTCCCAGGTCCCGTACCTGTCCTGGCTGTCGGTTGCCGTGCCCTCATTTGTACGTGTGCCACGCTTCGTGATGACCCTGGCATTCAGCCGGTTCTAAAGATTTCCTACATAAACTCTCTAATGGCAGTGTTGTCTACAGTCGCCATTTTGTTTACTAACAGTTGAAGGGTGACGAAAGACTTAAGATGAGCACTTTTTTTTAAAGGAATGTTTATCATTTTACATATGTGCACACACACAAACACACACCCCTGTGTAAGTACTTAATGACTGTGATTCTGTGGTGGTGGAGGTAAATGAAGTAAACACAAAGGATGTCCCTGTATAATTTTCCTCAGATGAAGACACAATGTGAAAACCTGAATGTCTTATTATAACTACATATTATGGTTTTCTTATATATTACGAAGCTACGAATGATATTTCAGAAACACAAGTGTATTTTGCACTTATTTTTGCATTTTATAAAAACTGTATTACGTATTCTGGACACACAGTACTGCTAATACTGCACCTGGCTGGCTAAATAACAACCAGTTAAATAAATGAGTGCTAACCTGTTGCTGTTTATTTGTTTTGTTTTGTTTTTTCAAAATATCAAAATTGAAAAAAATCTAAATTGAAGATTTTTTATTTGCAGACATTTAAAAGAATGAAGGCTTAAGTTATCTTGGCTTTACTTGTCCGATCTAGCAGTTATGCCCATCTTTTATAATATTCATGCTTCCAGGTCTGACAAGTGAAGCCAATGTGGAAATGCCTTTCTTTCTAATAACCAAGAGGGGGCAACTGTTACATGTAGAAAAACAAGACCTCCTGTGATATTCTATGGTAATACAGCCATTATTTCCCTTGCTCTGTGCCTATGTCAACACTCTCATGGTCCCCAGTAGAATCACAGAGCAGGACAAGCTAGTTTTTAAAATGTGATTGACTCGTCATTAGCCAAAGAACAAACAATCTCCCTAAATTTCACAGTCAGATCCATCCTGTGCTCATGATGCCTAGAAATGCACAGCTTGAGATTTCACAGCAGGACTTCCCTAAGCAAGGACTGATACCACAGAGCTGTGTACTTCCAACTTGTCTGCAGTTGCAAGTATTACAAAGATGGTTTTGAGAATGTTGAACAGTGTTTCTGTGAATTTCATCTGTGGACAGACTTTATTAACACAACAGTGTTACAAGGTGAAGTCACAAAACATGAGAGGTGTGAAACGTGACAGCTGTTCAGAGATAAGTGTAGACCATGAACTCAAGAACTTCAAACACGTGTACATCAGTAAGATAAACCCTTACTTCTGTTGTTAGTTTGCGAGTTCACACAGAGCCACTTTAAAAATATATATACCGAAATCAAGTCTGTGCAATGCAAGTTGTTGTGTTTACTAAATATTAAATATTCAGTGAACTGTTCTACTTCATTTCTCTGTGTTTCGTTAACTTGTAAACCCACAGATGGCCAAAGGTAAGGATCCTAAATAGTTTGTAAAACCAGGATCAAAGAGCCGGTTCCTAACGGGAGTTCCTGGAAGAGAAAACAAACAAAAAAAGATGCTGACGAGAAGTACTCCAAGTCAGGCGGGGAGAGTTGATGGATGACCAAATGATCAAATTTACCAACATGACTGTAGTCGGAAATCACATCAAATTTTTGTCGGCCGCTTAGGACAGCGGGAGGGCGGAGGGGAGCTCTGATGGGTGGTTGACGTGAAACTGTTTAGCCTACTGTTAGTGATATATTATACAGGCGCTTCCTCCCTCCAATCCAAGGCCTGCTTTTCATGGACTGGCACACCCACACCCCGCCGTCACTGTTGGAGAGTCAGTTGGGCCTTCTGGTCTTCCTGGTCCTCAGCTCCGCCTCGCCTCGATCTGGCCGGACAGGGGAACCACTTCACAGTTAAAGAACAAAAGCAACAACGGGAGGACCGAGTGGCACGAAATAACGGCGGCTCGGATTGAGAGTCTCACGGATTGGAGCTTTGTGCCGTCTTCGGCAGGAATTAGCCGACGACTGAACTCCTAGAAAACGCGACAAACTTGGTCGCCTCGGATCTTTGTATCCTGACCGTAATCCGTCGAGGTGCTTGATAAATAAGACAAGGGTCAAACAAACGGACGGACGGTATCGTTTCCCAGCTCTGCCTTTAAACTTCGGCCATATAAAGCGAGGTGCCAGGGGGGAAACCTGATTTTCTTCGCTTTTCCTTTCGCTCAAACGGACCTCGGGAATAAAAAAAAGGGCTTGTTTGGCATTTTTTGGTAAGTTTATTTTTATGTTTCACTGAAGCGTGTCTGACGACGAAGTGCGCCTGTGCAGTGTGAAGCGTTTTAGTTAGTACGCCATAAAGAGGGGGGGGGAGACGCTGGACTGCTATTGTAGCTGACACGGTCAACATTTTTGAACTTTTGGAGCTTTTTCTTCCGCGAAAACAAAAACATGGTGTCTAAACTCCCAACGGTTTAGCGGGTAGGGGGATGAGTAAGACATGAAATATATATTTAAAAAAAAAAAAAAAGATTGTGGGGGTCGCCACATGATCTCATCCCCGTGGGTTTAGTCTACCACCAATGAGTAATTCAGTGATTTCATAATTGTTAGCTAATGTTTGTGTTACACTTCAGCATTTCTTTTGTGGTTCAGGCGACCTAATCGCCGGCAGTGGCTTAACCTCGCAACTAAATGCGCAACTATTGCTCTTCCAAATAAAGATTAGAGCCTTCCAAATTAAGAGTAGCCTTCATATTATGAAACTGTACGTTGTGAGGTGTCTCCACCCCTGATTGATATAATTGAATAAAGACTGCAGTGGGACAAAATGTCAAACAGTGGTCTAGCACTTATACTGAATCATTGTTTCATGTATGTAATAGAAGCTTTTGTGAATAGTTGGAAGCAACACCTGTTGCTTAAAAGCAATTTGATAATAATGGTATTAATCACCTTAGAACTACTTTAACTAGGAATATTTGATTGTTAATAGTGTGTCTGGACTTAGACTCGAGTACGACAATGCAAATGTTTTGGTGGCTGCCTTTGTGAAGAGGCTACACTTATCTCTTCGAACTGAGAACTTGGAAGTGGAACAAAGCCTGAGTGGGAAGGGGCGAGAAAGCAGACTGTGATGGATTGCTCATTCTGCCCCCACCCTTTGCAGCCAGTCCCCCCACTCATACAAAACAAAAGTCAGCCATCACACTCTGGGGGAGGGGAGACCCAGTCTGGATAGAGTGTACCACTAGTTTCATTGAGAGTTCAGAATAAGGAGAGCAGGGTGGGGGTGGCAGCTGTCCCATAATTGACTTTGAGAATGAATGAGAACATGGCGATCTTAAAACATCTGAGTCTGTACTCTTGAGAGGACGTAGGCCTTCCTTTTGCGATAATCTTGTCTTTAGTTTAAACAGTTTGGCAGCTGGGAAAAGCACAATACTAAATTATGGTTTCTGATTCTTTTCTAGGTGAAAGCACACATTTTGATAGCCCAGATGGCTACATACACTGAACATAACGGCAGACATGGACTACCTTTGGACATGAAGGAGATGCTAGAAGAAAAAGTAAAGACAGAATGTGAAGAAAACCTTGAATCCAAATGCTCATCCAAGGATTTGCGTGACTCTCCCTGCTCAGCTGAAAGCAACACAAGTGGGGTGGCTAGTTTCACCACCAACCACAACTCTGTTGTGTGCCTGCCTCTAGTGTCAGAGGGACTGAAACTGGTATGGACACAGTCTGATCAGACCCGTGAACTCGACACCATCCCAGAGCTGGTCAAAGCCTTCAACTTATTTCCCTACCCGTCGTCTCGGGAGGTTAGCGCTCTAGCCCGGGTCTGTGCCTTGCCACTGGACAAAGTTAAAGTGTGGTTTATGGTGCAGAGAATTAAATATGGAATTAGCTGGTCCTCGGAAGAAATTGAGGAGACACGGCGAAAGCTGGCAGTGCCGGAGCTTTGTGATGACTCAATTGAAACAAATGAGGAAGACAAAATGAAAAACAACACAAGTTATGAGGAATTGATAATTGAAGACAAGGATAGTGAAGAAGAGGAGAGTGCTCTTTCTAACTACCCACCTCAGACAAACGGCCCAAAGTGTGAGTCACTAGATTCATACAAGCCAGCCAAATCCAGCACACCGTGTTTCAGCTCAACCCTCCCACCGCCTCAGGATTCGTACTTCTACCACCCACCAGCAGACACGCCAGCAGCCGATGTTTCCTTTGACCTTTCAGATTCTTCTCCACGACAGCACCGCCATGGACGCTACAAAAAGTCTAAAGCTCAGCTTGCTGCCCTTCGCAAAAGTTTTCTAAGAGAGAACTGGCCTGCAGAGGCAGAGCTTAGACGCTTGCAGGAAGAAACGGGGCTGAGCCGTAACGACATTCGTAAATGGTTCAGTGACAGTCGTTACCAGCTGCGCGTCGGTCGAGGAAGCCTGGCAGCAGCCCAGAACTTTTCTCAGCAAGCTGCTGTGGGAAGTAAACATGATCAACAGTCTCAGCCTCTTCCACTTATTACTCAAAAGTCTCGTCAGCTGAATGGGGCGAAAGGCCATGAGCCAGCACGTAGCAATGGGATTAGAAATTCACACTTCTTCCAGACCTTTTTGTCAAATAGCCTGGAGGCATTTGGGGAAAGGGTTCTTGAGGCACAAGGGCACGATGTTATTGAGGATCTTTCAGGGGAAGGAGACACTTTCAAAGATGAGGAACAGTGTGATGAACGACCCTTACAGTTGACAAAGACTTGCAAGATTGAGCCAGATGTTCCCCTGGAACCATTAAGTATATCCAAATACTCTCCTTATTCTTCCCCCTCAGACAGCCCACCATTGTCTGTCTCACCTAACAAACCATTTTCAAATAAAATCACCACATCAAAGAAGCTAGGCCAGTCAGCCAAAACCAGTCCCTCCACATCTACATCCCCTGCCCTCACTCCTGCTGGGCGACCAAGAAAGACCAAGGAGCAGTTGGATGTGTTAAAGCAGCATTTCTTGCGTTGCCAATGGCCTAAGAGTGAAGACTACACTGAACTTGTTAAGCTTACTGGTTTGCCACGGGCAGATGTTATTCAGTGGTTTGGGGACACACGCTATGCTGTCAAAAATGGCCAGCTGCGCTGGGTAAAGGGGGTCCGTGATCAGTTCTTGGCAGAGCTGGCTTCCCAGCAAAGCAGCTGCGGTTTAACAAACGGAAGTGGAACATCCTCTCGGCCCGGGGGTAGCCGTAAACGAAAATCTCAAGCAAATGGAAGGAGTGCAGATTCCCCAGATATCCAGCCGTTGGTTACCTATTACCTTTCAAATGGCACACTACATGAAAAAGACCTTGATTCTCTATGCAAGAAATCGAGAATGAGCTACCAGCAGGTGCGGGATTGGTTTGCAGCTCAGGACGTTGGGGAAACTGAGCAGGAATCTATTGTTGTTACTTAATAACATTTCTACAAGTTGAGGTGCTCTTCAAATAATTTGCACCATGAAGCATAAATATTACTTTGGTTAATATTGCTTTAACTGAGCAGGTTTGTAACATTCAGTCTTCCCACTACAAGCCCAAAGTGAGGTTTGTGTTTTATATGTGCTGCATTCCCTGCTTTCCCTAATATATTTGGACTTGAAATATTGTGCTGCCTACATTACTGTAAATAGCGCAGCAACTTGTACACTGGTTTGCTTTATTTTTTGAGCTTATTATTTTTGTTTAGATATCACTACAGAATTTCTAGTATATTATGTAGTTTTATAATTTAAATTGGTTGTACATTTGGTACCTGACTGTAGCAAACAACCTACTGCTCCATAAAATGTCTACATTGACAAATTTGTTGACTGATCACTGTGTGTAACCATTCCTTTATAGCCAACAAGTCCTCATCATGAAAAGCACACTGGACATGTACACTTTAAATTGATGTCTTGCACTTTGGTTTATGATCCTGCTGCCGTTATGTTAATTAAATCCAATTATTTCACAGAACATAAATTCCTAATTGTACAGTGTTGTTCTTGATACTTTTAAACTCCTCACTTTTCTTTTTAAGTTACAGAAAATACAGCTAAATTTAATAGCTACAGCGTATTTTTGAAACACATTCCTCAATATCCATTTAGTCTCTCTGCTGTAATTCTTAGTAAATAAATAGCTTGCATACAAGTGCACCTTTGTGACAGTAACAGTCAACAGTACTAAGAAGCAGCAGACACATCAATGGCATACAAACACCAACCCACTCATTGATTCAGTTTTGGGTTTTTTTTGTTTTTTTCTTTGGTTCCCCCCCCCACCCCTATTCTGTCTTAGTAGTTAACTTTCAGGTTTATAATATAGACAAAAACAGTACTGTGTAATCCAAAGAAGTTTTGTTTTTCAGATAACATTATGATTCATAACCCAAGCATTATCAAATTGTCTTATCAGTTTATGTATTTATTAGTTATTTCCTTCATGGCTGTGTTTGAGAGATGAAAAATGTTTTAGTTGACATACCAAGAATGAAGTGGGCTTTAAACAGAGTCCGTTTAGTTTCTTAGAAATGCCTGGACAAAGGCTGGAAATGTTACGAAGCAGTGTGCATCACTTTGTTTTGTCATCCTGTTAGTCAGGAAAAAGCTAATGTGTCATACTTTGGGGAAATGTTCATAGCATGTAGTGTCCTCCTTGGTTGATGTTCTCTTTTTTTTTCCCCCCCTTGTTGGAAAACTTCTTATTTGCACATTTGTGTCACTGGAAACCAGTAAAGCATTGACCTTTATAACTGTGTGCAAAGTTTTTTGTTGTTGTTGTTCAATGTACTCTATGAATATATCTGACTATTTATTTTTAATCCATGTTAAGTTTTGTTGTGAGTGTGAACCACGTGAAATTAATGCATCAGCAGTGTACTTGCAGAAAGATTACGATGACTCCAACTAAGTTGTCAGTTTAATTCCTTAACAGAACAACATAGTAATATCAACTTCCATTAAAAGTAAAACAATTTATACATGCCTTTTTGTTATCAGGGCAAAACCACACAACAATTTCATAGTCCTAATGCACAAATCTCAACTAATGAACGCATCCAGGGGTGTAAATAGACATTTAATCAGTGCCTAGGTGACTGAACTGATAATCCACTTATGAACTGTAAAAGACCAGGAGTCTGGGTTCTGGGGATGAAAATGAACTGACTCAGTAACGTGAAAATATCAAAAGCTTTTATAAATCTGCTACAATGTTTGATAAAAGTTAGAATTTGTAAGTAGCTGCCAGGTAACTTTTCCCTCACCTGGTAGGTGTGCTTAATGATGTAGGTGTTCCTTTTTAAAACAAAGAGAAAGATTTTGATTGGGGATTGGAGGCGCACAGTATCCAATTTGATACAGCACATTTTCCAGTTTGATCACAGCATCCATGGCAGAGCTAAAAGAGTGTGTTTGCAGCCACACTTACTGTATTCATGAAGAGAACTATGGCTGGAAACTGAAGCAGCTGATCCAGGAGTCTGACAAAACACAAGCACAAGAAAGTTTCCTTTGGTTTTTAATTTTGTAACTTCAACATTCTAAATGGAACCTTCAGTAGTTTTAATAGCAAAATACTTGATGTACTTGTTAAAGCTGATTTTTGGTAATGAGTGAAAAAAACTTTCAGGTTTTATATCTCATGGAAGCTCGTTTTTTATCATGGAGGTACCATGAAGGAAAACACCATTCCCTTATTTTATCAGCAACTCAGCCACTTCAACAATTGCGTACAGGTCCATAGACAGACTTATATGTTTACAGGTTTAGTCAAATCTTTAGTAATTTCAAACACATAATCCCCCCCCCCCCCCCCCCCCCAAAAAAAAAACAACAAACAAACCCCAAAACAATTCAACAACAAACAAACAAGCAAAAACATTTAGATCATTAAGTGTGACTGCCTGGTTTATAGTCGGCTGTGGGCACAGACAGCTGGAGAAACGACAGCCGATTAGACATTCCTGCTTTACATCTGGGCACATGTGTGCCTGGTGCATAGTAATGTAAATTCTCCACAGATGAGTCTCCACAGACACAGAAACCCCCCTCAAAAAACAGACAGGCATGTGGACCCTCGTGCTTACTGTATGTCACAGACACCTAAGCGTCCTTGGACTCAGGGACACAGAAAGTAGAAAACCCGCTTTTAAGCTGTGCCTTTTAGCTTCATAGTTCAACTAACCCTTCCAGGCAGCTCTTATTTGTGTGGTGACAGTAGATGAGACGACACATTAGGTTTATTAACAGTTGTAGCTCAAATCCGTGATGTTTAAACCAAGGAAGGGGGTTAATTTAAGCCCAGCTGGGCTTGAAATACACTTGTGTAAACCCTAAAGATGACGTTGATGATGAAGATGGTAAGTTTATGCCTTGAGAACAGAAACTGCTGCTTGGCAGTTAAAGCTGGAGCCTGAAAATGCTCACAAAGCTGACTGCATTCAACATTATTTACGAAACAGATGAGAACAAATTATTAGCTCTCCTATGAAATTTAACCTACTAGGACCTGGCATCCACATATATAGACATCACATTTTGGGGTGTCTAGACCAGTGGTTCTCAAACTTTTCACAGTGAGTACCACTTCATAAAATATATGGCTCTTGAAGTACCACCCTTACGGCCGAAATTGAAGTACAGTAGTATAGGCCTATTTAACACCACATACAGTTTACACAAGACAATTTTATTTCTTATATGAATGTTATTTATTTTAACTGTCATAAACAGGATGTGACGAGTGATAATAATAACAACTGTACTGTATTAAAACATTCACAGCAGGTGGGATGTCCAATCTTTAAGTGAAGACCTGATGAAACCTGCTTCCGGGTCCAAACTACTCTTCATTTATTATGTCTGCTGTGTTTTTAACATGTTTTAATGCTTTGTATCTTGTTCTATTTAATCTGAACAAGCCCATAAAAAAAGTTATCACTGTTGGCCTCTCTCAGTTTTTATCATCACTATTCATTTTAAAGCTCAGTTTTAAAAAACCTTACGATGTAACAACAGCCCAGCCCATGCAGCAGTATATTAATGACTAGCCTTATATTGCAGTTGTTCTCCTGTCTGAAGTTTGGTCCATTTACTGGAGTTCATCCTCCAGTATTACTGTGTTTATATTATGCTAACCATAGCGGTGTAGCCCACACATCATTATATACCAGCTAGCCCAACTTCAGTAACCTTACAAACACCACTGCTGTTTAGTTTTCTGTCTTCATTTATGTCGGAAGTGATAGCAGAGCTGTATGTCTTAATTTTTGCTGTGGCGGTTAAGCTGCTGAACCTCCTTCGTGGTTCGTGCACGTCAAAGCTCACTTTGCTCTTCGTGGCGTTTCAGCCGACGACACGAAATAGCATCATGTGGTGGCCTCGCTGTCTACCCGCTGTGTGATGACCCTCCTCCAGGATCCGCCCACCCAAGCGAAATACACCGCTCTCAAGGCTCTTCTGGCTCCGGCTCCCAGAAGAGCCTCGGGAACTTTCGTGTCGTCTTTGCATACCTCTACAATGGTATATTATTTAATCTTTAAAAAACTGGGAGATTTCCCACATACCACCAGAGAGAGCCCAAGTACCACTAGTGGTACGCGTACCACAGTTTGAGAACCACTGGTCTAGACCACAATACTAAATTTTGCTCTACAAGGGCCTGATATCCACTTACAAGGACATTATACTGCCACTGTTCTATTGAAATTTAAAACGAATGTCCTCTTATCATTTTTATCAGAAACGACATCAGGTAAAAAGACAATTCTTTATTTTTACATTCATCAGGTGCCAATCAGCCCAAATCGGAAAGAGATATTAAAAATGCATGCCATGAAAGAGTTTGGGTCTTAGGAGCTTAAAGTAACTTTTTCTGAGAATCCTTTTTAAAGGCTTGAAACTTTCCTTTTTGATAGTTTATAGTAAGGGCTGGATTAGGTGACCCAGAATCCTCCCTTCGTTATGCTGCACTGGTGGGCTTCCCATGATGGGCTGAGTGTTTCTTCGTCACTCACCTTTCCCCCTCACTATGTGTTTGCACACCACTCTGCATTTAATTATTAGTCATTATTCCTCTCTGGCTCTCTTCCACAGCGCAATTTTTGCCCCGTCCTTCTCCCCTTATTTCCAATCAGTCGCGGCATATAAAGTGCCTCAAGGTGACTTTTGTGATTTGGTACCATATAAATAAAATACAATTTATCTGAGTAACTGACTATTAGCTATTATAAGGAGAGGTAATAATGCTGATCTGGTAGTTTTTGGTGTCTGTGATGTAATTGTGTTTCTGTGTGCAAAGTAAAATAATGTAGGGATCCTAAATAAAATTAGAAAGTTTGAATAAGCTGTGATAGAAATGCATTTCTTTGTTTAACAGCACTTGGGAAATTATTTTTAAAAAATTGTCAATTTTCATAGGAGAGCAAATAATTATAAAATAATAAATATAATATAATAATAGTTGTATTATATAGGTTTATTATTATTATAATATAATCATAGTTGTCAAACTCAATCTAATACTTTTTACCTTACAGTTATTTTTTAAGACAAACATGTCTTGATATATTTTCACTTTTGATCTGTATTTCCTTCACAAGTGCACTGCGAGCACACATTTATATGAAATTTTAGTCTGATATATTTGGTCATTAAATTTAGGTTCAATAAAATAATACACTGGGTAAAACTGGAGACTTACATTGAGGGAGAGACTAGGACCTCTGTGCATGTTCCACCTCTGGGACTCTGCTGAGCCTATATGACTGACACACATATATCATATTTGAACAGTCACATGATACAAAGAAAGAAATCAACTACAACATGACAATAAGATGCTTACCTCATGGTTCTTGAACGAGGCGTAACTAGAAAAAAAAGAAAAACACAAGCTCAACATGAACATGAACCAGAAACGATTAAACTAAGCATCAGCGGTTAAACTGTAACACTTCAATCAACACAAATCACTGGGGTTACCTGGGGAGGTGACAGCCACAGGGAGGGACATCCTCTGAGTTCTGTAAATGAATGGGTTATTACTGCTTCATTTAAAAACTACAAATGAAGTGAACATGTTAAAATGAAAAAGAACTTTTACCCTTCAGTTTGAAATTGTCCTGGAGAGAGCTGCAGAGCAGAAGAAGATTCATTCAGATGAATCTTTTTGGTACTCTTGTTTTAAAAATTAGGCTTTTGAAGACTTACCCTCCATTGTGAAAGTGGCTTTTTAAATTCCATAGTTTCTTTCTTCACCTCTAAAAGCTGCTTTTTTAAGTCAGCATTCTCTCTTTGCAGGTCTGAGAGTTGCCTTGAAATAACAGAAGAAGAAGAAAATCACTGCAGTTGGATGGTTTTATTTACACTGCCACAGAGGAAATAATAGCAGACATTAAAATCACCTGTAACTCTGCTCGGTGACTTCTTTAAGGCGTCTTTCCAATTCAGCAGACTTGTGCTTGAATTGTGCCATGACTCTCTCCATCTGCATCTGCTGAAAGATGACAATCTGGGAACATCAAGACATTGTTACTAAATGATAATTCTGTGAAAAATGAACAAATCAAGTTTGACTAGTGGGTAATAGCTCCGAGTTTCCCAAATAATCATAGCAGAGAGATGCATTTCATTTTTCAATCTGTAGCTAATGACATACCAAGTTAATAGTAATTGACTGCATACACAGGTATTTAACAACCCGCTATAACAATTAAAAGGCACAGAGGCAATGGGGCTTGAAGTGGCACGATCTGATATCGTCGTGTTGGTGTTGTTCCCACATCATCATAATAAATGTTGTTCCAGGTTCAACATTGCAAGTGACCAATCACATTGTTGTGACGTAATACTTTTGCGGGTTTGGAAAAAACACTGTAAATAAAAATCTACATAACTTGCGAGAAACCGCCTCTGTCCGCCGATCCAGCAATTTGAATTCTTTGCATTTCAGGATGCTGTTCTTTAATAAACGGTAAGCATTATACATATTGTCCTTGCAACATTGGAATTTCATAAATGAATGAATGGCTTGGCTTGCAAAAGTATTACGTCACAACAATGTGATTGGTCACTTGCAATGTTGAACCTGAAACAACATTTATTATGATGATGTGGGAACAACACCAACACGACAATATCAGATCATCCCTTGAAGTGCATGCTGCCTGGCAGGGACAGACCTGACACATGTGCTCTAGCCGTGATTGGATGAGCTTCACTGGGTCGTTGAAAAACATTTTTTCCTGCGGCTTCATCTGAAGCAGAAATACATCCACATGACAAAGAATGTTGGATGTCTGAATTAAAGTCAAACAGTAAGCTGCTCTGATTACGTCAGACTCACCAACCTCATTGATAGCCAGATAGCTGCAGCTGGCCCCACATACAGTGCACGGATCTAAAGCAGATGGGGGGGGGGGGGGTTTAGCAGCCTCAAACTTTGAGTTGCACTGCATCACAGTGGAGACATACTCATGAGGAAGTCTAGTTACAGCTCAGAAGCAAATGAACTCTCTCACTTGATTTAACGCATGCTTCACAGAAAATGTGGCCACAGCTGGACGCGGCAAACGTGGATCCTCTTCTTTTGAAGCACTGGTTACAGTGGAACCAGACCATTTTTGTGTTTCCTAAACACACACATACACACAAAACAATCAAACAGACACAAGGTTATTGCCCAGTTTACTGCAGAAGAACTGGCCCTTATTTACCTCCCCTTCTTTTTGAGCCAGAATAAACTGTTGCACACGCACCTGTCTTTAATAGTTTCATGGGACTCTTAAAAAAACAGCTGCGATCTTATTATCTGCAAGACCCCCATCAGTGCAAAATTTTATACCACACTCTTTTTGTACAGCTTTTTTTTTTCCGTCCTCATATTACACACTGGTAGCTGCAGGTAGTCCAACTTAGAAACAGAACTTATGTGTTGTCTTGCACACAACTCAAAATTACTCACATGAAATAATTACATAAAAGCCAAACCAGAGTTCAAAGGTAGGAAGGATAAAAGGTGATGGAAAAGGAGTAGCATGAGAAGAGGAAGCCCAAGAATAGTAATTTCAGATGAAACATGTCCAACTGTGGTAGAGCATGTTTTTCTTCTGGGAGTGGTTGGTTAACAAAACATTTTGAGGGGATTTTTTATTTCCTTCTGTGTATGCTTTAACGTCATTCCTGCGTGTACAGTGGAATCTTTTTTTTAAAACTTTATTAATCAAAATACTCAGTCTGCAGAGGCTTTCACGAGAGACGTCAGGATTTTATTCGAGCTTAACAATGCATATTTCAGTCTTTATATTAACTTATCAATTTGTATCCCTTCATTTAAAAAAAAAATACTGAACAGAAGTAATTTAAAAATATATTCTCAATGAATCCCTCTCAGTTTCCTCAATTACTCACTACAAAGGTGACTCTGACATTAAGCTAAAAAAAATGGCTTTACTCACTGAAAACTAAGTTAAACTCAAACTGTCACAAAGTATTAGCTTGCTAGCTAATTAGCTTAAGTTGTAGAAAACGGCGCTCAATCAGCCAAACAACTGGAAACACTGGACACTGGCAAAACACTAAAAAGAAAGGACCCTCATATTGGCTTCCTTTTTTTTTTTTTAGGTGTCTTTCTAACCTTACCTGCTACACGGAGCCGCTGCTTTGACACAGGAGCAGTTAGCTCAGCAGTCCCCGCCTCGGGAACCCGGTCTGTGTTGTGATTGGCTAATGAATGGTGACGTACGTGAAGTCTGTATTACGTACACTTTCTCTTAAAACCAAGATCCGAAGTGGAAACGTTTAGAATAAGACCGTGCTAGGATTTACTATACACAAGTTCTGCTTCTCAAACAGCAGTCAAGGATATCATGCCTACCATCTCCAGTTTAATCACTGTTTGGCTATAAATATTCGGAAGAATTTCCTGTCCGATTAACATAAGACGTGAGGAACACGAGGACGCTGTGAAGCTTGTAAGTGCTCTCTGTTCCCAGGAATCTCTCTAGAAATACACTGCTCAAAAAATAACGGGAACACAAAAATAAGACATCCTAGATCTGAATAAATGAAATATTCTTATTAAATACTTTGTTCTTTACACCGTTGAATATGCTGACAACAAAATCACAAAAATTTTCAATGGAAATCATATTTAGCAACCCATGGAGGTTTGGATTTGGAGTCACACTCAGTATGAAAGTGGAAAAACACACTACAGGCTGATGCAACTTTAATGTAATGTCCTTAAAACAAGTCAAAATGAGGCTCAGTGTGTGTGGCCTCCACTTGCCTGTATGACCTCCCTACATCGCTTGGGCATGCTCCTGATGAGCTGGCAGATGATCTCCTGAGGAATTCCCCAGACCTGGGCTAAAGTTCCTGCCAACTCATGGACAGTCTGTGGTGCAACGTCGCGTTGGTGGATGGAGCAAGACGTGTCCAAGAGTGCTCAATTGGATTCAGGTCTGGGAACGGGCAGGCCAGTCCATAGCACCAATGCCTTTTTCTTGCAGGAACTGCTGACACTCCAGCCACATGAGGTCTAGCATTGTCTCACATTAGGAGGAACCCAGGGCCAACTGCACCAGCATATGGTCTCCAAAGTGTTCTGATGATCTCCTCTCTGTACCCAATGGCAGTCAGGCTACCTCTGGCGAGCACATGGAGTCCATTTGATTGTTTGAGCAGACACACACACACTACCTGAGCCACTTGTGTGGGTTGTAGACGCCATCTCATGCTACCACTAGAGTGAAATCACCTCCAGCATTCAAAAGTGACCAAAGCATAGGTACTGAGAAGTGGTCTGCTGTCACCACCTGCAGAACCTAGGTCTTGCTAATTGCCTATTTCCCACCTTTCGCCTATTCCATTTGCACAACAGCATGTGAAATTGACTGTCAGTGTTGCTTCTTGCGTGGACAGCAGTTCAAGTATGCTGGTGGTATTGCCTAGAATTCATATAGCATATTTAAAAATAAAATTTTACAATCCTCGTTTATAGTCACTTTTATTCCATGTACTGGAGTCTTTAGTCAACTCCCCTACAGCTTTCTTAGAATTAGTTGTCCCATTAGTTGCAAAATGCATGCCTTTGGATTTTGCTAGTTTGTATTTGAACATTGATCGCTCAGTACATTTTTGAATAACTGAATTAAGAGACACCCATGAATACTTAAAGGAAAGTCATTTATTTACGCAGCTTTGATACAATTGCACAGATCTGAAATGCAAAGAAGCACCGACAGCCTGGAAGTTAAAAACCTCAGTTGAGCCTGAAGTCACATGGATGGAGCCATTCTTGAGAGCCGTCCGAGAAGAGGATGTCTGTACCACTATTTCAAGGAGAAGCTTGCCTTAGTGACTCATTCTAATCTGTGATAGTGAGTGGACCAAGGACTACGTTTTGTACTGCACCATGCTTCCCTGTGGAAAAAAAACAGTGTTGAGTCCTGTACAGCAAGAGCACAGTTATAAAAGTGTAGAAATGTATACCTGTCACTAGATCCCTCGTCTTTCTGGCCTTGCAGCTGGACTCACAGCAGTCACATAGACTGCTGTGTGAAGGGTCGTCAAGCAACTCCCAACTGAAGTAGGCAGGAAGAAATAATCACTGAGCTTCTGCCGATTCCAGGACAATTTAGTCATAGCTCAGCATTCAAGCTGAACTACAACATATCCAGTACTACAAACTACAGAGTCAAGTATGCGCTTTACCCATAATCTTTGATGTAGTGGCAGGCCTTCTTAGTATTGCCAAGTCCGTTGGGATCCCAAGCCACAAGGCTGCAATGAATAAACACCTGCAGGATGTATAGTATTCCACGATTAACCAACAATCTGCTTCGTTTCCTACATTCAGTTCTTGCAGTTAAAGACATTTACCTCTCCTCCCACAGCAAACTTGAAGGCTTGAAGGGATAGCCGGATCTCTGAAGTCTTTTGCCTGGGTTCAAATTTTGAGCGCGATTTCTTACTGTCGACAAGACATCTGAGGTTCAAGAGAAACAGATTATTTCAAGGTCTAGTCAACAAGAATACCCAAGTCAGTGCTTCTTGATAGCACAAGTTTACCCCTTGTTGGTGATTAATGGGTATAGAGAACTTTCAGGCTGCAACTCAGGTGTGGTGGCAGCGACACATTCATCAATGAGTAGCAGCAATGGCTGATGGGTCTGCTGCTCCACGCTAGCCATGATGGCGATGATTGAGCCCAGAGGGAATCTTGTAGATTCAGCATGGCCTGAAAAGTTAGCTAGATTTACACAGAACAAGGTGAGTCGCAGGAATGTTTAGGACTGCTTCTATTTTCAGGCACTTTCAGATACCCACCATTCATGAGTCCAATATGAAATACTAGTTCTTCTAAACCATAGGTACTAAACACTGGCTCATAAACCAGGGGGTACCAATCTCTGGGCCTGCATGAAACAGGTTAAAAGGTTGCATTTTTTTATTATTAAACATACATTTGCTTTTTTGTTCAGCATTCCATGTTACAACATGTCCACTTGCCTCTCAAATTCACAGACAATCAAGTCAATGTACGAAGGGATGACAGAATTAGGTGGGGTAATGTACGTCAGGTCATTGGCGTAGATTAGTCGTTTGCCAGTAACCTGTGGGGAGGAAAGATGAGTCACCAACCTGTAGGGATAGACGGTTCTTTCATGCACATAGTTCTGGGCTACTCACAAGCCTCCTGAAGTTACAGTCATTGAAGTCCACAGTGAAAACAGCTTCCCTGTCTGTGAGGCTTGTGGGAAAGCAGCTGCCCAGACGGAGCAGTGAAGTGTCCATCTGAGATCTACCGTCTGTCCACACCAGTGTCACAAAACCACCTTTACAATCCAGTTTCATGTCTAAGTAGAGAGGGAGGCAGCAAAGGGGATAATTAAAAACATAAAATTCTTACCCTTAAATTCTAAAAAAGAAGCTATTTCTCATTTAGACATTACCTGCATTTACTGAACCTCTTGCCACCAGGCCCAAAACAGCTACACAATACCAAAGGGAGGCCATGATGACTGAACACTTGGTGCTGGTTCCACTGGTGTTTTTATTCTCTTACTACAGGCTAATCAACAAAACCAGGTTCACCTGCTGTGTGTTCGCAGCTACAGGTGCAGCAGCAACAAGGTGTTTGCAATAAAGAGTTCAGTTGATTTTGATGTGATGTGAGTCACATGATGCAAATCTTAATATTTGTCCAGTTTAGTCAGTTTCACATCACATTACGATCATGAAAGCAGTAGTACTGTAGTCTGAGAAGGTAACGAGATGTTATATCAGTATGTGGCAATTTCAGATCTAGACAGTCAAATTCAGAAAACAAAACCGGAACATTTACAGCCGGCTTGTTTCACGTCATCTCACAGAGAGCTTTAGTATTAAACTCAGACAGAGTCAAATGCCAGGGAATAAAAATAAGTTTTAAATCTAGTTTTAATGTTGGAATGCTGTTCCACAGTGTGGGGGCAAAAAATGTCTGAGTTTAACTCTAGATTGAGGGACAGTCTGAAACATCTGACGGTCTGATTGGAGGGACCTGGAGCATCACAGGGCTCTAAGAGGTCAGAGATGTAGGAAGGAGTTAAACCATGAATGACTAAACAAACAGGAGGATTTTGAAATCAATTCTGAATCTCAGAGAGAAGCTAAAACAGGTGGCTGTGAGGACCCAAGGAAAAGCTGCACAAGCAAGAGACAGTAAAGTCAATTGCAGTGTAGTCCAAATGAGAGGGATGCCTCTCAGATGGAAAAGCCTTAATTTTCCAATATGGAGCAGAGGGGTGGGGGTGTGTGCGCATATACAGTCAAATATTATACCAAGACTGATCACCAAGCTCAGAAAAACATCCATCCAGTTTAATTCATGGTTGTAGAGGGGCTGAGCCAGTCAGAGCTAATAGAGAAAGACAACTATTCACACCTGTTAACGCTCACACATTTGAAGTGTGGGAAGAAGCAAGAATATCCACAAGGAAACTGAACACATGCAAGTCAACTTCAGGGGTCCGTTCTTCGTACCTCGCTAAGTAAGTTAGCTGGATTTGATTGTTGACGATGTCGCGTGATCTCCGAAGCTCATCCGGGACTTGCTGTCATAGCAACAGATCCGTAAGCGTAAACCTGCTCGGGAGCAGGCTCACTTTATGTAAACAGGATTAGATCGCGGCCACTCAGGTATGTCCGCTTCATGTATAAGAAAGCAACAGCGATATTTAACCACTGTTTTTCTATAAATAAATATTATCAATGTAACTAAAGATAATGGATTTGATTCTTTTATTGATTCCATACAGATACATACAGGTCATTTCCTAAAAAAAAAGGGAAATGTACTATTAATCATTCTATTTCATGTATTTGATTATTTCAGATGTAATTCATATTTTAGAGTTGTAATTGTAAATTACTTCGTGTAATCAAGATGAGAGACCACGGCTATAAAAGCGAAGGTGGATTTGGGAAGTCTGCCGCAGCCATGTCCTGTCCGTATACGCGAGCAGCCCATTGCGGAAGGTGCAAGATTGATAAGGAGAGTTCTCAGAATTCAGCGTATATTGCGGGACAGACAGGATATCCTTTAGCTCAGCGCGACAGTGTGCTCATTGAGAGATATCGATTTTCCCGTGAGGGTATTATTTACTTAACCAACTTGTTGACGAGGGGGTGCAGGACCACCACCTGTCTTTTGTTGCTCTGCCCTTTTCTTGGTTGCTGTTATAAACAAACAGATTATTTCAGGGACTCTTTTCAAGAGACTAAAAGCAATACAAGTGATAAATATTACCATTCTGTAGAATATTATATTTCACTTTTACTTGTTCCCATGTTCTAGTGGGTCCTGTCGTGGCTCTAATGTGAAAGAGGATATAATGTAATATAATATAATATAGTGTAATATAATAAATTTACCCTACCGCCTACTGGTGTTGGCCAGAGGGGCCGATGGCGCGATATGGCAGCCTCGCTTCTGTCAGTCTGCCCCAGGGCAGCTGTGGCTACAACTGTAGCTGCTTCCACCAGTGTGTGAATGTGAGAGTGAATGAATAGTGGTATTGTAAAGCGCTTTGGGTGCCTTGAAAAGCGCTATATAAATCCAATCCATTATTATTTTTATTATTATTAAATGACTTACTAGTTTAATTTGTCAGCAACTTTCTGCCAGCCCTCTCTCCTTGCTTTTGCAGCCTTTGCAGTGTTCCCTTGCGTTTTAATTAAACTCTGAAACTCCTGAAATCCCTCAATCAAGAGTTCTTGCTCTGCTGCCGAAAAATACTGAGCGTGCTCCTTCGACATTTTCGCGACCAAAGGGTTGCCGATCAATGTTTCTACTATCGATGCGTAGCCCCTGTTAAGCCACCCAGTGATCTCACATTACTTCATCCAGCTGTACTAATCGTCAACAACAGGTGTGTTCGCTCAAAGTTAGCGCGATGATTTGATCTTGGATGTAGTAAGCGAGGTACGAAGAACGGACCCCAGTAAAGCCCCAGCTTATTGTTTTGACCCAAGGACCTTCTTGCTCCGAGGCAATAGTGATACACCAAATGAGGTTTTGAAAATACAAGTATCTGAAGAGCACACACTGTCAGTTTATACAGAATAGTCATTTATTGGATTCAAATGCAATTCCAGAAATGTGACTTTTACATTTAGAAGGCATTTGACAGTAGGGCCCACCTTCCTACTGATGCACAGCATCTCTGAAAAGCAGCAGTATCACATAAAAATGGCTGGTGTTTGACAGAACAAGTAAGAGTTTACAATGTTTTAGTTATATCAAGAACAAGTATCATTTTACAGCAAAAACCCCAGAATAATGAATACGCAAAACAAAAATCACACAATCGTGACGTCCTCGGAGGTTATCCGCCATCAGATCCTTCAGTCATACTGCAGTCGATATCCGTTTTGACCAAGCTTCGTCGCACAGCTTATTTGAGCTGTGGGTCAGCTGTAGTGGCAGACTCCATCATTGTGTCACTGTCCCTCAAGTCAGATTGGTCCACAATGATTAGGGGTCCCAACACAGAATTGTGACTCGGACCGTCTGATGCTGCAAGGAGAGTTGAATTCATGAGTGGTGAAGCACAGCCCGCTTCTTTAAATCAGATGTCATTTGAATCCCTTTGAAAGTACAGGTCTGATAGCATGCAGTCACATTAAAGACACATGAGGTTACCCCATTCAACACCCCTCCTGGACCGAGACTTGCAGCTCAAGTCACAGCAGTTACAGAGGGAGCTTCGGGATGGGTCATCAAGCAGCTCCCATCTGGAGATGGGGACAAAAAGAAAAGCAGTCATGTGGAGCATAACTTCCATATTCAGCAAGCAGTGTTCAGCCTGTTAAATGAAGAATTAAAACACAAAACCCTGTAGTTCAGCAGTATGAAATACAGTTAAGTACAATTTTGCTCAAGAACACTTGAACACTTTAAGTAAATCTCTTTTTTAAGAGTTCCGATGCTAAAAAGCTTATTAAATGAGTGTAACAGTAATGTCATTTCCATTTATCCAGAGACTGAGGAAAAAAGGTAAAAGACTTGTGAAGTACAAGTTGTTGAACTCAATAATCACCTGTTAGTTCCCTTTATATAATGACAGGCCTTCTTGCTTTCGGCAAAATTTTGAGGATCCCACACAGCCAGTTTACAGTGGATGTACACCTGAGGAACACAGGGCTCGAATTAAAGTTCCTTTAAATATTTATTCTTGAAAAAATTTAACCTGTTCTCACCTCTCTAAAACCAAAGTTGAAGGACTGGAGGTAGAGGATGATTGAAGACGAGTGGTACCGAGGCAGAAACATCGAATTTTCTTTTTTGCTTTCTAAAAGACACCTGGAGAAATTGGTAAGTCAGATTACCAATACGCATCGTTTCCACTACACTGAGTACAAAGTCTGAACAGTACTGGAACCCTACCCCTTGTTTCCAATGATTGGGTAAACCTGGCTGCCGGGCCGCAGCTCAGCTGTGGGGGCTGCGACACATTCCTCCATGAGCAACAGCAGTGGCTGATGAGACTTCTGCTCCACTGCTGCCCATATTGGCATGGGGGAGCCCAGAGGAATGATGTTCGTCTTTGCTATGCTTGATAGCTCCTCTGTGGAAAAGTAAATGCTAAGTAGTGTGCGTTTTAACACGTGCTTGTAATTTGGCATGGTGAGAAGTTACCATTGAGAAGTGCCATGTGGAAGACCAGCCTGCCGTGACCCTCGGAAACCACATATCCAGGGTTCACGAATCGGGGAATCCAATCCTTGGGTCTGAAATAAAAAAAATATTAAGAATGGCAAGATTCTACATTTCATACAATTTCAGTTTGAGAAAAAAAATACAAGTGTCACAAACCTTCTGTAAACACATTCAATGGGATGCACAAAATCTGGAGGGTTTGGCTTTGTCTGTGGCCTGTAGCTCATTTCATTCTGATAGAATATGCGTTTTCCCTTTACCTGCAAGACGGGAAAGCAAACAAGTGATTAAATTAGAGCTCACAAGTGAGTGGAAGCTACTGAAGTTGCATCTCTCAGAGTACAGTACCATTTTAGTAAACTTGCACTCGGAAAACATATAGTTAAACTGTGCTTCCCCCTCTCCAGAGGGCAGAACCTTCCACTGAGATGCCATGCAGTTTCCAAGAAACAGTCGAGCTGCATACGGCACCAGCTCCGCATTCACCCTCCATGTCACCCTCACGGAGTTGTTTGCACAGACCACGTTGATGTCTGGAAAAATAAAACAAAATCACGGTCATCTTTTATGTGGACAGAAACACTTAAAAATATGCATTTGTGTCTATACGTCTGAAATCCTCCCCCAAAAAGAATATATATACCTGCATTGGCAACAGTCATTGCAAAAACAGCCAGGACAAGCAAATCTAGGTAGAGATGAGTCCCCATGACTAAACAATCCTGTACACATTGGGACCAACATGCTTTATGAACTTCTTGCTTAATGACCTCAACCATCAACACCTGTGTGAAAGCAGAGCCCACGAATCACAGACTCAGAGTGCTCTATGAGCTCATCACTGTGTGATCGGGTGGACCTTGAATGAGTGGTATCTTTACTTTTACATTTCTTTTTCTTACTACATTTGCTTGACAGAATTTAAGTTTAACGCATTTCCTTCCTCTTAATCAGCATCTTTCTTCATCATGAGAAAAGATTAATGTTAGACTTGTTTTTTCTAGTTATCTTTGGAAATGCCCAGTCTTACAGAAGAAAGTGACACGTGTCATATCATAGGCCACTGAAACTTAGAGTATTACTTTCCATAAAGCTTACAAACTCTATGTGGATCAGTAACTTGACAAGCTTATTTGAGTTTACTTTTGTTGACATGCATGCAAGACTTGGAAGAAATATCCTAGAAAGCATAAATCAGGTAAACTTACATGTGCACGTTTAGTTGGCAGTTGTCTAAAATTTTATTTTTGCACCAACAACATAATTCCCAAAGAAAGCTGAAAAGTTTTAGCACAGTGGGCAGTGTCCTTAATGAACAGCTAGAGCACAAGAGAAGAAGAGGGAGGACTAAAAGATTATCTACAGCTGGTATTCAGTACCTGAAAGTCATTTCCTTAGGAAGGGTGGCCGTCAACAAGCCATTCTTAAGGAAGGAAGAAAGGGGTGAGGTATACCAAATTGCTCAACAACTGGACTGAAAATCAATGAAACAGGTCTTGGAGTGATGAGTCATTCTGACTGGAATTATGGTCTGTATGTATGGAGGAGGTTAGGAGAGAGGTGAAATAGTGAGTGTCTATATGGTGGAGGCTTTGTCATTGTTTGGGTCAGTATTTCAGCCACTGCTGTTGGGGATCCTGACAAAACCATTAATGCAGAAAAGTGCCATCAGACTTTAATCCACCATGGGAAAACATCTGAATGGCAACAGTTTTATTTTTCAACACACACGCTGACAATGCAGTAAGAGCATATGTGAAGCAGTGTGGGATCACCATGACAGAGAATGGGACAAAAGGCAGGCGACATCCAGAGAAGAGCTTTGACTGTTCTTCAACTTAAAGGCTACCTGAAGAAATGACAAAAAAGCCGCCTAAGAGAGTTCAGACTGTGATAAAGAATAAAGATGGTCATACCAAATATTAACTTTCAAGCTCATTAGAATTGTACAAACTGTTTTTGCCTTATATTCTGCATTTATGTGTATTTTGTGTGCTTCAATAAATCACATTTTCCTGGGAAATTATGCGGAAATGACGAGTGATTCAAGACTTTTGCACATAAGGACTACTGTTTATATTTGTTCTTTTTGCAGTTCAAAATAAAGTATAGATGAGTACAATTCAGCTGTCGGAGGCAATATTTTTATATGATGTTGCATCACTACTGAAAATCGATTACATAAATCTATAATGGTATAGCTTTTTGGAAGTTTGCTTTTATTTAGCTGCCATGATTTTACTTACCAAAACTTTTGTACATATGGGGTATAATTCAAGCCGTACAAAAGTACATTCTTTTGTTCACGTGAAATCTGCCTGCGACTTTAGAAATAGATGTATTGAAATAACAGATATATTGAAATAACTGATCTTGTATTTAGAAGTTAATACGTCAGAGAGGAACAAAAATGCTGGTGTGTTGTGACGGCGTCATGTCCGGAATGTTAGCCCGTGACACAGGAAGTAAAGTCCGGTTAGCAGAAGAAGTAGATTGTTATTCGGCAATTTGCTGTTTAGTTCACCAAGCTGTTCATAAAATTTGTTAGTATTATTTTCTTCATTCAGCATGTTGATCAAAGTCAAGGTAAGAACATTACTTTCTTTGATTCTAGCCCGGGCTCCATGGGTGGTGTTCAGTCCCGTCTCTGTTTCTCGATATCCCGCTAATATCACAGAGCCGGTTCGCTCATTTATTTCAGGGCCTGGGGCAACAGAAAACCCAACTTACACCCGACATGCTGTGAAACAGATCAGTGTTAAGCACCCGATCATTCAAGCGAAACTGCTCTTTCTTCACTAAGTTGCTATTGTTTGACGTTTGCTAACACTCATCGTTGCTAACATCTAGTTTTGGTGACTGAAAACAGGTTAGCCCGTGCTGTACTACAACCAGTGAATACTTTATAGTTGTGACAAAGCAAAAAGGGCAAAAAATGTTTAGGGTTTACGCTACCGATGACACGAGACTTCATTGTGTACTTGCGACCGAAATGTTGACGTGTTTCTAAAGTTTAACAGAGTCTATAAACAGAGATATGGCGACTTGGCTAGTAGTGAAAATAATCAGTTTTTCCATTAACCGACACGGGCATCCTTTTCGAAACCGCTGTATGCAAATCCAGAGTTCAAATCATCTGGCAAAATTACATCAAATTTTGGATCAAAAATTTCCAAAAAAGTCCCAAGACATTTATTTTAACCGTAACTGTGTGACAGTGTTTATGTACAATAGTATAGTAGCTGAAATTCCCTGGCAGCTTGGCTCGAGCCCAGAGAAAATCCTTGGTGAATTCCTCCTTCTTCTTAACCATTTAGGATTGTGAAAGTTCAGTGTTTCTATAATCGTTTTGTTATGTTTCAGACTCTCACTGGAAAAGAAATAGAGATTGACATAGAGCCCACAGATAAGGTAACATCTTGTGATAAATAGTCCTTGTTATATGCAGCTGCTAGATTTTGTTGCTTAATCTCTTGTTTTTGCTCAAATCAAGGTGGAGCGGATTAAAGAAAGAGTGGAAGAGAAGGAAGGGATCCCACCGCAGCAACAGAGACTTATCTACAGTGGAAAACAGATGTGAGGCATTTTGCTCTGCAGCTATCTGCATATGATCTCCAGGTGTTCTCCTGCGAACTCTAATCATCTCCTGTGTTGTCTTGTGAACCTCAGGAATGATGAGAAGACGGCAGCAGACTACAAGATCCAGGGAGGCTCAGTGCTCCATCTTGTGTTGGCGCTAAGAGGAGGATCAACAAACCACAGTTGCTGCTTACCCCTGTCCTCCACGTCATGAGTCGCTGTCATCATGGGAAGCCGGCCGAGTGCCAACGCTTTAGGTGTCTGTCATCGTCTAACCATGTTTCAACGCAGAAATCTGAAATCCTCCGTTTCCAGGCCGACGGAAACGAGAAAACAAAACAAAACAAAAATCAACCGGAAACATTAAAAAGAAAAAAGGACGTTCTAATTCCTTTGTACTTGTTTTTGAAATCCCACACTGGCTTTCTGAGTTTGACCAGTTAATGCAGGCACCCATGAAGAGACAGTTTGACAACACTGTGGTCTTTTTGCTTGTGAATAAATGATGAAGTTGATCTAAGTGTTGTCCTCTGATATATATACACATATATATATATATATATATACACACACACACTGAAATCAAGTCACAGCTGAGGATTCTGGAAACAGTTTTTAATTAGAAAATGACATGAAATTGAAGATTGAAAGACAATCCAAACTGCTGTCAAATGATTCCTTCTGTGTCTATAATTTAGTTAAGGTAGTGATACAAACAGTCTGGTAAAGACTCCAGTGAAATCCATGTAGAGCACCGTTGCTGACATCCAGTACGCGGAGTGGTTTTAAAAGGGGTTAAGATGAGTTATCAAAGTCATATGCTGGCTTTGTTTACAGTCATAAAACTCTTGTGCTTATACTTTGAATATCTAAAATATAGATTTTCCAGACAGCATCATGCGTGTTTTTCCTTTTGCGTCACCATACACTTACATCAGAAAATAACTCATTTTGGTAAACAACAGACAAAGAATAGCATTAAGGAAAATCCTTGTATGGGAGTGATTAAAAAAACAAAACAACTCAAAGTTAAATAATCTTGGCCTCAAAAGCTAAATATTACATTTTAAGAGAGGATGAAAGGCACAGGAATGGTTCAGGACATGGATATTGCTGATCAGGTGAATAAAGGGGGAAAAAAAAGATGAAGGACTCAAGGTTGTGTTTAAAAGCTTCCTTTCATCCAAATTTCATATATTTGCGTTTCCTAATAAAATGATGTGTATCTGATATAATAAATTAGTTGTAGTAGCTCATTAATTAGTGTTTGCCTCCTCTCAATCAGTGTAAAGACAAATTTATTAAAAGCATGCATAAACTGCTGTGTGTGTGTGTGTGTGTGTGTGTGTGTGTGTGTGTGTGTGTGTGTGTGTGTGTGTTGATCTGGTGGATGACTGACAGAAGCCCCTCAAAGTTTATATTACTGTGGAGTGAAACACTGAATACAATCAGCTGTAGCAGCTTGTAAACAAAAACCCTGAATGATATCTAATAGACAGTTGTCGATGCAACATTAAAAAAAAGTATTTTATGTTTTTCCATTTTGTACCTGCATATTCCAGTGTCCACTCCAATAATCTCCTTGATCTATTCCTGAGGAATGGACAGATGCAACTCCATACACGAGGCTTCTGAGAGAACCGTGTTTCTTACACATAGAAACAAGAGATCAGGGTAACCGAGGACCGGCAGTGTGTAGGGTGTGTCAGTAGAAAGGCTGCGTCAGAGAGAAACGACGCCCGCTCATTCACCCACAGACTGGTGTCTCAGTCCTGTTGCATTGATTGGCTGAGATCACTGACCGAGTCCAGGGAAGGAGTCGATCTGGACCGTATCCTGAACAGCTGATCCTTGGCTGGTGTAAGAGATGCGGAGCCTCATTTTTAGATTGACCTGAAAGGAGAAGCAGGACTTAGATACACACTACTACACTGAGCACTACGTCTCCTGTGATTAGAATACAATAAGCCTGACGTGGGGCACATATTGCAATGATCATGTCAAATACAAGATATTTGTTCAAGATGAGAAAACACCTCGTATTTTAGCATTGACACAGAAAGATTGCAGATACAGTCATGCAAAAAGTAAGTGCAACCACTGAACCTGTTGGCTTTTTGACAGAATTTAGGAAGCAAAAATTTGGATCTCTTTAAAAAGTGCCTGATATAAAAACACATTTTTGTTTTCGTGCTCATGATTTAAATGAAAAACACCTTCAGTAAATACACCTCTGCATTAATCACACCTAAAATGTGAAAAAAATGAATATGACCCAGTATTTCCAGATGAGTTGCCAGTAATTGGTTTCTCTTTAGGAAGTCACAGGTGAAACCTTTGTTTCGTAAACCTCTGACATGTCGGCTCTGGTTTTCTCTTTGTCCTTGAGAGTGAGCATGAGTATAAGAGCATAGGAGATTCTTTGAAATAAATCACATGACTATAAGGAAACTCATGTACAAATGGCATAGATGCGAGTAAACCCCAATTTGAAGTCCAATGAATATAAGGACAAAAATCAGGCCTTTTGAAACAACTTGCTCTGGAGAGAAAGTTGAAACAGGGTGCTGGAAATGTTATGGTTTGGAGTTTTTGCTTCTGGTTCCTGTCTTCTTGCACACACCATCCATCCATTCTCTTCTGATTATCCAATTCAAGGTCAGAGGGGGTTGGAACTATACCTGCTGTCAAAGACTGGGAAGTAAGGTGCACCCTGGACTGGTTGCCAGTCTGTTTCAGGGTTAATACAAAGGAACAAACAACCAATCACACTAGCATTCACACTCATACCGGCCAATTTACACTCACCAACTGCATGTCTTTGGCCTGTGGGAGGAACCCGGAGAAAATCCACACAAACACAGGGAGAACATGCAAACCCCACACAGCCTAGCTGGCCAGTGGATTCAAACCCAAGATGGCTGTGTTGTCACGTGACATTACAGGTGCTGCCCACTGAGAATCAAAAAGGTTCGCACCAAGCACACTTGATCTAAACTGATTGGAAGCTAAGCAAGGCCGGGCCTGTTTAGTCCTTTGATGTTCAAGGCTGATTAAAGCAAATCTGAGCCTCTGTCTAAAAGCCGTGAACGTTTTTAACATGATGAGCCCAAGCACACTGGCAAAGTCACTAAGGACTGCCTCAGGAAGAGGAATTGTAGCAGCTTAGGCAAGATAGAAATTCCACATTTGAATCATGTTGAAATGTTACAGGTGATTTGAAGCAAGCAGTACAAACCCTCAGATATTTTGGGAGCCGAAGGTGAATACCAGCTTTATTTGTGTGTGTGTTTACACCACCTTATTGGGGTTGTTGAGGACCACCATCTGGGTCACTTTAGCTGTGCCTCTTGCAGGAAGAGAGTCCCCGCTGGGGGCCTTCATGTGTAACTGGACACTCTGGAAGGAGGATCAAATGAAGCTTTGAAGTTGAAAGCACCCAAACCCACACACGTTGTTCAAATCCATTTGCTGCACTGGTGTTTACCAATGAGACGTGACAGGGGCTAAAAGTGACACCTATCAGTAGGGCTGTAGGGCAGGACATTAGAAATGCAGAGGTCCTGCTTCTAAAGGTTTTACTAAACAAGCTGCACAAAAAAAATCTCAGAGCCTCAGAAACAGTAATCTCACAGCAGCCACTGCGCTCCTGCTATAATCCGCACATACTGGTTAAATGTGTGGCAGACGGTGGCTCTTGAACAGCAGTTTAATCATCTATCAGTGAATGATTAGCAGGATTTTATTGCTGGTACTGATACAAACCTTGGGCACTGCAGCCTGCAGGGTGAAGCCTCTGATGTCTGACTCAGTGGAGTTGGAGGCGGTGAGTGTGACGGTCAGGCCTGAATCGGACTGTTTCTCACAACTCAGTGTTACAGTCACACCGTCCTTCTCATACACAGTCACTGTGGCAACTATGGAAAATACAGTGTAGAAGGCTGCATTAGCTTAAAATCAGTATTTAGCCACGGAGAGTGCATCAGTCCCTTAAAGAGCAAACTTCAATTCAACCCTATCCACCTGGTTTCTTCTAATTATCGTGACATTCCAGAGATTATCCAGTGACCCGATTCAACCAATTCTCTAGCTGTGTGCCTAAAAATCACGCCCTGTTTCCTGTTTCTGTAGTTCGTTGTGTGTATATGTGAAGGTCAGACCTGGCGTGATGGGAGTGGGCTCTAACCCTCCAAGCAGATCCAGGAGGTCTCCTCCAACAGTGTTGGGTGTGCTGACAGGAATGGGAGGAGCTGCGCTGCCTAATGCCGGGCTGGGCTGCAGAGGCTGCTCAGAGCCACCCAGCAGGTCCAACAGATCACACACCTGAGAGACACCACAGAGGGGAGGAGATAATCCAGCTGACTGCACATTATTATTATATGCAAAAGACAGCTTAACAGAATAAACTTTATCTAAAAACAGCTCTGGAAAAATGTCCAAAATACTACGATAAACATGAAACTGGCTGAATGAATAAGACCCACCCATTTTGTTTCAATCCTTATTCTTAACACCCGACCACAGCTGTTAAACTTAGCTTTACTGGAATTTGATTTGCATAATAAAACAGACAAGAGAAAAGCCCGCAAACATACCAATATAGCAAAGGATCTGAGAACACAACCACTAATGTTCATAAAGCGTTGTGGAGTTAATGTGAAACCAATATTTTTAATCACAGCCCATTACAGAATGACAAGCTAAAATGAAGTAAAGCCTACCCTATCACATGTGCAATTTTATGTTAGCTTATTGCTTTGGTCAAGTATTAACTTAAGTTTGAAATCTAAACTAAAACAATAAATTCTCCAGAGGGGCGATCTCTCTAAAAAGGAGGTCAGACCCAGACACTGGGATTGATCTATTCAACAGGCTAAAGTGTGACCCTAACTGAATTTTTCCCATCACCTTGTACCTGGTTAGCAGGCTGCTGTGGCTCTCCTGGCTTGACTTTGACTGTTTGACTCTCCTTGATGGTCTCCCCGTTGGTGTGACCCTGTGAATTCTTTTCAATCACAGGCATCCTCTCAAGCACTGCTGCCCTGTGAAAAGAAGGACTATTTCAGCTCTTTTGGTCAGAAAAAAACATTTTTATTCAGTAAATTCCTCAGTGGTTATAATGACAATATATAAAAGGCCTAAAACAGCTCCACATCTCATTTTCTAGAAAATGTTGACCTAACCACTCCCTTCAGTACCTCATGTGGTCATATTTTTTGAAAAGAGCGTTGTATTCAACTGCCCTCTGCTGGAGCTCCACGTCTATACAGCTGCCGTAGATGCTGACGATGCTTCTGATTCGACTGTCGGGAGTAGAGTTATGAAGAGAAAGAGGCGCAGTTAGGGGATTCACAGGGTCACAGTCACTGTTTGCTGCTGCACAAGAGTTTCTTACTCCACATTCTCAGTGATGCGCGTGCTGAGTTTCATTGTAGCGGTCAGAGCAAAGCCCCTTGTTGACGGGGACGACATGTGGGACTGTAGCACTGTTTCCAAGACGTCCAGGACGTAGTCCTCTGTGACCTGAACAACAGACATGTAAGTGCAAGGTTTGACAGCTGGCAGCACATTTTTTAATCTAAAAAAGAAACGCAGTGCTCGTAATTTCAGCTGAATTTATTTATTTAGCAAACAGAGAAGATTATCAGAAGACACAGTCAGTAACTAAGTAATGTTGTACTAACACTTTTTTCAGTCTTTTTAGATCAGCGATGTTACACTTGCTACTGAAAAAGTTGTGGTCACTTGTTTTATTGCTATACAATAGAGACGTGTTACAAAACAGATCATCAGAGAGACACATGTCGGCATATGTGTCCCCGTACTGGCTGACTGACTCAAGCATTAGCCAGAGTCAAATGTCACCTGATAGGTTGACCTCTGTAACCACTTTACTGATGAGTTTATGAGGGAAATCACTTATTTTGGGACAAAATGAATGAAATATGAAGCCCATTTTGTAAATTTTGTTCATTCAAAGTATCCTTTGAGTAAAAAAATGCTTGTGCTCATTGGCTAATATGGTGCAATTGACAAGTTGTCCAGTGAGCGTGAGACTTTTCAGTCAGATCCATCCTTTACTCGTCACGTCTGGTTTTAAAGCACTGAAAACGCCGATCTTCAGGCTTTTATTTGAAAATTCACAAGCCACTTGATGTCACTGTGGCTACGTCCATGCAACAGTGCACAACAATGCAGTTTTACAGTGAAAAGTGCTTCATTAAAAAAATCAATGGACTTTATCAGCTTTTTTTCTGCATGTTGGAATGTGTGTAATTATGGGTTTATGAAGCATTTGATCAAGGAGATCTATTTTGAAGACAATCCAATGACATGAACTACTAAAATATTCAGGGGATGAATATTTAATGAGATTTGAACAAAAAAAAAAAAAAGGCTCCTGTCATTATCACCATTGCTAATTTTCAGAAGAATTTCAAATTTGAATTTCTGCTAATGCTGCTCCTTCCTTCTTCCCTGCTCGTGCCGACTACCTATTTATTCCCAGCTCAGAGCTGTAGCTGTGACTGCAAATTACACTGTTATCTTTGTGCCGGAGAATTTTTACATGGAAAAACCTAAAAGATAACGTGTATTTAAAATGACATCATCTGACAAAAAATTTGGATTGCTAATTTATTGCAGCAGTGAGCAGCAGAGAGCAACAAGCATGAATTAAATAAAAACCTAAACCAGTGTTTGCTGTGCTCTGTGTACCTGCACAGGTTCGGTCTCCTGACATTCTCCTGTCAGCAGCAGGTCTCCATACTCTCCGATACACCAGCACGCCACCTGGACCAGAGGTTGCTGCACATACAAATATTACATAAATATTACAGAGCACATAAAATATGTGATGTTGCCAGACTGGCCTGCATTGCGGTTTGAAATATCATAGCCATTTTCCCCAGATGCTGGAAAAATAGGAAACAGTGCTGGGCTGCAGATACGTAAATACTCATCCAGCTTGGATCTGAAAATAAAGCCGTCTGCATCAGCCAATTTCAAACTGAAAGCAAAGCAGTAAAGCCAAAGCAGCTCTGTCTGACTCAGGACTATTACAGCCCTTTCTCTTAAGAGGGAAATTTATCAAAAAATTCTAATTAACTTTAAACTCTATGAACACACAAAATTATGACCATCTCTCATCAGTGAGGCTGTGGACTGAGACCCACTTTCACTGACTCAAGTCTGATCATTATCCTCATGTTTAACGACACCACATCTGCAGTCAGAGCTGCTTTTTTTTCACGAGTTTATTGTTTGATACGCTCAGACCGTAACGATTTTATATTATATATCAAACAGGAGACCAATTTCCGTGTTTGAATTCTCAGAATTCTGAAATGATCTTCTGAGAACAGAAACCATCCAGACTCACAGACCTGCGAGATGTCACTGAGCAGAGCCCGGTAGAGCTTGTGAACGGTGTAACAGTGGAGCTCTGAAGTGTTGGTAATGAGCTGAATCAGGTTGGGCACCGTTTCGTCTCTCACGTCGCCCCCTGCCTGGCAGAATGGGTATCAAACACAAAACACCATACTAGAAAATAAACAAAACAGCTAATTTGGGGGTAACCTACATTATTCCTTCAGAGACAACAACCTCCCTTATGGGGAGATTTTCATAGCAATAAATACACATTATGAACCTTTAATTCTTCCTAGTTATGCTCTTCCAAGCACTTTTTCTATCCTGCATCATTTTGTCTGCACAGGACTAGTTTACACTTAACTATTCTCTTAGATCGGTGTAACATTTAAAGCTTTGTTATCTAAAAGCTTGAGAGATGAGGTACACACAATCTAGAAGTCTAATGTATTAAAAACATATTTTAACACAATCATAATGCATTCACAAAGAGTTATGAAAGAGGACCCTGTAAAAGAGGCAGCATTTACCGTGGTGAGGACATGCAGGATGGTGTCAATGTGCCAGCGCTGGGAGGGAGCATACCTGACAGAGACAGAGACACACACAGCTAACTCAGTGGTACACACACACGCACGCACACACACACACACACACACACACACACGCGCACACACACACACACACAATAATGTTTATTTGCTTAGCTACCGTCTCTCCTCAAGCATCCCCAGCTCTTTGCCATAGCCCTAAATCCATTTACAGCCTATGCCTCTATCAGCAACTTTTCCCCTTATCCTCCCATGCTATATTCTGTCTTCAGCACACATCGAAAAAGAGAAGTGCCTCAAGTTGTTGAATGATACACAGTAGAAACGCTGCAGGCTATTCAGTCGCGGTGGCACTTAGACAGGAATATCAGTGTATGTGGAGACGGACACTGAGAGAGAGATGGGTGCATACAGCGCAGACACAGGCACTTTTCTTGTTACAGCTTCAAGGCTTACACAGCTGCATAACCGCATTTTGTCATACGCATGAATATACAGTGTATGTGCTCGCATGCATGCAGTGGTGATGAAAAGCCTGTGAATCCATCAGATTTTTTTTTATAACTCTGGCTAAATGTGACATAAAAAATCATCAGGTTTTTAAAAGAAAGATGAAGAAAACGCATGACACAGGTAAGAAATGATCATATCTGGTTATGAACTTATTGAGATGAAATGAAGGTGAATAAGAAGCTTTCATTTAGTGGGAGTACAGTGACTTGTGAGTGGGCGTTCTGTTTATATTTAAAGATTGGAGATCCCTCACACTCTGATGTTCACACTCAAAGCACAAACAAAGGACTCTGGGATGACTTCTAACTCCACCAATCAACAGACAGACAAAAAGAGGAAATTAAAAATCAGTGCTCGCTCAAAATGAGGCCTGTAATAGTCAGGACGCAAGGCAGCAAGGACAAAAAGTCCCTGCTGCACATCTGCAGTGTACTACAGATCACCAAGACAAATGAGAAGGCTGCAGGTATGCTATGGTGGTGGTAGCATCATGGTTTGGGCTGGTCTTGGTAGGACTAGCCTTTAATTGTGGGTGGTTTGCAAAGAAAAACTGTCAGAACTTTTGTTTGTAAAATGCTATTAGGTCATGCAGCAGCACAATAACCCTCAGCACACAAGTAGTTCAACCATAGAATGGTTAAATAATATTGTTAATGTTTTTTTAAACAGCCAAGTCAAAGTCCTGAACACAATCTAAAAGAAAAGCTGGAGCTGAAGTGACCAGTTCATAAGTAAACCATCAACAATCCAGAGTTGAAGCTGTTTTGTATAAAGGAAGCAGCTAAAACGGACATTTAATAACAATTTTTCTGACCCCAGAGTGACCAGATATTATATTGTTGTCTCATTTGAAATATACAAACTTCTAAAGGGTTCACAAACCTTGAAGCAGCGCTGCAGATACACTTTGTGTATGAAGTATATTACACTGTCTTCTCTGCAGCATTTCACCTACCTTTCAGCAGCATTGAATATACCGCTGGCAGTTTGAGACCTGAGCTCGGGGGGGCAGGAGGAGAGGAAGCTGAGCAGTTCCTTCATCATAGAGCGGATGTTGGAGGCTGACACCAGAGCCAAAGAAAGCTCCAAAGCACGGCTGGATGGATCGGAAAAGAGAAACAACGCTGATAATGCTGGATATACAAGCTGATCCTTCTGTGCTGTTACAGCTCAGGTCAAAACGTTCTGAGCTGATAAGATGTTTGCTTGCTCAAACTCTCCGTGTCCATCAACATTTACAAGTTTGCTGAAAATCCCTTTAGCAACACTCTGATCTGTCTGTAACACAACTCACTGGTTGGATCAAAATACATGGAGGAACTCTTCAACTAGAAAACATATCACCAAGGAGAAATAGTCCCAGAGCAGCATTACAGTTTTGAGTATACAGACTGGATGTGCAAACTTTTCTGATATTAGTCAGCAAAATATGCTTTTTTTAACTACTATATACTAGAGATGGCACGATACCACTTTTTTATGTCCGATACCGATACCGATATCATAAATTTGGATATCTGCCGATACCGATATGAATCCGATATAGTGTTTTTTAATCAACAAAACTGTTTTTTAAATATCTTGCTGCATTTTGTATAAGTTCATACTCAAGTTTAAAACAACAACTACACTAAAGCTATTCTGTTATACCTGTATGCAAAAGAGAATATTTCATAGTTCAGCAATACTGATCAATCTAATAAACTTAAACCTACACCATCCTCCCTATTCTGGTATTTTAAAGAGTACTTAGCATAAATATTAAGCAACCTAACTAATAGGGTTCCAACTCCCAGCAACAACAAAAATAAATAAATAAAAAATAGGGAACCACCCCTCACGCGCCACCTCATGATGCTTAATCGACGTAATCAACCTTAATTTGATGCAGTGTGAAAAAAAATGCACAGAAATCAATTATTTTTCAAGAAATATTAAATAGATTCAACAGCTTTCTTCAACAAAATTGCAGACTGCACAGATGGTACCTTCCTAAAGGAAAAAGTACTATAGCTTACTAGGGTATATTAGACTTAAAAGTTACTATATACAGTAATTGACTTCTATTCATTTTACATCAAATTAAAACTTTGGGTGTCAGATAATTAATTATTAAAAACAAGACATTTTAAATGAGAATAAGAAAGAAAAGTATGTCTTTGTGCCCCCTTTTCCCTGTTAATGCCCTATCGGCCCCCCTGGCTAAACTTTGCTAGATCCGCCCCTGCACAGCTACCAGCGTCAGCTACTTAGAAAAAGATCCTCGAGTAGAAAGTAATATTAAATACATTCTAACAACAGCTGATCAAGCTTAAATGTGCTGCTGTTGTTCAGCTGCTGGTTTCCTCTTTCTGGTGCAAAATGGGCCAAAAGCAAACAAGAGACACGGACTCGCGACAGAAAAGCCGATCAGCTGATCATTGATCAGTTTCATGATTAGGGTTGCCAACTCCCTGAAAAATAAATAAGGGACACCTCGTGGCCAGGGCCGGGCGACCCAGTTGTCTTCACCCTTCCCAGTGTGGTGAATTTTCTAGCTCTTTTTTTGTGTGTGAAATTATTTTTTTAACCATTTGACTTGAATTTGATTTAAGTAGATGTTTATTCTTTGTGATATGAACACATGTGAAACAAATGATCATTTAGCCATTTATTTTTAGCTCAAAATGACAACATTAACA
Organism: Rhamphochromis sp. 'chilingali'; assembly: GCF_963969265.1. Classification (NCBI taxonomy): domain Eukaryota; kingdom Metazoa; phylum Chordata; class Actinopteri; order Cichliformes; family Cichlidae; genus Rhamphochromis; species Rhamphochromis sp. 'chilingali'. The sequence continues at coordinate 7,978,052 of NC_137943.1, read as the reverse complement.
CAATAAAACAGGTCTCCTTCTTAAACAGAAGCCTGTCATGCTTAACTTTTGAGAATATAAGTAAATCTTTCTTTAAAAGAACTCTGTCCTGCTTAACTTAAAATAATAGAAAACAATAGAAAGAAAAACATTCTTGTAACAGTGCACATTTAGTGCATTTAGTACAATTGGCTTCAGTTGAGGTATTATTTCAGCTTTTCTAATGCTAATCAGCTGCTCCTGTTTGTAAACCCGCTTGTTCCCATGATTACGCACCTTAACTCATCATCATTATTCATCTATGTATTACTTTTATGTATTAGTCATCTATTTGTAATCATCTATCCTTGCAGTTGTTTATTACACAAAATAAATTATATTATCACACTTCTGGCCACATAGCGCTGATATTCACTGCACATATTAACTTTTTCCAGCCAGGTGTTTTCCTTTTCCCATTCTTCCCTTTCTCTGAGGGGAACAAACATTGCTGCTCTAATGCTGGGCTTACACTGTGCGGTTTTAGGCCCATTTTGAGCCGATTTTTGAGTGATCTTCATCGTGCGTCGTGTAGTATACGTGGGGTAACGAGAAGCGATTAACACCTCACGACCAGCTCCCGATCATCAATCGCTCGTGAGGGTCTCATCACAGCCGCTCACACTGCTCGCGCGCAAACACGTAAACGTTGGTGTAAAAGATGGAGCAGCACGGCTGTGCAGCGTGTGATCTGGACACAAGCGATGGAGGCACAACTTGTAGAACTTTTCAAAGCTCATCCGAGCCTTTTCGATGTGGCCTCACAAAATTATCACGACCACAACAACCGTGAAAATAGTTGAATTTACACTGCTGCTCAATCACAGCTGCCTGATCAATGTTTTTCATTAGCAATTTAGCAAAGTTGATGGTGGTGGTGGTGTGTCTGTGTGAGTGAAAGACAGAGAGAGCGAGCGACAGATTTTCTGTTATAACCTTCGTGTTATGGAGGCACAGTGTGAGTACTCAGGTCGCATCAGAGCATCGGGCCGTATAGTGTGAGACCTGCATCGTGACCTACGAACTTCTAACCCCTGCGAGTCAATCGTGCAGTTTGAGCAGGAGCTGAATAACGCGACTGAAAAAATCGCACAGTGTCTGCCCAGCTTTAGGTGTACTGTCGTCCGAGACTTGCACCGCAGTGTCGGCGTTTGTTTCCCTGTTGGCCATGCTTCTTGTTGTGGTCATCTGTTGTCTTCCGGTATTTTCTCCGTAAGCGACCTTTCCTCGACCAATGAGATGAGCGGTAATCTGAATTGTCATAAGTGTGCTGTCAGCTCATTGGTCACAAATCAGGAGAGGGGCTGGGAATAATGTTTTCAAACAAAGCGTTAATTCCATTAACATTTATAGACTACTTTTGATTCTCACTGTATTACGGGACAAAGTGCGTCCCTTATTAGCTCAATACGGGACGTGTACTTTTGTTTCGAAATACGGGACGATTCCGTTTTTTAAGGGACGGTTGGCAACCCTATTCATGATTGAAGTAGCAGCAAGAAGAGGCAGTCGCTCCATATATCGCTTGTTAAGCTTAACGCAGGAATGCTTTACAAACATTCAGAGATGGACTTACACACTTGCTTTACTTCTCTCGGGGATAACTTTGTCGGAGATGAAATGCCGGGTTGCTAGCGAAGCTCCAAATGCTATCCAGACCACCGACAGGTCCCGCATGCCACAGCCGCTCTATCACGTGATGCATACTGCTCCGAGTGCTAACGTTCTGAGGTGAGTTACAGCGTGTTGCAAGTTTTGTGAGGTGCTTTCGTGATATTTAATGGATCGGATTACATTTTTTATTTTTCTCCGATATCCGATCCAGTAATTTAGGTCAGTATCGGACCGATACCGATACGTAATATCGGATCGGTCCATCTCTACTATATACTAGTTTGCAATATATTAATATTAATTGTATATGAACATATATATTAATTATTTTGTTTTTCTTACAGCACAATAAAATCTGTTTGGCTACATGATGAAACTAGAGAAGGTAGTTAGCATCAAGCTTTAGTGTGAGGTTCAGACTGTTAGTGAGTAGCACAGTGGGAAGCTACACCTGCCAAAAATACAGAATGTTAATGTTGCCAGGTCAGTGGCACTGTTACGTCGTTTTATTGTTATTTCATCTATAAAAATCAATCACTACTTAATGTGAGCCAATTAAAAAGTATCAAAAACATAACAGGAAATCAAATACTTCTAGAATCATTTTAACAGAACATCTACAGATGTTGAACAGCTGTGCTAGGCAAAAAGAAAAAAAGAAAATCACCGCTTAACAGAAGCATCCTGGTCTTTCAGGCAGTCTACTATAGTCCCTCGGTGGCGCTGCACTGCATTGTGGTCTGTCCCAACAATCTTCTGAAGAGAGGTCATGGCGATATAGCTAAACAGACATACACGAAAGCCAAAAATAATGAATGTTTTGAAAGTTTTAAGTATCATTCTCTATTATAATGAAGCCGAATTCGCTACACCAGGGTCATCTAAAGTGACTGTGTGTGGAAACGCATCCAGTGGATAAATTATTAAAATGTGATTTCAAAAAATGTTCAACCTGACAATAAAGATCAACAACAAAAGAAAATCTTAATTTTCTCAGCTTGCAAGCATGAATAATTCATCACTTCACTTCAAATAACTCATGGACTGATCAAGTATTTATGTGGACGCAGGAGAGACGCTACCTAGTCAGGCAGGTCTTGCAGGAATAAACCTGTCACTCTGCAACAGAGAGATTCAGAGGACCTGAGGGTAGAAACTAGACAGACCTGTCTGCCCACAGGGCCCTTATGGGGACGAACCCAGAAAAAGATTGTAACACAATAAAACCCTCAGGAAACCGCAGCAGCGCCTGCTGGAAAATAACATGGTCTGAAATTGAGAGCTCAGCATGAGCAGTGAGCAGCGTGACCTTCTGGTGTGGCTGTAGAGTAATGGCTCTAGAGAAAGTAATTAGTCAGCTCAGACGATAAGAGCCTGTTGGGAGATTTCGCTCTTTGGCTGTAGTGAGTTTTCCATTAGCCTGAAAAGGTGAAATCACCCTGAGAGATAAGTAAGGGAGAAGGAATGCATACAGGGGAGGATTAGACAGGGAAGAGGAACAAAGATCTGAGGAAAATAGAACTAACCGAATGTTTCTGTCATTGTTCAGAAGAAATCTTCCCAGAATGTTCACGGCCAGAACCTGCAGCATGAGTAAAGGGAAGTGTATGTCTATGAATTAATAATTTGATCAGTCAGCAATATGTTCAATGTATTCACATCACTAAACACAGTCTCTTACTCTGAGGCCACTCTCTGACTTGATGTCCAGCACAGTGAGAACAGTCTCATACAACACAGCATTGCCCACAGTCTTTGTACTGTCTGTGTTGGTCGCCACCTGTATGGTAAACACAAACAGGCAGACACACAGCTAGTACAGTGCCAATTAGATAAGAGTATAGTTAAAAACTAGGGTATTTTTAACTACAATTATCAGATAAACAAAGACGACAGCTACATATCTGAAAACGTGTCTGCACTGGTAGCTCTTTAACTCTTCACCCTGTGAAGCTGAACTGAGCAGTTTCTGTCAAGTTTCCGACCGACTTATAGAACAAAATGACTGAGTTTGCATCAGACGTTAGTGAGGGTGGTCTCTGCCTACGCAGCTACCTTTGAAAAAACACTAGAAACTACTCTAATGCTTATCAAACCACGTCTTTACTGATATATACGGGGGTACCAAATTCATTAATAAAGGTAGAGGAGGCGTCAACGGGCGCTGTCTTTATGGAGGAAAGAGTTAAAAAAAAACTGCTCTGCAGAAAGGCCAGATTTTGGGTTGCAGCTTTTCTCAAGAATTAGTCACACATGCAACATGAGTGAGTGACTAATGCCATTTGCCACAGGAAACCATAGATATTAATAAATAAAATAGTTACACATGCTTCAACTCTATCTCTATGAGAAACAGTTTCAGTTTTGAGAAGAACTTTCTGGCTGGCTCTCATGTATCATAAAAATGCATTTCAGGTAAACTTTCAGGGTCATGTAAACAACAGGAGACAGGTGACTGGTCAAATGAAATGTTTGCTCATTCTGAAATGGCTGACATGTGGAAACTTTTTTTCAGATCTGACTGATGTGAACTGAGCCAAAGAAAAGCTTTTTTTGGTGAACGTGAACACTATACCTGAGCTAGGAGGTCGTTCATGGCATCGCTCGCTGCTTCATTGTTGCGACCAAGGATTCTCAGCAACCTTAAGATGCGTACCTGTGTTTGGAGACGCGACAGAAGGAACACGTGGATGGGAGGTGATTTTGGGAGGTGACAATAATCTAGTGTTTGTATTAGTAACACAGAATTAAACTACATTAATTGAAGATTTCGAGCCATGAAGCAGCACATAGTAGTAAAAATAAGTCCTGCTAGCCGACTCTGACTTTACACAAAGTGTAGCTGGGATGTGCAAGGGGTTAGTGGAATGAAATCCGACCTGTAGGAAGGGATCGCTGATTCCTGCCACATCGTGGTCTGGAGAATAACCCGAAATGACGAGACCTTTCATGATCTGAACCAGATCTGGTACCGTCTGGAATACACACAGCACAACCACATTGCGACACACATGTAGGAATACAGACAACATCTGATCAAGAGTAATCTGTGTGTGTGTGTGTCCCTCATACCTTCCTGAAGCGCTCAAGTGTTTCTGAGTTCCGCTCACACAGCTCAGTAATGAGCACCACAGCGCCGTGTACGACGCCTGAAGACAAATGAAAACCAAAAACAATAAGAAATAAACTGAAAATAGTATTCACAGCATGACGAGTTCACTGTGTACATCATAAAAGTATATTAACCGTGGTTCTTCTCAGTGAGCAGCGAGCGAGCGGCTTTGGTAAAGAGCTCTCCCAGATCGTGGACTTTTCTCACGATGTGAACAGCGCACAAAGCAGCCTGAAAGAACAGCGGAACAAGTCATCAGCAGCGTTACATCACACGTCCACTAAGCACATGACGGTGGGATGTTACAAGTTTTACAGCTCATGAAGGATTTGAAGTCCTATAGGGAACAGTACGCATCCTAAAAAGTTGTACTACGTCACACTAGATGATTATGATGAATATTTAACAATCAACCTGCACAAATGGATCCTACATACATAATACATTATCCCTGACATTAACATGCTTAGGTCAGTGTTTTGAGTATAACATACAGCTTGCCAAATCACACACAACACAATACAGATTTGCTTTTAAACTGCCACCTCACTGGTAGTAATATTAATATTGGTAAAAGCTGCTGGATGAATAATTGATTCCTCGCAGAAGTCCTCACCTTCTTTTTAATGTAGGAGTTGGAAGCTCGGAGCAGCCTGTCAATCTCTGGCGCCAGATCCCTGCACATCTCAGCTGACCCCATGCAGGCTAGTGTGCAGAGAGCTAGAGACTGTATGTACTGGTTACTGTTTGACAGATCACTGAAAAACACAAAAAGATAAAAATATTCAGTGTTTTATTTAAATCATCATTATTTCAGTAAACCTTCCAAGATGTACAATTACACATTAAGGAATCTGTCATTAACTGCACCACCTTATATGAATGACAACAGCATCGAGTTTGGGTTATTCTTACTTCTTAATAGAGTTGGTGATGAGCAGGCTGGCGTCCTGCTTCTCATCCAGCAGCATCATGGCTCCCAGGTATCCTACGCGTTTTTCACTGTAGCGCGGGCTAGCAATCATCCGAACGCACTCCATCTAGTATGAACAGCAAAAGCTCTTTTAAAAGTGAAAGTGAAGTAATGCCCCCGGGAAAGTTCCCTACCATTTAACCACTCAACTGGAGGTCAGTCTCAGCTCCAGAGCAGCAGGGAGGGCCTCAGTGGCCCAGTTCCAGTGTCCACCCTCGTAGACACGAGGGCTTTCGCAGACTTTGCTTGAGGGCATTAACAACAATTCACAGTGCTCTAGTAACGGTAAAAGTACAAGCTTAACAAAGCACATACCAGCAACATTGCTAGCAATACAAGGGAGCATTTTCGTGCCTAACTTCACTGTGTGCTCATTCCTTGTAAGATGCACGTGCTGGACATTACGACTTCACGGCTGATATGGTGTGACGAAGTGAGCCCAGACCCTCCAGCTACTGTGACGGCTTCTCACCTCCCCTGGCTCATTTAACCCGAAGAAACCCCATGACAGGCATTAGCCAAATCCCCTCACCTGACCAAAGTGAGCTGGGTAGCCCAGCATGTGCACGTAGAGCAGCTTGGCCAGGTTGTGCGATCGCCCTCCGTTGTCGGCTTGTCTGAACTGTGCCCGGATGGCCGCGCACTCCCTCTGAATGACCCCCCGCTCCTCACACTGCGTCCTGGCTGACCTGATGGCCCGGATCATCTCCTGCAGGGGCACTGATGGAGACATGGCTGTGTGTGTGTGTGGGTGTGTGTGTGTGTGTGTGGGTGTGTGGGAGGGTAGGTGGGTGGGGGTGAATGGTGAGATGTGTTAGTATGCGTTGTTTTGTGAAGGAAAGAGCATGATATGTTATTAACGGAAAACAAGAGTGTCACAACACTACATATGATTTCATTTCCTGTAACAACATCTCCAGGCGTTTATTAAAGCCGTCACTACACCGCAGGACGTAGTAAAAAACACTCAGATGGGCTAATTCAAAAAACTTAAACAACAGCTAGTGTTTTCCTTTCTTTTTTTCTTTGGTGACAGGCTGATGGAGCACAAATAAACAGAAAGTTACTGTCATCTACCAATACTTTTATGAATTAGACTTGGGGAAATATACTTAAATGAACAGGCTAACTAACAAAATTAGCATGACTCTTCCGTGGTCGGTAATGCATGTCAGAGAAACGAGCCAGAGGCTAGCGCACTGACCGATCCGAGCTAACCTTGCAGATGCTGTCAAGCCTGGCATGGAGGAAAGAGTCGAGCTACTGAGCTAGCCACGCTAGCATAACAGTCTGCTTGTGTGTGTGTTTTAAAGCGCCAAAATAACAACATACCTCTACAGTTCACAGAGTTGCCAGGTTTTGAAAAGTAAAGCCGTTCAACCGACGCCCCTCCAATACACGTCGGCAGTCAGTTGGTTGGAAACCCAATTACTGTATCCATACAGTTAGCGTTAAAATAGCAGGAGTTAACATTGTATTTCCTGTCACAACTTTCAAATTAAAGGTCAATTTGATAGTTATAACAAAAACAGTGAAACAAAATTAAATAGCACTTGAAACACAGTTAAATAAATACATATTTAATAATCCTATCAGTAATGAAGTGAGAAGAATGTCTTAAAGCTATTGTATATTTGAACTTTTAATCAATTAAAAAAAAACAAAACTATTTTCTAGCACAAACTCACACGCACACGTGACATACAATAGAGATTTTACCTCTATATATCTCTGTTTATCTCTATATAAATCTCCATAAAAGTATAAATCACCTCGAGAACATATGCAGTCTCATCATCAACCATCAATTCTATTTAAAAGGGTTTTGTTTTTCACCGTTTTGTTTTTTGGGGTTGTTTTTTTGTTTTTTTGTTTTTTTTGTATTTTTAAAGAAAGTCCCAAAATTCGCAATGTTACAAACGACACACAGGATCCGGTTACAACATGCAAACTTTAGCAAACAGCCAGTTTATAACACAAATGTCAGACTGCCAAATACACCAAGTACGCCACTGACTTACATGCAGGCACAGGTCACCAAAAAGCTGTAGACTGGATCTAGGTCTGGATAAAAGACAATCAAGCTGAAAATTACACGCGAATAATAACATATGTCAGCTTCTGGCTCATCAAAAAAAATCAAACAAAAACAAACAAACAAACAAAAGGCATGCAGTATTTGAATGGGGCATGGGATCAAGCTTTTATTGTGAAGGCAGAAGTACTTTTCCTCTTTAGCTTCGATGATGTGACATTTGACCCACCTCAGCTTACCGTACCTGTCCACTACTTCCGCAATTTGATCAGTCATTGTGGGTGGACTCCACCTAGTCTACGTCAGGCGTTTCAACAGGTGGATGAAACATTGATGAGAATGTGCAGCAGGCAGAGCAATACAAATGGCGTGCAGCGTGTGCTATAAAGACTTAACAGAGACTTTATGAAGACATCAGCACATCCCATTTTCAAGCACCATCAAAATGTGATAATTATTCAAGTTTTATTAACATACATCAAATTTACAAGATGAAAAAAAAGGAAAATCGTCTATAATGTGGCAGAAAATATATACATGTAATAAAATAATTATAAAGTGCAAAGACTTGTTTTTGTTACTATAGTGGGGTGATAGTGCCAGCACATAATGCTATAAACAATACATTGTTTCACACACCCTCACAGGGACACAAGGGAGAAGTTTAAAAATGTTAAGGTAAAAGAAAAAAAATGGCACTGAATATGCATAAAGATGATATTGCGCCATTCAGTGTAGCAAAAGAGCTCTGGACTAAGCCTTTTGACGCCAGCAGTGCAGAACACTATGAGGTGTTTCCTCTTTCTAGGAATTATCTTCCAGGAATGATTTCTTCACACCAATGTGTTTACAGTTGTGTCAAAAAGTTAGGACACAATTTGTGTTTGTGACTCTTTTTATGTGTTTCTACATAAAAATAGTTTCTAGTGATGAATAACCACAAGGATTTCATTGGCAAATAAAGAAAAACTTAGGGGAACAAAGTTGATTAAAAACACATTTCATCAGGTGTTAATTCTTTTGTAGCCCCAGGTTCTCCTTCATTAGCGGGTATGCCACCACGTTTTTACAACAGATTAGTCATTTTCCTGGAACAAATTGTGAGGAAAAACCAGACCAGTATTAATATAATAACATTTGTTGTCACCTCTTGACCCCTGTATTTAATACTCTACCACACAAGCCTTACATGTTGTTTGTGCTTTCAGGCATCTCAGAGGTGAAATGCCAAACATGAAAAGATTCACTGTAAGAATCAGTTTATTCAGTCAGTTTATCGGTTCATTTTAGAGGAAATGCAACCATCTGAGTGTGTGGTGATGGGAAAAGGTTGTGGTGAGCACACAGGCCAAAAGCAATAAATAAAGGCAGCAGGCGTGGTAGACGGGCTTCTGTTGCACTGGCAAAACACAGCCTGAAAGCAGAACCAAAGACATAACATCCTGGGAACAGGAGCAGATGGTGTTTGCTTAACATGTGGACTTACCACTGGAGGAACAGTTCAGAAAATGGAGTACAACAAGACCAAGTAAAGAAAGTAATCACAGAGCACCACAGGCCATTATACCAGAGTAAGACGTTCTTGTAAACAAATATAATCATAGATTTCAGGTCTTCTCCATTTGACTCAAAAAATAAAGCTTAGCTTCTTATTTGCACCCTGGTTTTTTGTGCAGAATCCACAGATATTGATCCAAAATCATCATGGAAAAATATGAATTAAAGCACAGCAATTCCAGCTATAATGAAACAGGCAGGAAACGGAGGGGGGCAAACTGACTGCGACACTGTGAAGGCAGAGACGCTACGTAGGTGGAGAAATCCACAGAGATTGGCAATACTCACAGTAATTTTCTTCCAAGTGTCTCAAAGAAAGATTAGAAGCATTGTGATTATATACTCAGATATCACCAAACTACTAATTACATCATGCTTTTTGAACCACACACGAAACCAGACCACCACTGCCATGACATCCCAGGCCAGTAGAGGGCAGCAGACAAACACAACCTTGCTGCTACTATTTGAGTATCGATTTTGTTTACAACTCATTTTTTGTAATAGACATCTGTTCATCAGTTTGACATTTAGTTTTTCATTTACATTTTTTAAAATAAAAAACTATATATGAATATATGCCACAATAGCCTATGAAAGTTTCTTATTTTACAGACTCCCACATAAACACTTCACTGATGTCAGATATAATTAATACGTTCCTGTTAACCATCAAAGCCTTAACATTCTCATAAATAGTCAGTATTAATCAAAGCCAGTTCACAATAACTCTGGACAAAAAGAGACAAATTAGTCTTTCATCCCACACAAAGCATTAAGGGGCATTAACATGAATGAGTTGGTTTGTTGGATTGGCCAGTGCGTGGATGTGGATTAGAAGTGGGCTGAAGAGCTATGAGGGACTGTAATCCCTCTTTCATGCTTGCTAGGATAATAAATCTTGTGAGAAACAAGGGGACTAAATAACGGCGGTGCCTTCAAAAACAGCATTTCTCTATTTTAGCATCAGGCGTTTACAAAAATAATTTACAAACTGACGGTCTGAGAATGGCTTATAAAATGTTTTATTACCAGTAAAACAGTCAGTTGGTAACTCCACTGGTAATGCCACTGGCACCGATCCTACCTCAGCTTTAAAAGGCTGTAAGACAAAAATATAAAAAACAAAAAGCAGCCACAGCCTTGTGAGGAACACGAACATAAATGAACTAAACAAACTGTCGGCAGAGATGCTGCAACTAGACAATGAAAGCACAGCAAATACTACCAAAGCACATTTGGATAACACCCATGATCATGGTGAGGCCAAAAGCTGCAGTGAAGACATCTTGGCTACACTGTGAAGCGATTCACGCATGTAAGCATCAAGGACAGGGACACACTGCGCCAAGTTAGAGGCCATTTGTTTGGTCTTCGGGCAGCACAGAGAAAGAGACACTTTATTATCGCATCTTAAGACAAATGAAAGCAGACTTTTTGTAAAAAGGAAAAAAAAAAATTTTTTTAAATTGAGCTGTAAATGAATGTGAGTGCGTTCTTAATTATAATCGTGCACGGTGGCTGTGCAGGATATCGTTTTGTGTTTAATATTAAATATGTTCTGCCTTGAGCCTTTTTCACGTTAATTATGATTTCATGATTTGATTCAATAATTCAACTTATCGGCACAGCACCTGTGTGCTGCTCTGGGATTCTCACTAACGCTCAGCGCTGTGGCCTTTATAGCCTCACGGTGGAAGTTTGGGGGACGTGCCCACCGTGTTACACGGCAGGATGTCAAACCGATGAGGATGTCATTGAAACGGCTGGGGACAAGAAGGCTGTTTGAATTCTGTTATTTGTTTGGTAACTCACACTTCCAATTATTAATTAACAACTCTTTTTTATTGTCCTAACTATAACTCTACAGGCCACTGAGTGCGACACAAAAGCGATGCACTCATTTGTTTGTTTCTCGATTTAAACAAATGGCAATAATAATTTAAAAAAAGATGGACACAGAAAATGTCTGCATTTATTACACATTCAAATCATTTCTTGGGTGAACTTCTCTCTTTCTCCTTTCATAGAGGAAAAGAATAAGGAAGCACTGAGGCACATTTCCTGAGTATTCAGAGAAATCAGCCAGCTCTTATTGTAGCTGCCAAGCAGATACTTCTAAGTCACTTTTCTCAGTTTACAATCATCCTGATTCTTGTCCCTGCTCTCAAAGAGCCAATCAGCAGTCAAATCGGAAACATGCACCATGTGTTGGAAGTGTATAAAGTGTGGGAGGAAAACAATTCTTAAAACTTATTTTGGGGGAAAAGTCGCCGAAACTTTTTAACCCATTGTTGACTGGATTTAACTTTCTCTCTATGTTCTTTTATATGGTGGACTCATAATAACATAATAACTCATAATAATAACGTGGAAATGACTTGATCTTAAAGCCAAGTCTAGTATGGATGCATGCGAACTGTTTGGGTCTTGTGAGTAAATTATGGGTATTTTTGCACATGCAGCTTGCTTTTTTCCCCCTCCATAGACGACAATAAACAAAGGGGGGATAAAGCAGGTGGTTTAACTTAAATGATAGTTGCAAAAAAGTTGCAAACAGCATTTTTAGAATCTGCTTATCTGACGTTCAATGTGCCTTCGCTGAGAGTCATCCACTGACCCTGACACCCCCCCGGTGAAAGGCAGCTCTTTCGTTCACTGATGGTTTAGAACAATGAGCAGAAGACAGCTCTTGAGAAAATAAGCTTATAATCACCAAGCCTGAAATTACCCATTGTGGATGGTATTACCATGCTGCCCCCATTATCTGCATCTGTTAATTCACTGATGCAGCGCAATAATCTTCAATTGTGTTTAAGGACTCACACAGGGAGACGGCAGCCAGCAGGCGGAGGCCAGTGCCAGGGGGAAGGCAGCAGTGGAAGAGAAGCTCCAGGATGTAATTGGAGAGAGTGAGAGCCATCATAATATGAGTGGTAGGGCAGCTAACCAACACTGAAATCCACAGACGCAAGGTGTGCAGTAAATAAAACGGGGGGAAATTTTCTTCTTTTTTTTTACAATAGCCTATTAGCTAAAAGCACAGCAGTAATGTTATGCACTACAGTGCACCTAAGATTGCTTTTGATTGATTATTCCTTCTATATCTATTATTATTTAATGGAGCATTTTGTTTTAATCTTTCTGTTACTGTGCAAAATAAACTGTTTAGGTCATTACGGATGAAAACATCCATCCACTTTGAGGGTATATTATAACACGCTAATTAAATTAGACTGGGACATCAACTTCAGACAAAATATGATTGGTGTGCCATCTAGTTATTTCTATTTGACGGTATAACTGTTCTGGGTCCACTTCCATGCAAACACGTGGAAGGCTCCACATGGACAGAGGAGCCCAAAGAACAAGACCATGATCTGACCAGAGGTGGGGTCCAGGTGGGTTGTAAAGTGACTTGCAGAGGCCACAGCAACTTTATGTAGGCTGAAGTGACTTAAATAGCTCACACCTTACCAGATTTACCAAACGGATAGGCGAAACAGATCGGCTGATTTGCCAGGATTGCAGCTGATCTCGCCTCCTTCGCCTGCCAAACTAATTTGTTCAAGCCAATTTCTGCAGAGTATTTTGGGGATTTGGGGTCCTTTAAAAGATTGTAACATTTGCACATCGTGTTATTTAATCTTAATCTTCCAAATTGGTTTTAATCTCAATCCAAAGTACCCCGGTTGGTGAAAACAATACACTTGTTCTCACCCAACTCATTACACCATTAATGACCCAGTGAGCCTGCATTCTACAGTACCTCCTTTAGGACTCACAAAATCTGACAATGTTTCCTAAGTGAGCAAAAGACAAACAGAACATTTAAGAATTGATACTTTGAAGATAAAAATGACAAGTTTACCATTTCAATTAACATAAAAATGTGATTCTAAAATAAAATAAAAAACAAAACAGATTCAGCATCTTCTATGAAACAGCATCACTCTGTTGACATACTGCATTTATGCTTGTATTCTTTCTTGACTTCACGTTGAAGACTTCATTTAGAAAACTGGAGCCAAAAAATGAAAAGAGGACATAAAATGAGGAGGCAACAGTGCTTTCGCTAATTTGTGCTCCTTGGAATTGATCTAAAAGCTGGCACAGGGTCTCTGCAGGTGCACCAACTGTGTTATTTGTTTTTTCAAGTCTAAGCAGATTTTCTGGGGGAACAAAAGCAGTTAATTTTCTTTACTGGCTTGAGTTTACAATAGTCAGGCCATGTGTGCTCACTGTGTGTCCCCATGCTCTTACTATTCAGCACTGGGACATAATATGGATTTCTCATGGACGCTGAGCCTGCACTTGATCTTGTTAAGCACATCTCCCTGACGAAAAGCCCACACCAGGGGAAACTGTAGGTTTATTTGAAATAAAGTTTACCTTGTCACGGCGACACTGAAAACTCCAGCTGAGTTATGTTTTGCATTTCACTTATAACTACTATAGTTGTGCAGGACTGCTGGAGCCCATGGAAATGTTATGAGTAACTATACTTTTCAGACATAAGGTGTAACACCAGTCTTTAAAATGTTTTTTTTTTTAAGTCTGTGCAGCCTGACTTAGCTGTTTTCCCTTCATCAGTAAAAGTGTTGGAGGTGAAGTGATTAACTGTTGCAAGTGTATCTCTCCAAACATCTAACAACAACTAGCCTGACCCCAGCACTACAACCGTGAGGACTTGAGAGAATTTCTTGTTAGGGCAAAATGAATTGAAACAGTGCACTTGTACCTTCATTTGTAAAAAGAATCATGATTGCTTAGGGTCAAGGTCAAGAAAGGGTGACATCTACAGGAAAAATCACCTCCTTGCAGATCAGATCATCATTTAATTTCAACAGATTAAAATACAGGAACGGTGCTTAAACTGCCTTTAAAAAAAACAACTAAAATCTATCATTTTAACAATTTAACATGTGACTCAAAAACATTCAAGCTTCAAACAAAAAGGGCACGGTATGTAGAGAACACTACAGTGTGGTCTTTATTGACACGGTTCGAACAAAACAAAGGTATGAACAAACAGCCCCAAATGTCATGGTATGCAACCTGAAAAGCAGTTCCTTCTTCTTATCTTCTCATGTAGAGCAGAAGGGTTTAAATATGCAAATATTGTGTATGGAATGTGTGTTTGATAAGGCATAAGTCCAGGATTGAGTGTAAATCGCTGTGTTGAACTGTAGTTCAGAACAATAAGGACAAGTAAAAAAGGATAGCATGACGACGCGGTGTTAACGTTTGACCTAATCTGAATGAGCCAGTCTCACAGCAACAGTACACTTTGGGTTCAGGTGAGAGTGGTGAATGTGGCACGAGATTTAAAAACAAGAAAAGGTTCAAATTTGGTTTATCCGATCTATTCTTCCTAAACTGCAAAGTGCCCACCACCGCGGACTTTCAAGGGCTTGCACAAGTCCAGGTTTTTAACTGTGTCACGACACCCGTTCTTCCACTGCCACAGAGTCTGACAGAAACACAGGAGTCTGCCAACTTGTGCCGACGCGTCTTCTTCACAGGCCGATGGTGTAGGAACGGCCTGCGGGGTTGTGAATGGCAGAGCAGGAGGGCTCCGTCACAGCCCATTCATACCAAACCTTCTTCCCGTTGTTGCAGCGCCAGAATCGCACTGTGACATCATCGTCCTGGGATATGGAGATGGGTTGCTGTTGGCAAGAAGGAGCACGGTGACTTATTTACTCTCATTTATCAACTTTAGCATTTAACTCGGTACCGACTAAGGAACTTACTTTAAGAGGGAAGAGGATGGGGAACCAGGAGAACATTCCGGGTGAGTGTGTTTCTGGTTTTATACCTGCCAACAAAGAAGACTTTAAATGACAGTTCAACCAAAAGGAAAAAGAAAATACTTCTAGTATTCTGGACTGTAGATTGTAGAGATATTACACCTGCCTTTTTTTTCCCCTTCTTTTTTTTTTTTTTAAAAACACGATGGAAGTAGCTAGCGGTGCTCAAAGCACCTGATTTTTCAGAAATCATGATCGAAACGCTCCAAAACAAAAATGTGAACATTTTCATGGACAAACTATTTGCTTTCTGCACAACTACACCCACCAACGCATCATTCTGAAACATTAATGAAGCCCTGCTGGGCTGTAATGGTAACAAGCTGCACTCTTGATTCTGTTGCTGGATGTAGACTGACAGAAAACAGGTCCTAACTTCTGCATTCATTTGAAGCAACTAGGTCATGATTTTTTTTATATGAACGTACAAAGACTGAGTGCTAAAAGTAGGGCTGTGCGACATGTGGGGAAAGAAAAATAAATCTTATAATAATTTTTTTTACCAGTTTTCAGTTGATCGATATATTTCACAATATAAAATGAAGCATTAGTTATTAGCTTAAATGTTTCTTTCCATTCCTAACTGAAGATATGAGGTCAATTTTGATTTAAATATAATTTTCTAATTTCAAGCTCATGTAAAATAAATAACATAGGTATACAGAACAAACAAACATTTTAATTCTCTAATTTAACTCTGCTTGATGACATCGTGTCTTTTATATGAAGCTGTCTGTTGCATTCATTGACCTCTCTTTCCAACAATGTCCTCGCCTTTTGAGCCTTGGGCTGTGTGTGTTTGGGGGGCATGTTTGGTAATGCTGGCACGTTATCAGTTTTTATTTTCTCTTTCATCTTTCTCACACTGCTAACATACTGGCGTTTATGTCTGCGGTAGCCCAAACATTAACATTTCCAACTGTGTACATCAACCTAACCTGACGCAGCTCTAACTCTCTTCGAGCCACATGATTGGTTTGGCGTAGCACCATTCTGTTTGGTTTTTCATGCCATTTTCAGGCATTTATCAACACATGGCTGGAATGAATCTACTAACTTTACATTACTCTGTTGAGGAAAAGTTATTTTGCTGTGATAATCTTCATGGTTTTACCATCCAGCCCAAATTGCAAGGACGATGACAGATTCTAAAACTGGGGAACTCATAAAAAAACCTGATGAATAAAAAACAAAATAGGCCAAAGGACAAATGGATCTGGATCTGCTGACTTACTGAGTGTGACATCTTTGTAGAGAGTGGTCTCAAAGTAGCCAGCAAAGCCATGGAGCACAGAGTTACAACCCACTGTGAATCTGAGGCACTGATACCGGTTATTGTTCATATCTGAAACAGACGGAGGGAGAGGTGGTGAGCACATGCTCTACAAGCTTATTAGAGGGATTTTAAGCGATTCCATCTACCTGTTGAGGGGTGTGTGAAGGTGAAGCAGGGTTTGGGATCAGCCAACTGGTGGAAGTTATGAAGGCGCACAACATAGGGCGTCTCAAAATGGGACTCTGGATCCTTGTCTCGTTCGCGGCATCCTCGTACTTCGTTGTAAAGCTTAGAGGATGACAGAGGAGCCAAGTAGGACGTGTACGAGCAGGGAATGCTCACGCCATCATCTGAAGGTGAGATGATATAAACAAAGGGGAAAATGAAAGTAATTAGAGTCAGGAAGCATTAAAAGGTGACGCTTTCAATATGGCTTGGTGTGGAAAAATGACCTCTGATGACTCTGCAGTGTCTACATGTGTAATTAAGTCTTCATTAAAATCCTGAAATACCTTTGAGAAAATGCTGTGCTCCATCTAAGCACTCTGGGGAGAGTTCATTGTCGCCAAATGATCCGAGCAGCTCGCTGACAATGATGTCAGCTTTCTCTGGTGCGGCCCACTCCCGCATGTCACATGACACCACCGTCACCTGATCCCCCCACTCCTCAAAGCGCCAATTCTCTAGCCTAGAGAACACACATCAATAAAATAAGCGTTGAAAGTTTCAGGCTTCACTTCAATCCCCTCCTCACTCACTATAAATTCAGACAAAATCAAAGGCCAAGCTTTTATCCAATCTATAGACTCATTCAGGTAGCGCAATTGATCTGTTGCATGCGATAATATTTTTGCTTGTACGCTGTGAAACATGGAACATTTGAAAGCATTATTTTACTCACGTCACTACAGCATTGGGATTTTTCTCCACAGCATACACCCTCAGTCTCCTGTCTGCCTGCCTGGCAGCACGCAGGGATGCATTGACCAGAGGACCCCTACCTGCTCCCAACACCATCAACACCCTGTGGAAAAAACACATCATTTTAGACAAGGCTGCTACCCTGGTGGTTACCACTGAAGTTTAAACAGTCAGTGTGTGTTATCCTGCTCTACTTCCAGTGAGACTTATAGGAGTATATTATAGACTGCCATGATATTGAGGTATTAATCAATATCTGGATACAGTTCCTACTCCACAATCCTCACTTGTGACTCTTTATACAATAATTTTAGATATAGATACTTACTGAACATTAGTGTCCTTCTGCTCCTCTGGAACTCTGTCTAGCAAACATTTATATACAGCCTGCACACACAAAGAAAAGACCAAAAACAAAATGGTGTTAAATACATTTTGCCTCAAACTCTTACAGACCATTTAAACCCCTTTATTAACACCAAACACCTAAATGTCAGTGTTTTTCAAATGCTACATGAGTGACAGTCTGATTTATGTGGATAAGCTCTACATACACAGACAAATATCTAGGCGTATCTTCACATTCAGGCTGAACAGAGGCCAAAGCAAATGATAATGATTATGGGCAACAGTGTGGTGCGGTGGTGAACACAGTTGCTTCACAGTAAGAATGTTCTGGGTCCAAGTCCACTGGCTGGATCAGGGCTTTCCAAGAAAATGGACAGATGGATAATAATTACAAGCTCATAGGTAAAAAGCAACTGACCAATATTGAAAACTGATACCATCCACTAAGGAAACATGAGCCAGGAACTGAATTTTCAAAATAAGCGCAAAGGGACTGTCCACTAATAAAATTAATCACAGCTAGCCGTGTTCTCTGTGATGCATAAAAACAAATGCACTTGCATATCTGAACAGTCTGCCCAAGTAAAGTCTGTGTAGGGGAAACAATTTTACTGCATTTGTATGTCTACTGGACAAGCAAAGACCTCTCTGTAACATCTGTGCCATGCCTCCTCATACCCCAAAAAATGTCTGACTGTCTTACTTGTTGGTACTGTGAATACTTAATAGGATCCTTCTCGAACACTTCGTATGTCTGAGACTCCAAGTTGTCCATCAGAGGCTAAACAAAGAAAGCAAAACATGACGTTAAAAGGTCCTGATTAGGAGGAAAAAGCAAAACAGCCTCACAGTTTTACAATTCTACCAAACAGTGAAACTGCAGTTTCCATTCATATCTCTCGACTATGTCATCACTTCATTACTTTATATTATTAGACATGTGTACAATATGTCACAATTAACAGATTAATTCTTGACTTAAAATGTATAGTTTGCAAGGTCATTGCATTTGACCATCAAAATCTAATCTGATGTTCCTTCAGTGATCCAACCAGACATAACTATACATCTAGCTATGGCTTCAGGTTGCACAGAGGCATACAAACGTGAGCATGAAAGGGTACTTCCTCACCTGTAGAGGTGACTGCAGGTAGTCTTCATAACCCTTAGCAAAGAGCTCGTAGGCATTGGGTGCAGGCCTGTTCTGGTTGAGGTACTCCAGGTACTGCAGGTAGGATCGGAAGTCCTTGTCAGTGTGCCGACTGGTGCCTGTGAAGATGAACTGGGCCTCCAACTAAAAAAGGAGATCATTTTAATTTAAAGATTTATTTTTTCAAAAGTAGACAAAAAAACAAAAACAAAAAAACAACCTTTTTGTATTTGATTGCAGATTGTTTGATTTTAACAGAACTCAATCTATGAATGTTATTTTATACCTTGAAGAGTCGAAAGATTATTCTCTGATGGGCTTTCGACAAAACAGGGAAGCCCTTCTTATTGGTTAGGAAGATGCTGGTGGGGAGAATGGCTGCTTTGATAGGTTCTCCGAGCCATTTATCAATCACAGTGTCTGATGGCATATCTGGTCCAATTTCAACCGCTTTAGGAATACAAACGAAGCACAATCTCAGTAACAGACAGGAGCATAATTATTTCTCAATGCCCGAAGTTTGCCCCAGGTTGCTGCTTCACAGTGTGTTCTCTCACCAAGACAGATTCTCTTGTTGTAGTCACAAAGGGTTCTGAATGAGTTCCACCTATGAAAAAAAAATGAGGTAAGTAAACAAAGAGAGACAGTGTTTTAAAGGAAATCAATAGTAACCGTTTCAGCATGCAGACGGCACTCAGTTGCTCAGGAAGTGCCGTGGCATGAAACTAACCAGCTCCAAGTCTTCTCATCAACGCTTGTGTCATCAGTACAAGAGATCGGTTCATTCTCAGTCAGATCTTCCCGCATGTCCTCTGACGCCATCAGTGGGACGCGTATCCAGAACTAATCAACAAAGAGGACAGCAGCAGTTAAATGAGCACTTCCACTGTCTTGACTTTTCTGACATCTTAATACAGTCTTTGTGTGCTTGTTGATTCCTGATGTGCTGCGTCTTACATTTGAGGTGTGATGTCCAGTGTGGATGTGATTTAGCAGCACTCGGGCTAGATTGGCATTACTGAGGCCCTTCAGAGGGATCATGAAGACAGGCAGGCCCAGGTAGGCGGAGAAGTTTAGCTCCTGGGCAAGAGCCTGGAGAGGAACATGGGAAAACAGATAAGATAAGCATTAAAAAGATGACACGATAACCTCACTCATATCTCAAGATCAAAGAACCCTCACAAGCACCATCAAACTCAAAGAACTTACAGCCTCTGAGTTTCTGCGTTCTGTCTCGATTTCTGAATCTGCATCGATCCATGGAGAGAGCTTCCCAACGATTAGAGTATTCCAATCTAGACAGAACAAAAGGACGGTTTAGAGAAAGCATCAAACACCTAACCATTTTACCTTTATGCTAAAATCACATTCTTCTGATGATGAGTATTTAATACAAAATATGAAAATGATTAGAATTAGTGTCTTAACATCTACTTTCCTTCTTAGGCTGGGCTTTAGCAGAACAAATGGTATTTTTAGGATTGGTCTTTCAGCACAACCTACCTACTTTCTGATGAGATTTAGTTTGCAGACAGATGTCCTGACATAAAGACTTCATTGCTCCATTAATTTTTGGCAAACTCCCCTGCTTCAGATGCAGCAAAACAGGCCCTGACCATGATAATACCACCACGCTTTTATGCTTTAATGCGGTGTTTTCCTTACTCCAAACAGTCTTTTAAACGTAAACTAGCAAGTTCTATTTTGGTCTCAGAAGCCCACATAAGATTGTTCAAATGCTCAGTATTCTTTTTGCAGAGTAGCTGCTCTCTTTTTGGTGCCCTGCTATGAACAACACGTTGTTCAGATTCTGTAACCCTTTCCATCCCGTTGAACATCAGCAGTTCCTTCCTGAATCTTTCTAAAATCTCATTTATGCCATGACACACTTACACAAACGTATGTCGTCAAACTTTGATAAATTTATGTTCTATGAATAAAAAGTAATTTACTGAGAATTGTAAAGGTTGCAGTGTTTTTGGTTTAACAGACCTAATAAGAAGTTAATTTCCACTTTTAGGACTGTAAAAACTGACTATGCTTAAATTTATTTAATATTACATTTAAATAGAATTTAAAGTGACCTTGACCCCCCCCTCCCAATAAATAAAGGGCACCAGTAGACCCCACCATGCCCAAAAATACCCTGCACAGAATAACACACTCAGTGTTTCCTCTCACTTTAGGGGGACTGATGATTTAATAGCTAGTAATGCCTCAGGCTGCAAAAGACAAAGGGGCAGGGAAACTGACCTCTGCCACATAACAGCAGGTCCGACCGGGTCTGGGCTCCAGGTCGGGATTTAGCGGGCTCCAGCTCATATTCCCTCCTGAACCTCGGGTGGAAGAGAGGCATGCACAGGAAGTCGAACCTGGATACCAGAGGAGGGAAGCACTTCAGTTAACATTCAAAATATTTATAATATCAGCACGAAGTAAAACACAAACTTGTTTTCTAAGTAATCCTCCACACAGCTCAAATATACTATGGGAGTAGGCAGAGCCTGTGTACTGCACACTTCACTACAGTGTCAAGCATCATTGTGATTCGGGCACGTGCTGGTAATTCACCGGCTAGCTTAGCAACCATCATGCACTGAGAACGTGCTAGCAAAGCAGCGCGTTCTGCTCATAAGCTCATTTCAGCTAAACAAAAATTACATGTAGAATCGAAAAACCATCTTACCCAAGTTTGGCGACCGCGGATAACGTGTCGGCTATCTCTGGCACACAATTCAAATCTCTCCCGCAGGACACCCTGCTCCCTGTGCTGGCAGACGCCATGACTTTAGCCGACTGAATGAATTGATTTCTCGGACTTTCACATTGCTCTGCCTTTAGAAGAAACTGGCGCCATCTTGGCTCCTAAGGATTGCAATGCTTGCTGGCTAACAAACGTGAGACAGAACCAAGATGGCTAATGAGTGCACAAGTTGCATATCGCGTACATTGTCGCGATAATTGTGCACCGAGCGTTGTTTAAACGTTGCCATTTGATGTTTCACGGCGACTTCTTTTTCCAAGACGAACAGCTTGCTGTACTTTGATAGAGAAAATAAAAACCAGAAACCAGATTTGAAAAATAAAAACCCGGCAAGCCCTTCCTCCACTGTACAAATACAAAAAATTATTTACTACTAGCTGATAATGGGGACAATTTTTTATTTTTTATTATATTTAATTTTATGCTATGTTATTTTATTTTTTTAATATACAGATGAAAACGTATTGTTTTGTGCTGCCTGTCTGTTACTCTTTTAAATGTGCTGACAGCCTCCCGCAGCTCGCTGCACTCTACAGTACATGGACGTCTTGCTTCTGCACACATTGTTAACTATTGTATAGTTAAACAAACATTGACCAGAAATTATTTAGATAGAGACTTTTTTAGACCCACTCATTAAGAAGCAATAAAACACCACAAAAACACTTCCCTACTCATAAAATTGGTTTATTTGGCAATTTGTTCATAAATAACTAAAATTAAAAAATATTTTTTCAGCAGAAAATTCAGTGTTATGTGAAATAACATTACTGCTGAAGATGTTTTATCCTCAGATCATTTTAAAAATGGCATGCTTTATTTAATCATCAGTAATTTGTGATATTCTTTAAAAGTATGTCTGTAGTTGCTGCTGGCCAAGGTGGTCAGTCAGATAAAAACTTGTCTGTTATGATGATATATCACAGAAGCTCCTCTATTTGCCAATTCTGGTTGTGTTTTCACATGCGAACACAACGAGAAAACGGTGCAGGTCTCTGACACTGACATATGTGAAACGGAAACACCTACAGTTTCCATTGGGATCCAGGCAGGCGTGCTTTGTGGAAAGTACAATAGCCAGTTGCAGCCTACCGATGACAGTGTTGTAAAAGATGGATGAAAACAAGCAACAAAGTTTTATGACAGAATGCTGTTTGAGATGAAAGGCAAAAGATCACTTTCACTTTGGTACGTTTTGATTGATTTCTATTTATAGATTCAACTAGGCAGCACCGCTTGCTTTGCTTGTCCTTACTGAACTCCACTTGTAGGACTTGCAGAAAGTGGCTTCTGCGGATATCAGGTTCACAGCATGTAGGCTAAAATATCACTTACATAAACCATAAATGGTTTTGGATATGGAACACGGCGTGTGTATATGTGTGTGTTTTTCTACCAGCTGTCACACCTGCATGAGCTATAAAAGCGCAAGAACTCAGAAGCAGATGAGAAAGAGTAGCAGCATCCGCCCTCTACAAACCAGATCTGTTTCTTTGACACTTAAGATTGTGTTTGATCAGCTTTTCAGTGGATAGACTGTGTTTGAGAACAACTTTTGTTTACTTTTCAACAGAAAAGATGTTCTGATTTTGTGATCAAGTATCTGTGTCTACACCATCATGGCTTTGGAAGATGTTTGCAGCTTCAAAGAAAGGCCGGTGCAACATAAATGGTTTTCTTTTTCATCTCTGGGGGACGCAGCAATTCCATTTCCTACGAGTGACTGTTACAACCTAAGATACTCAAGACTGGAAACATCTGAAAACAACTGTGGAGTTCCACTGCATTTTTTTATACCACCTCTTCCACATTCCTCCTCTTTCATCAACAGACCGTTGTCATCCTTCTGCCCACCCAAAAATTCAATGACAGTCCAGAAGCCTTTCCGTTTGGCTCATGGAACAACAACCCTGGGTTTCATCTTCCAAGGTGGGGTAATAGCAGCAGCAGACACACGTGCCAGTGCCGGGGGGCTTGTTGCCTGTCCGGCTGTTCATAAGATCACCCCTATTCACTCTCATCTAGTGGTCACATCTTCTGGTAGTGGTGCAGATTGCATGCTGTGGGAGAGAATTCTGATTAGAGAGATCAGACTGTACCAGTTACGGCATGGACATCGCCTTTCAATACGTGCCACAGCTAAGCTCCTTTCATCTATGCTCCATCCTTTTAAAGGTACTGAAATGTGTGTTGCTCTTACACTGTGTGGTTGGGATAAGCAAGAGGGTGCCGTTGACTGTGCAACAAGTTTGGAAGACTCACCCTGGATGACTGATGATAGCTCCTTGGCTGTTTTTAGTAACCAAAACATTACTGCAACAACTTCTCCAAACAGCGGTCCAAAGCTTATATATGTGTGCAGTGACGGAGCCCGACTGCAGGGAGATGTCTTCTCTGTGGGCTCAGGCTCACCTTATGCTTATGGAGTCTTGGACAGAGAGCTGAGGTGGAGCCTGAGTAAAGGAGAAGCCATCTCATTGGCAAGAGAAGCAGTGTTCAGGGCCACTCACAGGGATGCCTACTCGGGGAACAATGTGGATCTTTTCCACATCACAGCACAAGGATGGAGCCAGAGAAAGAGAGAGGACTTGAAAGAAGAATATTACAGAGATAAAGAAAAGAAGGGAAAGAAAAAGAATGACAAACTCAAATAATACTCAATAATCAAAAGCATTTATGTGTGGGAGGAAATTATGATGTTATATTTATCATTGAAAAGTAAATTTAATAATAATCACACACATTTACACTCTGATGGATGGATCGGAGAGTAACTTGGGGTTAGTATCTTGCCCAAGGATTCTTGACATGCAGACTGGAGGAGCCTGGGAACAAACCACCAACCTTCTGATCAGTGGGTGACCTGCTCTACCTCCTAAGCTACTAATGGGCAAGCACAGTGGCTTGAGGTTAGCGCTGTTGCCGTACAGCAAGAAGGTCCTGAGTTCGATTCCACCATCTTTCTGGGGTCTTCCGGGGTCTTTCTGTGTGGAGTTTGCATGTTCTCCCTGTGTTTGCGTGGGTTCCCTCCAGGCACTCCGGCTTCCTCCCACTGTCCAAAGACATGCAGTTTGTGGGGATAGGTTAATTGATTAATCTAAATTGCCCATAGGTGTGAATGTGGGAGTGAATGTGAGCGCAAATGGTTGTCTGTCTCTGTGTGTTAGCCCTGCGACAGACTGGCGGCCTGTCCAGGGTGTACCCCGCCTCTTGCCCTATGACAGCTGGGATAGGCTCCAGCGCCCCCCGCGACCCTGAAAAGGATAAGCGGAAGTGAATGGATGGATGGATAATAATAATAATAATGATAATAATAATAGCTGTGGAATAAAAGGTATTTCCTTTACCTCACACTTTTTTTTAACCAATACACCGCCACAGACACAGGGGGCGCTGTTTGATTTTGTTACCGTGACAGAATAAAAAAAACTACCGCGGCGGATGTTGCTTGTTCATCATACATTTTCAAAGATGGCCCTTGCTAGTGTGTTGAGCGGTGATTCTGCGGATTTTTCGTTTGATAGTAGCCAGTCCTTTGCTTTTGGTGGCGGACCCGGACCAAGAGGTCTGGGGTTAGAAGGCACGCCCGAGGACAGCCTCAGTTTTTCCGTTAAAAACCCGCTGTGTGTCGGAGACGATGATGGCGTCGAAAGGAAAATAGAGTTTCTGCATGGAACCACCACCTTAGCATTCAAAGTAAGTTAACGGTCCAGTTATTGTAGCTATATGGTATAAGAAACCCCAGTAGCAGTTGTATACCTGTCTAAACTAGACGTTTGATAAATTTTGACTTTACATATCATACGCTAGGGTTTCCGGTATAAATTGTCTCTGATGTTAGCATGCTAGCGTGGCTACAAATCGCTTTCTCATGACAGATGTGCATGGTACACGAGATAGGTGATGTGCACTTAAGTAAACGTAAACAAGTAATCTCTCTAATATGTTTACTATGTATAGTATTAAGACAAATCGTGAATTACGTAGGCTTACGTTGACGTTTCTCAGTCAATTTAAAAGCAAAAATGTGGGTGTTTTAATAACATAGTCACGTGAATTTATATAGTAATCTGACGTGTTCTTCCGTAAAAAGTGCAGCAAGTACACACTTTTTGATGGTTACAACTTAAAAGAGCTACCTAAACGTGTGTTATTTCCAAAGTGATTTGTGCTGAGTATGTGAATGTATTTCATCCATAGGAGAGCCTAACCGACACAGGATATTTTGGCTGATAGTATACATTTTTAAGGGTTTTAAAATAAACTCGTGCCTTTTATATACTTGAAATATGTTCAGTTATATACTGAAAAGGCAAAATGGATGAAAATAGTGCGTTCCTCACAAACTAATCGCCTACCACCTCTTCAACTTGAACCCCAACTTTTAGACACTGTGTAGCGTGTTGTAAACAACAGAAGCAGCCCCAGGTGTTGGGGAAAGTACACGGAGAGACCATTTCTCACTTATCTCGAGTATCGTTTTATATATTTTGCTCCGAGGAACGTACACATATCGAGAAATATAGTAAAATAAAAATGTAGTTGACCTGTCTTAAAAAAAAAAAAAAAAATTGTAATTGATACTGGCAAACTATGTATTAATCAAAAACAATTTACTATCAAAAGAATATTACATCATTGCTACCTTTTTGTTAAGACAATTTGCAACACATTTCTGTCAATATTAATTAAATGCATACATGAATGAAATTTGCAAGTCCATATCTTTACATCACATCATGTTAGGGGTTAAAATGTGATGATCTTTCATTATTATGTCATTACTATGTTCAGTGACGTTGCAGTAGGAAGGAGAAAAGCACAAAGGCCCTTTAATAAGATTCCTGTTAATTGTATTCAGATATATACATGTATAATGTGTTGAATGAATTAAAGTCACACTTTCTGTGAGTCTTCTTTTCAACTGTGAGTTCTCCATACCTGCTTTTCTAAATGTTATTGTTAAAACACACATGAAGTTTTGATGGAAGAAGACGTGTATTCGATTAGTCATGACTGTGATGCGCACAATAAAAACAAACTTGCATGCTCACGAAAAGAAGCCAAGAAATCTCTAGAAAGTGGAAATGTTCTTTTTGATGTTGTACATCAAAGTAGAAAATCTAAAAGGGGGGAAAATAAATCTTGATTTCTAGAAAGTTTAAGGCTTGCTGTTGTTTTTTTGTGCTGTAAAGATTTAAGCAGTGTCTCTGAGGATACATTTATTTGTAATTAACAATCCTTCCCTAAAAAACCACCAAGATTCCATTGACAGGCTTATAAACTGGCATGTACAATTGGCGATGCATAAATACATTCTGCCTGTGTGCCGTGGAAACCCCCGATTGAAAACATTTAAAACAGCATGAAAGAGCCTTGCTGTTGATTTGTCATCACAATTGAAAACAGCCATTGTAGTCTTCTCCCTCAGTTTGTCAAACGCTGTGGAGCAGTGTAAATACAGAACCCTGCTGATGGCTTTTGTCTCTTCAGGGGATTTGTTGATACAAGTAAAAGATAAAAATAACGCCATCCTTATCCCTTAATCCCTTAATGAAAACATCCCCCACAGACATCTCCCTCTGACTGGCCAAATCTGTTGTCTACTATACTTGCTTCTGTGACTGTCAGTTCGCTGATAGAGGATTTTGGAAGGAAGAGCAAAAGTCTTTCCTCTTATCCAGCAGCTTTCTGCTAGAGCCGAACCGTATACTGCACCTCTCTGACAGCTGTAGAGCAGCAGCTCTTTTTTTTTTTTTTTTGGCCTCATTTAGGCAGAACTGCTGCAAGCGATCTCTTACTTAAATTTAGAGCAAGTGACTCTATTCTGTTAAAAGAAGTGGATGTAGGGGAGGGCATTAAAATGTATTATGCACTGGTAAGTAGTGTAGCTGTTTAAGAGAGAGGGGCACTGATTGCAAAGTTCTGGGCCACTGCTAATGTTTAAAATGACAATTTGGCTGCGAGCCAGTTCCAGTTGATTTTAACTGTTTAACCCAACAGATCGATCGATCACTGACATCGGTAAATGCCATCTTTGTGTCTTTTCTTAATCAATGTACTGATATCAGTCTATATATCTAGTACTTTAAACATATGGTTTTGTGAGGAACTTGTGGAAATGTGGGCTACCCGACCCATTTTTTGACTGCTGTTTCCCCTCTCAGTTCCAGCATGGAGTTATCGTTGCAGTGGACTCTCGAGCCACAGCGGGCTCCTACATCGCGTCACAGACGGTCAAGAAGGTGATTGAGATCAACCCCTACCTACTGGGTACTATGGCTGGAGGAGCTGCAGACTGTAGCTTCTGGGAGCGCCTGCTGGCCCGCCAGTGTCGCATCTACGAGCTTCGCAACAAGGAGCGCATCTCAGTGGCAGCCGCCTCCAAGTTGCTTGCTAACATGGTGTACCAGTACAAAGGCATGGGACTTAGTATGGGAACCATGGTCTGTGGCTGGGACAAGAGAGGACCAGGTAACATCAACAGTTATATCTGACATGGACATGTCATTTTGTCTGGTTATAAACTGATCTAGATAGAATTTGTACTACTTTAAACTGTACCAGTATCAAGATATGCAGTGCTTCCTTGAACTGATTGTAGGACAATTTGTATAGTGTCAAATCAAAACAACATTTTCCTTGAGGCACTTTCTAGTGTAAGGTAAAGACCTTACAGTAATACAGAAAACCTATAATGGTACAGTAATAAACATATTTTAGCTAACATTCACCCACATTCTGTCTACAATGAATATATCAGAAGCAGCTTAGGATTCAGTGTCTTGCCCACAGATGCTTTGGCATGGAGACTGGAGCAGTCAGGGATTGAATTACCAACCTTCCAAGTAGTAGATGACCTGTTCTACTTCCTGAGCTCCATTATCTCCCCTAATGGGGAGATAAAACTGGCAATCTGGAATCAAGTTGACCTCATGAAAAACTATGCAGTCTGTGAAAATTGTTCTTGAAAATGGTAAATTTGGAGAAAGAGCAGCAGAACGACATCCAGCAAAGTACAGCTGGCCTGGAAACCAAATGTGGACTTAGTGACTGAGTCCAACACTTGTCTGCCTGCTGCTGGTTCTCCTAAGAGTGGCCTTCCAGCTTGGAGTAGATCTCTGAAGCAGAGCAAGGGGCACAAGTTGAAGTGTGTATGAATGCAGGGAAAGAGGCTTTCTGGAGATGGAGCTGAATGTGTAGCCAAATTAGCCTCCTGTCAAAACAGGAGAGTCCAGGTGGTTAGCAGCTAAACTTTAAAAATATAAAAGAGGGGATTGTGAACTGGTGAATGTATGCTGATTTTGTCTTACTCAAAAAAAAGTCCCTAATATTCTTGTATGGGATATAAATGTTTAATCTCTTTGTTGCCGTTTGTGATTCAGCTTTTAAGTAATGCACTTAAATCTACTCAACACACATCAGCTTTTCTCTCTTGACATATGCTAATGGGTCTGTTTTTATGTGAAAGATTATTTTGGCAGCTTAATCATGCATCGGTTTTGTTTCTCAGTGTTGTCAAAGATCCTTAGTCCCAGGCAAATTTCAAAGCGGCTTCATTATTCATTCATTCTTCATTATTTTTTAAGCATGAGTTTGGACATGAGTGGTTAGCTGTTTATTATTTAAATGAAATATACTACAGCTGGGCTGTGCGGATAATTTATCATTTAAGAAAAAAACAAACATATGCATTACTCCGGGTTAGCCACTAGGTGTCACTGCAGCCTTTCTTTTGCTCTGTCTGTTTTAGTACCTTAAGCTGTGGCTTTTGAATACCACACAGTGTGAGGCTGTACATCACAGAAGGTGTGCTTAAAGAGGCCGCCACGGTGACACAGTAATGGGAAATCGATGAGGCTGGGACTGCAGGCCAGTGAGAGCACGGTGGGATGATGGACATTGGGTCTCAGCCCTGGACAACTGGGTCGTATGCATAATGGCCATACACGTGCTGAGATCGATGGTGGCTTTGTATGGAAAGCCAAGAGGTCTCTGTGAACAATGACAGCCCGCTGGTATGCCAACAAACGCAAATGACACGTGTTAAATCCCGGGCAATCAATTGGGGAAATAATGATCCCTGTATAAGTTCAATATGTATGCGGGCTTTGCCATGGTTCCCACAATGCCAGTGATTGAACGGAGAGGTAAATGTCATGTAAATTAAATCAATCACGATTAGGTGGGAAGCTCATTAACCAGCTACAATCATGTCAGGCACTTATTCCCCTGATGAAGTGTCTTAAGCTCCATGCAGACTAAATTGAATAAAAGCGACATTGAGGAGCTTGACAAATATGGCTCAATGTAATAACATTGCATGTTATGACACTCACATAATCAGGGCACGGTTAATGCTTGATAGCTGGATAGCGGCTTTGGCTTTGACAGAGGAAAAAGTGATTGTACCTTGCGTGGCACCCCCCCAGTGCTCTCTCTAAAGACATCAAGGCTTCGTAATGAGCTGATATGTGATCCACTGAAATGTAGCGTCATGGCGACAAAGCCGAGCAATGTTTGATACGAGTCCTCATCAAAGAAGACCCATGTGGCTGTCGGTTTCGAGCAGGTCCCAAGGGAATGATGTAATCGCTTTTTCTCCTCTGTACAACTGCTGCTGTCTTTTTACTCCTGAGCCAGTCATGAATTCTAGGGGGGGAAGGACAGATGACAGACACTGACCTATTTGAGGCTACCCACCCATGCATCCTTACTTACACTGTAATACTGTCATTCCATCCAGCTGCACTGGCTGCTGTTTTTAAAAAAAAAAAGAAAAGAAAAAAGGCTCTTCGAGCACCTGTCAGCTGATTGATGGAGTAGAAGGAGCCTCTCCTGGCTGCAGAGCTCCACCATCCAAACGACACTTCCGCTCTGATGTGTGCCTTGCAAATTTTAACCTCCCTCTTCCACCCCCCCACCCCCCTTCCCCTCGCCCTTGGTTTTCTGAGCACTCCTCATCGGCTGCATGTGTTTCAGACTGTTAAGTGATAAGTGATTGCATTGGGCGCTACAAAGATCCCAGGTGTGAGGGGTTTTTTTGGGTTTTTTTTTTTAATGGATGTGGGAAGTGTCTTTTGGGTGCCGCTCTGCTGCTATACTTGGACCTCCTAAAGAGTCCTCATCCACCTCCGTCAACTGTGCTACTCAACACAAGAGGCTGCCTTTACAACTCTCTCTGCCTGCCCATTATGTTTTTAACGAGTCCCTCACAGTTTTCAAGAGGAACAGGCAGGTCTTGGAATGGCAAATTACCCCCGTGCATAGGCAGGCACTGGATGATTATCATGGCAAGCTAACGACAGGCTGAGGAAGCTGCAATTTGCCAGTTGAAAGCAATGGTAAGCTCCCCCCAAAAAGCAAGTGGCTCTCTATCCCTAATAGACTGTCACTAGTTTAGCTGCGAATCTCTGCAAGCGAGGGTGTGCAGTGTGAGGGCATTTTGAAGTGTTTTTTAATGTGGGAGATTAGAGATAGCGGTGGATATTAGGTAATTTTCCATGCATGTGTTCCTGCGTTTGTCTGTGCATCATTTTCACAGGTTTGAATTTGTGAAAGCAGTATGAAAAAACATGCCTTTTCGCAGGCTGTCTTTTTACCATCTGCAGGCTGACTGTGGGCGAGCTCACAGGCTGGTGCTAGTCATCCGTTCCACGTCACTCCGGGATGAGGCCTAGCGAATGTGTCATAGCGCGGAACAAAATGTCTCGCATGTGTCCACGAAGCGTGGTGTGGAGCAAACTGTCCCTCACAGGTCCATCAGAGCATTGTGAGTCTGCGGTGCACATAAGATTACATGTTTGGGGTGGAGGCAGAGCTTGTGCCTCCATGTGATGCTCAAGTGTGTAAAGGTTAAAGAAATGTGTGTGTTTGTGTGGAAGAAGTGCGCTGTACTTGTTTGACGTCTACAGGATGTGAGCGCGATGTTGTTCTTTGCCCTCCCTGGCGAGGTGCGAGATGCTGTTACCTGCGAAGCTCAGGTTGTGGGTCGATAGTTAATTTTTGGCCTGTTTGCGGGGATCAATAAGATCCAGAGCAGGGCCCCTGGGCGGACGGCGATGTGGCCCCCGCCTTGTCAGCAGGTTCTGCGGCCGGCTTCGTTTTACTTGAAGAGGGTGCAGCTGTTCATATCTGCCAGCCTTACTTCACTTAGAGAGGTTGCAGCTGTTCATATTCTCTCTCTCTCTCTCTGGAGGACATGCCGTGCGTGAGCGTTTCCAAGATCGCGTGTGTGTGTGTGTTTGTTTGTGGGAGCACTGCGGTGTTAGATGTACACCATCTCAGTTTTCCTGTCAAAGCGCAACATCTAGAGAAATACAACTCCCTTTACACGGTTTCTCTGTCCTCTTTGCCTTCCTGTCCTATTGACCCACCCGTTGTCCTTTCTGTTCCTTTTTTTTTGCTTTTCAGGATTGTACTACGTCGACTCAGAGGGGAACCGGGTGTGCGGCGACTTGTTTGCGGTGGGGTCAGGCTCCATGTATGCCTACGGTGTGATGGACAGCGGCGTGAGACACGACCTAACGGTGGAGGAGGCCTGCGAGCTTGGCCGTCGCGCCATCTACCAGGCCACGTACCGCGACGCCTACAGTGGAGGGCAGGTCAACCTGTACCACGTCCACAGCGAGGGCTGGACCAGGATCTCCCAGGACGACGTGCTCGTGTTGCACCACCAGTACAAAGATCAGGCGTAGTTATAGAAAACAACATAACGTAGAGCCGGGTGAGGGTTGGGAGAGATGAGGGAAGGGGTAGGAACTTATTCTAGTATCCAATGTTTAGCTGTTCTGAAATGCCAGAAAGGGTTGACACATAATAAAAAGGACTCATCTGCAGATTGACTGCGACTCACATTTCTTCTGTGACTTGTTGCTAGCTTCAAGCCTTTATACTGTACATTTTTAACAATGCCAGTGAGCTCCACTCGCCCTCCACACAGTATGATTTGAGGGGTTGCAGAGACAGGCCCGATGACTCAAACATGCTTTAATACAGTGTGGGAGTAGTGTGGTGCTTGCCCTACATACATTTCATTTGGATCGTACTCTTAGAAACTGCATCGCCTTCTTCAATAAAACCTGTGATGTTCTCTCTTTTTTTTTTCCAAGAGTCTTGCTTTTGTTATTTCGTGGGAGGGCCAATTCCATCTTTGGGTCACAAGATAGTGAATTGTATTTCTTAGAATTTCCTATTTATGCAAATGTTTAACGGGATCGCTTCCTTTTCCTTTTGATGTAGTCGTTTTGCCGCTCGTTGTGTTTACATTTCAGTCATCTGTTTCCCTCCACAGATGTGGGGATTTTGGAGGTACATCCAAAATCTGTGTAGTCTCCTCTATACGTTGTGTTTATTAGTGGGGAGTAGTGCTGTCTAAATAGCACTATTTAATTGCGTACCACCAGCCTCAGTAATTGTGCCTCCTGAGTTGTAACAGTATGTTTTCTTCCCCTCATTGATGATGTTCCCTTCCTCCGCTCACGTTGCACAAATGCGCCTTTTAATTGGAAGGGGAAATTTATTCTTTAATTCCTCCCTGACACCCTTAGCTTCTCAGCGTGCAGTGTTGTGTGCCACCCTGCCATGGTGTTTTACAATGTAACGACCTGCGCTAGCGGTGTGTCCCCCTCCAGCGGTTTTTATGGCCCGGAATAAACACTAATAAAGGCGATGGGGTAGACAGCCGGAGCCGGCGCACTTTCAAACCGTGGTTAAAAACTAGTTTCACAGGTGACTAGTTAGCAGATGGAATAGAAATGGGATTTCGATAAATGGAAATGAGTGAGTCTCGTCTGCGATGCTGCTTCTGTTAAATGAAGTGATGGGGAATTGCAGCGTCAATAGAAGCAGATACTGAAAGAGTGATGACGCATGCGTCCGTGGAGAGATGCTAAAATGGAGCAGATGTGTTAAACTTTGTATTCAAATTTTGAGAAAACTGTAACCACACATGTCCTCCCTGGCTGGCTTCAGGAGTTGGAGGATGGATTTTTTTTCCCTCAGAAATGAGTTGAATATGACTCAGAATGGTGGATAAAGACTAGGTCCTCCAGTGCCATTAAGTATCCAGTGCACTGCATTGTCATCTAAGTAGGAAGGCTTTTCTTGATAAAAATAGCCGGCTTTTAGAGGCCGTGGTTTTTGTCCATAATTGCTTGTTGAGATATCATTCAAACAAAAGCACAGTGGAATGTGTGTGTGTGTGTGTACATGG
Organism: Rhamphochromis sp. 'chilingali'; assembly: GCF_963969265.1. Taxonomy (NCBI): domain Eukaryota; kingdom Metazoa; phylum Chordata; class Actinopteri; order Cichliformes; family Cichlidae; genus Rhamphochromis; species Rhamphochromis sp. 'chilingali'. The sequence goes on along the minus strand of NC_137943.1, from coordinate 7,944,257 downwards.
AAACATTGACCAATTGTACTCCCAGATAGCAAGACGACATTGAATTGATGTTGATTTTTCATCCGATCCGTCGTTATGATCAGGGTTGAAATGCCACTGTTGTAACAACATTGAAATACTGTGGTAAACCGACGGTCTTACTATAGGGACGTTGAAATAATGTTGATTTACCGTTGTTTTTTTGTCATTGATATTTGATCTATTTGTAGTCGACCAGGTGACGACAACAACAACGTCGAGAAAACGTCTACTTATAGTTGACCATCATTCGGCGCCGGTCACCATCAAAAAGCCATCGATTTGTAGTTGAGCGTTAAATTGCATTGCAACTGAGCGGGTTCAAGCTTGAACCCAGCATCCAAACAGAATATTACTGAAGTACCCTAATCAGCCAGATGTAGTTAAAAAATATTTACCAGTATTAAATCTTTCTCTGGTGACGTCAAGTTTTTTTTTCTTTACTAAAACAGCAAAAGAGAAAGAATACTCTGTTAAAAAACACTTTGCCATGGTGGATGAAGTATATTTTTTGAGATTTGCCTACAGCTACCTAGTCTTACAATAGCAGTCTTGTCAAGCGGGGATAACAGGAACAGTTTGAGGAGTATGTGGAAAAAAATAAATTGAAAAATCATAGATGTAACCTTAGGGTGTAATCAAAGAATGACACCCAAGTTTCCAACAATGGTTACAGATCGTGACCGTGAATTTGAAAAGAATAATTGCACCGCCCCGACCACTGATCGCTATCTCTGTCATACCTTTGTGTAAAAGGAGGGGAAATTGTAAGACATTCGTATTATGATATAAATATAAAGGAATAAAAAGATGTAGGGATATTGGCACTCTTTTGTTCTTTAGGGTTACAGATTTGTGATAAAAGCTGTCGGTGTGTTTTAAATAAAATTCTTTTACATTTACCAAAATTGGAACAATCCGATAAGCACGTAACCTGGGCTCGGAATGAATTCATGGTTCCTGCAGGAAGGATCCTTGGATGATCCCGCTCTTTATCCAATGCCACACAGTGAATATTAGCAGTGAAAAAACAACAGCGGATTGCTCTCTGGGTTAATTATAATCACTTTAATGATTTCAAGGACCATCGTGAGTTGAGAACTGAAATTTGTCCAATAACTGCTTTAGGAGAAAATATCTGCAAAATCAGATTAGCTCTTTTAAAAAGGCTTATCAACATTCTTAACTTATCTCGTGAACTCAGTAAGTATGCCTGATAATAATTAGCATCTTAGATTGCTGACTTTGGTTTTTATAGTGTCACTGGGCCTGAGATTCATCTTTTAGTCAAATAAGTGCAAGTATCTGCGCATTATGATGTTCACAGACGACACCGTGATCTGTAGACTAGTGAGAGTATGGAACATGTGGAGGAGTGGTGGAGGTATGCACTGAAGAAAGAAGGGATGAAAGTCAGTAGAAACAAGGCAGAATACATGTGTCTGAATGAGAGCGAGAGTGGAGGTAGTGAGATTAGATGAGTTTAAAGAACTGGGGTCAGAAATCCTAAGCCATAGACCAGGGGTGCCCAATCCCGGTCCTCGAGAGCTACCGTCCTGCAGCTTTTAGATGCATCCCTACTCCAACACAGCTGAATCAAATGGTTTGATTACCTCTTCAGCATGCCATCGTGTTTGGCAAAGGCCTGATAACAAGCCATTCATTTGATTCAGCTGTGTTGGAGTAGGGATGCATCTAAAAGCTGCAGGATAGTAGCTCTCGAGGACTGGGATTGGGCAGCCCTGCCATAGACAGTGCACAAGAGAGGTGAAGATGAGAGTCCAGGGAGGGTGGAGGCGGAGGCTGGTTTACAAGGTGCTAGTGAGACCTGCTGTGGTGCATGGTTTGGAGACTTTGGCATTGACAAAAAGACAGGAGGCTGTACTGGGTGCGGCAGAGCTGAAGATGTTCTGATTTTTGCTACGAGGGACCGGGACAAGATTAGAAATGAGTTTGTGAGAGGGTTTGGGTACAAAGTCAGAGAAGGAAGGCCGAGATGGTTTGGACGTGTGTAGAGGAGGGAGAGAGGATATACTGGAAAGAATGTTGAGTATGGATGAGGCACGGGTACAGGAGGAAGACCACAGAGAAGATCCATGGATGTGGTGAAGGAGCACATGCAGAGGGTCGGTGTGACAGATGTGGCCAAATGTGCAAATAATGCGGTCAGGGTATATAAAAGTAATCTGTTGTCTTTAGGGCAGTCTGAAGCTCAGACTTGGTTTCCATGTTTGTTTTTTCTACTCGTGTCTCAACCTGATGTCAGCTAGGGACACATTTCTTTATATAGTCATGTCAGACACAAGCAACGCCACAGCCTCAAAGGATCACGGAAATAAAATGGCTTCTTTCAGACAGATGATAAACCAAGGTGCTGCAGAGAAGGCGAATATAAAATAAATATATTGTATGTATTTGAATTAGAATTGAAGAAAAAACTGTAAATCAAGCAAAGATACTCTAGTGAAATCCAAAACTTCAAATATGGTTCTTTTAAAGCAGGGTTGTCGAAGTCATTTTACGTCACGGGCCACATACAGCCTACGTTAATCTCAGTGGGCCGGACCAGTGAAACTCTTCTTTCTGTCAGTGTAAAGAAGTTGAATTATACATTTAATTCTCAAGACATCTTAATATAGGATAAAGAAGTACGATTTCAACAGTGTGTCTCGGTTTTTTCTACACGATAAAGAAATACTGCTCAGTATTTCAGTAAATGAAAGAAATCTTTCACCATGACTCTTAAAGTGTAAGATTACATAGAGAGTATATCCATGTGTACAACTGATAGTGTGGAGTGAATACACACTGCATTCAAATGGGACTAGATTGCTTTGCCAGGCCAATTCTGGCCCCCGGGCCTTTTGTTTGGCACCTAAACTTTAAAGCGTGGATGCTGTATTTCAGATTACCTCCTAAGTGACATGACAAAGTATAAAACAGTTGTAACTATCGTACTTTATGAACTGCCGTCACTCATTACCCTTCAAAATGCATGAATGTATTACTCACACAGGACTTTGTGGATCATATTTCATTGTCTCACTGGTACCTTAAACAAAACGTTCCCGTTCACACTTGGATTTTCTTTTTGGTCTAATCCTCACTGACAGAGCAGCTAGTTTGGCCACGCAGACTAATGTGCGTATACGTGACTGCAACATAATGAATGCTCTAAAAAGAGACTGTCCGAAATATATGCTCGTGGTCACTTTATTAGGAACGCCTTGCTTGTATGGGCTGGATTCCTGTTTCCTTTCAGAGCTGTCGTAATTCTTCATGGCACAGATTGAACAAGATGCTGGAAGCATTCCTCAGAGACCTTGGTCCATATTGACGTGATTGCATCACACAGTTGCTGCAGATTTGTCAGCTGCACATGCAAAATGGCAATCTCACCAAATCCCAAAGATGCTCCGTTAGATTGAGATCTGGTGATTGTGAAGGCCACTTCAGTACAGTGAACTCACTGTCAAGTTCAAGAAACCAGTTTGACTGGCTGTGGCATTTAAATGATGCTCAGTAAGTCCTAAGGACCCCAAAATGTGCCAAGAAAATGGACCCCACATTAATACATCACCACCAGCCTGAATCATCGATAAGTTTAGATCCGTCCTTTCATGCTGTTTCACCAAATTCTGACCCTACCATCTGAACGTCCAAAAATGAGACTCATAGGATCAGGCGTTTTGCCAATCTTGTACTGTCAAATTTTAGCAAGTCTGTATGAATTGCAGTCTCAGTTTCTCATTCTTAGCTGCTCCTCTGCATGCCTTGGGTGCAGTGAGTGGTTATTTGAAATATTGTTGACTTCAGCTAGAAGCAGTTTGGCCGTTCTTCATTCTCCTCTGACCTGTGGCATCAACAAGGTATTTTCTCCCAGAGAACCGCTGCTCACTAGATATTTTCACTTTTTTGGACCATTCTCTGTAAACTCCAGAGATAGTGCAGGAAAATCCCAGCACATCAGCAGTTTTTAAATTACTTAGACTAGCCTGCCTAGCGCCAACAACCATGCTATGTTGAAATTCTGACGCTCGATTTGAGCTTCAGCTGTGTCGATCACGTCTACGTGCCTGAATACTCTGAATTTCTGTAAGGCGATTGGCCGATTAGACATTTACATGAATGAGCAGTTGAACAAGTGTACCTAACAAATTGGCGGGTTATCTATAGATATATTACTGACCACATATGACCTAGGTCACTGGAAACATGCTGAATCCTTTTTGTGTGTGCCATTTTGTTTACAGCTTTAGGTCCATAAACGTGGTTAGCGGGGAGCATGTTTCTATCTGCCCTTTGCCCTGACTTGTCCTGTATGGAGGAAACACCTCTAGCCTCTTGTGGTTTTTTACTATGTTTGTACTGATCCACCCTGTCTGTGTGTGACCTTGGCACTGGACCAGCAGAAGGCAGGCAGCATGCGGTGCCACTGTAGAAAGTCATCTCTGTCTGGCACAAAGATTACGGGTTGTCAACAGGTATTTTCAGAATAGCTGCTATTATCTGTACCAGCTTTCAGAATATTTTCACAAAGCTTTACGCTCAGGAAAAGATGGTGACACTCTGGGAAGGCATGACAAAATTAAGAAAATAGATTTTTTTCTTCTTATTTTTGCCTAAATTAGACTGAATGCTATGAAAAGGACCAGCTGGCGATATTGAAGGATGCCAGGACTATGATTTTCACACTGTCAGAAAAATAACCCCTGTGCCCACATTATGCCATCTGTCAGGTGGCCATATATGATTTCACTTCCAGACACCAGATCGCATCTGAACGCAGTCCTGAGGGGAGATCACCACAGACACCTCCTGTACGAGACGTTATTTCCTATGCTTTGACGCTCAGTAAAGCTTAGTAATTGGATCTTCAAAAGAAAAAACACCCGCTGTAAGAGTGCACGCCTTTAGTGATTGAGTATCTCGCAGCCATTGTTTATTCCTGTTGATGCTTCACCCTGATGGAAAAAACAAATGAGAAGTCTATTTGGCTTGGGTAATGACTCCCGGCTGGCTTCCTCTTGTCCACCCCGAAGGCTCTCCGGGTGTCATATAATCAGTACACCCAAGTCCTTAAATGCATGCCAATTCTGACAAACAACAAAGCTGGCATGAAGATAATTGTGTTTGTGGGCTCTGCGCATCCCTTTCCCTTGCTGGCCCAAGAGGCAGCCACTGCCTCGCCTCGTTTGAGAGGTGCTGTTTTTCATCCCTTGCAATGACAGCCGCACTCTTGTCATTCCCGCCGCATGCTTGCCATGGCTGCCTCGCTCTCCTCGAGATGGTTCTTTTTTTTCCTCCTTCTTCTTCTTCGCCCCCCAACCCTCCAACCCCTCTTCTTCTTTTTTTTTCTCTAGCAATGTTTTTGGCAATTTCTTTTCTTCTTCTTCTGTTTTTTTCTTGACTCGATTAATTCAGTGACATGAATGAAAGCAGCCCGGCAAAGTAAACAGTGGAGCTCTTGAGTTCTGTCCAATCTGTGTCAGTACTTGTTCGCTTCCCAGCAGGCACTTAGGAGCTTCTGCCAACACCGCTATTGCTGCTCTTGATGATGATGACGACGAGGGTGATGGTGAAGATGAGGAGGATTATAGCCCCCTACCATTAGTGCAGACTGTGCCTCGAGAGGCCCGAAGCGGTCGGCTGTTTATCCCTTGTCATGACACCTGACTGTATAAATGGGACCTGTCTGTTTGTTTTATCGTCAACAGCACCAGGCCTCGCCTTCCAGGCAAAGAGAGACAGGGTCAGGGAGACTACAGCTAAAGACTTGGCATTAAGAGCAATGGTGGCTGCCACGGTCACTCCACTTACTCCCATGTGGCTTCTGGCTTTTTTTCTCTCTCTCTCTTTGTTTTATTATTGCACTACGTCCTTTAATACATGGTGACTATACGTCCCTCAGGGCAAGAGAAGTGAATTGCGGATTCTGCTGTTTCACAGTATCAGTGGGGTTTTTTTTCGTAGCTTCTTGCTATTTCAGTGGTGCTTCAGTTCTTACATTTGTTAAGGTGACGCACCATTACTGCTGCTGTGTTTTCCTATTGACTGACCTTGTAAAGTGGTTGAAATGCTATAATTTGCTCCTGTAATCTTTACTTGCTGAGAGTTTGAATTGTGGCTCTTCCATGTATAAATCATTAACAAGTACAGTGTCCAAATCCATCCATCCATCCACTTTTTTTCTACCACTGATCCAATTGAGGATTGCGTCTGATTCACACTCACATTCATACCTACGGGCAAGTTAGAATCGCCAACCAGCCTAACCTCACTATCTGCATGTCTTTGGAGCAGAGTACCTGCAGAGAAGCGATGCAGACATAGGCGAAGCATGCAAACTCCACACAGAAAGATGGTAGAGACAACATTGCGGCACCATGCTGCTTATAGTAAGTTGTATGAAATGCAGCTTTGGGTTGCACATTCTTTTTTCACTCTGGAAAACGTTTCTGCTTTACAATTCTGATGGAGAACAAAACTACAGTGTGTGTGTTTTATGGGTTTGAAGTGTCATTCAGAGCTGCAGGCTTTTTGACAGAATAGCCAGCCCCAGCGGAAGACCCATCTCAAGAGGAACAACTTTGCCAGGCTTGAAGCCCCTGCCTTCCCTTCTTATTCTCCTCTCATTCTTCTCCACCTCTTCATCCATCCATCCTCTTTTTTCTGTTCTACATTTTGACTTAATCCTCCCCGCAGTGCCTTCAGCCTGTCGCCACTTCCCCTCCGGCCTGATCCTGCTCTGATCGATGCCACCTTGCTCCCTACTAGAAACCCAATGGGGAAATGGAAGCATTAATTACCCACCCCAGAGCTCGTTACCCTGGCTCAGCCCTTTCAGCTTCCTGGCTCTTCACCGACTTTGCAATTGTAATTCAGCTGGGGGCCCAGGACATGAGGGTAATAACAGAGGGTACCCGTCCAAACGGACGATCGCCCACTGATAAATGATCTGCTGGGCCGGACGTGATGGAACTGATGCGAAGGGCCCCGGGAGTGACTCTGAAAGTGATTGACACACAGCTCTGGCACGGGGATTTTTGTGTGAGAGAAATAATTTATGGCTTTCTCTTCCGGAGCTGAGACGAATGCCAGAAATGAGTAATGACCTCTTGGAAGTTCAGCTTCTCTGATCGCAAACAATAGCCCAGGTTGTCAGTGTGGTGGAAATGACAGAATTGATGGCGTTATGAGAATGAGAAGCTAATGGACTAAATCATGGAAATGGCAGTTTAATTAAATATCAGGGCCCAACTATGAACAACATATTACCATTAGAGACGTCCTCACCGATAAATATTGCCCCTAGATGTGGTAAAATGAAAATGAAGGTAAATTGCCCTTTCTTTGGCTAACTGCTTCTGTTTTCTTAATCTTCTCTTCTTGTTACCCTTTTGTGTGACGGCTTGAGTACCTAACTGTTGAAGCACCCAGCAGTTGGCCTCCTCTGTGCTACTCAGCGTCTGATGTTTTCATGTAAGCGCCATGGCGAAAACACACACACACACACACACACACAATAATGTTTATTTGCTTAGCTACCGTCTCTCCTCAAGCATCCCCAGCTCTTTGCCATAGCCCTAAATCCATTTACAGCCTATGCCTCTATCAGCAACTTTTCCCCTTATCCTCCCATGCTATATTCTGTCTTCCTCCCTCTCCCTTTTCTCCCTTTTTTCCACCCCACTGCTTTCACCATTAACCCTCTCCTCCTTCTTTCTACTTTCCCCATGTGCCCTCCTTCTCTCTCCTTCTCCCTCTCCTCCCCTTGCCCTTCTTTCCCCCCTTACTTACTTTCTTTCTTTCTTTCTTTCTTTCTTTCTTTCTTTCTTTCTTTCTTTTTCTCTGTTAAAGACCGATCTAGTCTCATTACACTGATGGCCCTGATGATTCACTTGAATGGTGCACTCTCTCCCCGGTGCCTCTCCAATGGTTCCTCTGCAGCCTCCGCATGCAGCGGCACTCAGCAGTAACAGCAGTCTCTCTTGCTCTTTCTCCCCGGCCACAATGACAGCGTGGCACCTGCTACTCAGCCGCATGACCTCTTGATATTATCATATAGGTCACAGAGACATTTGCACACTGAAGTATTTCTTATTTAACAAGTACTCTCCCACATGTAAATGTTGTGGATGGAAGAAGAAGATAGAGCAAACACCCGGAGATGATGGGAGGAACAGGGAGGGGGTGGGAATCAGATGTGTGAAAGAGTGTGTGCAGCTAGACAAAGTGTATATTTAGCCTGCTTGTGTCTTTTACACCGAACCAGAGTTCAGGTGTGACACTTCCCTTTGATCTTGGGACTATGACTGTGAGCGCCGCACGCAGACTTAACCACAACCACCTTCCATTATTCATCTCTAATGGAGCATTTTTCACACATTGGGAATTACCTGCAGTGCAGAATCTGGTTTGCCTTCAGTCTCGCTCTCACTGGCACCACTGCATTTTGCTGAGAGGAAAATGGTGCAAGCTAAGGCTTTGTCCCATTTCTTCCTTGCACCTTCGCTCTTGAGGTTTCCCTACCTGACTGCACAGTCATGTGAATGTAATGTTACTCCATGAATGGTCGTAGTTGTAGCTTGACCATAAACTTGCCAAGATTGTTTAGCATAGTTTCACAGCTCAGATCACAATATTCTCATGTCGAGCTGCACTGTATTGCCAAATGTATTCCTATGAACTATATGAACTTGAGTGACATCCCATTCTTAATCCATAGGGTTTAATATGATGTCGGAAAGGAGCATGTTTATGGGAATTTTTGACCATTCTAGAAGTGTATTTGTGAGGTCAGACATGCTAATGTTGGACGAGAAGGCCTGGCTCCACTCGATTTCTGGTCTGGACTCTGTGCAGGCCAGTCAAGTTCTTCCACACCAAACTCTCTCATGCATGACTTTATGGACCTTCCTTTGCACACAGGATGGGGCCATCCCCAAACTGTTCCCACAAAGTTGGAAACACAAAATTGTCCGAAATATCTTGGTATGCTGAAGCATTAAGAGTCCCTTTCACACCAACTCTGCCTTCAGTAACATCACCTTTAACATCACGTTCATCAAACTTGACACTCTTCCCCATGAAACTGCAAAAGGTTTCACGCAAACACAACAAACTTCCCGGTTTCTGTAAACTCGTGTAATACAAACTGGTTCAATTAACATGGAGAATATTTGTAGGATTATAATTGGTTTTAAAAGCCCAAACAAAAGAACATGCTTCTTTATCAGAACAAATGTAACAGATTTCAGAGGGGAGCAAATGTTTTCATAAACTGATCAGGAAAACATTTGCACCATTATTATTTTGTAAATGACTCAACTTAATTACTTTCTGGCTGTTTTCCTGTGCATGACCTCTGTAGATGTAACTCCAGAGAGATGTACATTTTCCAACATTCTCAGCAACGGCAGCTTCCAAACCGTGCACCTCCATGGAGAGTTTGATTTCAATCCAAACTATTAAAGAATTAGGAAGTAAAACAACCACCAAATCTGTTGCGCTGACAAGAACGTAGCTTTCTCTTTTGGGAGGGGCTGTGGCCGAGGATCACACATCCATCATTTTTACACTTTGCTGTACTATTGCGTTTTGAGGCGGTGCAGCTAAAACCTCATACCTCACCTAAGCAACCGACTCAACCTTTTCGGGGAAGGTCTTGGTTATTTCAACAAGCTCTTTACCAAGTCAGATTTTACATACTTCACAAGCCCAAAAGAGACTGGATGCTAAACTGGCCTATCTGAAGTCCAGACCTCTCACCCTCTGAGAACATTTGGAGCATTATAAAACAAAACACATAACAAAAATCCTGCAAGAGAAGTCCTGGGAAGTTAAGATGCTGAGTTCAGGTACTGTAAACAAGAATGGCAGAGGTTGGTTTGTTATTTTGCTTTTGAAACACCAGCACTGGGCCTCCTCGGTTCCCAAATGTTTGCAGAGTGTGGGTGAAAAGAAGAGTTGATGCAATACAGTTGTAAGCATTGCACCTGCCCAGTGTTTTAGAACTGTGCTGCTGGCATTCAAAATTAGCATATATTTAAAAAATAACCTGAGTAAATACAATTTCTTCACTTATACTAATAAATATAGGGTTTAGCTGATTTATAAATGACATTTCATATTTTCTTTTTAGGAAACAGAGTTGTGTGTGTGAACTACCCAGAGAGTCAACTATTTATCAGGGTCATGTTCCCTCTAGTACACCTGATGACGGATGAACAAAGGTTGAGAGAACAGACTGTCCCATAAGAAATAAAGCAGCCATCTGAATGGTAGCTCTGCTGGACAGAAAAATGTCCGTGCAGTGAGGTTTTAGATAAGACACTATTTCACGTACTACACTCTCACAGTGACAGCCTGTGCACATTGCTTATTAAAAGCCCCATTTCATAGTGTGCTTTAATTCTTCAAATGATGGCTTTATTACATAATCAGCCACTCCTTTGTCTCTCCTGTGGCAACATTGCTCGTACTTCTTTCTCATTAAAGGCTACAAAATGTGCAATATGGCACGCGACGAGGCCGGCTCCACACTGCTGTTTAAAGAACAGGTGCATGTAAATAAGGGACAACATGTAAGCCGGGTTTAGGTGAGAGACGCTAATCATAAAAATGCAATCAGGCCTAGATTGATTAATGTAATTATCTGCAGCTGTTTTCTTCAAAAATAACAGCTCTGTGAAAATGGGACTTTGAGAAATCAATGTAAGCACTGTTCAGCCTTCACTCGCTGCATAATTTGGCCCTTTTTCTTTTGCTTTATATGCCACTACTATCTGACTAAACATTGTCTGTGCTGTTGACAACTTAAATGTTTATACTCCAGACCAAGGTGACTTTAAAAGAGACTTGCAAGGAGATAACACACAGATATGTTCAATAGCGGGAGAGGCCAACAATACGCCGTGGAGAGCCAAGACTGTGGATTTTCATTCCAAAGCATCGCTTCAGCGGGTGACAGTGCTGATGAGTTCTTCCCTTCTACCTGACAGACTGCTAATTAGTGGATGTCTGGATGGAAAGCAGGCAGCCGGCTATCCCTGTTCTACACTATCCTGCTTTTACAGTTATAATGGAAAACCAACAGTCTGTAGCTTCACTACTGACAGTTAGCTAAAGGAGAAAGCAACTTTAACAGTTTGTTTAGCGTGAATCTCTCAGAGGTCTCTGCATGATCTCTGACTTGTTTTCTGCTTCTTCGCCAGCTGTGAGCAGATTCTTTTGTGTCCCTCTGCAGCACGCTGAAAAGAAAAATCAACCAAATTTAATTTATGCAAACAGATAACTGTCGTTATACATAATTTATTCTTTCAGTGCGAAAGCAGTGCAAACTCAGTGCTTTGTTAGAACAGAATTGGCACAAAACACATGGCACATACGTATTTACACAAAAATCTGATGAATGTTAAGAAATAGTTTTACCCTCAGTGTGATTCATTGTTGTGCAAAAATGTTCAATGCCTAAGATATGTCAGTTTGATTCTCTAGCATGACAAATGTTCCTAAAGTTGGACAGCAAGACTAGGTGCTTGCTTTATGAACCTGTGGCACCTGAATTAAAAGGTTAAACGGTGAGGCCCAATGCTGTTGCTCATATAGAGAAATAGACTTTACTATGTTATCCCCAAAATGTAGAAATTTTGTCACAGCTGCAAACAACAACAACTATGAATACAAAAAAAGTTAAATTAAGTGATTCAACAGTATGGAAGCTTAGTTTTGCCAGTGGCAAAAAAAGGAGAAAGGAAATAAGAAAAATATTTTTTGGCATTATGTCAATTTCAATATCTGAAAATTTCAAATTTCTTAAGTTGAAAATTTGAGATACATAACTCTGGATATTAAGTCAAAGTTTCTATATCTTTAAAACTCTATGAAGAGAAAAGTCAATAAACTGGAAAAGAACAAGTACCTCAAAAAGTATACATGCTTAAAGGGCAGTTTGAAGGGCAGCAACCTGTCTCCGAACAGTTGGGGATGGACTGGTCCAGACTGTAGTCACTCTCGCACAGATTGCCATCGTTTCCAAATAACTGCTGTCTAATTTAGAAATGTAGACAGATTGCTAACCAGCTGCAATCAATCAGTCAGTTTGCACCCATGTTCACCACTCATCTAGTCGCTAGGACACTAGACTCAACTGGTTGCCAACTCGTTGTATTCTGGTTACATTGCAATGTTTTCTATATTGCATGGTTTCTGAGGACTTATATCATTTTGCAGCTGTAACTGCGGCCTTGCAGCAACAATTTTTGAGTTTCTTTTTCAATGCACAAGTGCATGCACAAATGAATTTCTATTTAATGTGAATTACTGCGTATATAATCATCATATTATCACCAACAAAATGTGCATATAGTTGCCAACTGAACCCAATTCTGTCACGGGGCCGAGTGGCCTGTACTGAACAGGACTCAGGTGCAGAAACCCAGAGCAGAGACAGCAGATGATGTAACAATTTATTAGGTTTAAGTGCAAAAAAGAAAACGTAGCAAAGACAAAAAAAACAATAAGACGTGGAGTTTGACGAGGCGTGGCCTGGGGAACGTGGCTAGGGCTAGGGAATGAGGCCTGAGATGCGGAGTGGAGCTGAGCAGGGAACAGTCACACTGAAGAGAGAAGATAGAGGAGTTAGGGAGGTAGTGGAGGCAGCTCTGAAGTGGCCAGTTGTAACGGTGTGTTCACACCGAACGCGATGGACACGAATAAAACGCCCCAAACGCCCCTAATTTGACGCGTGTACATTCGCGTCTCAACGCGTGTCCAAGAAAAATCCATCGCGCGTGAACCGGAAATGTGGGAGGAATGTGGGAGGGAGTTGTGCCAGACCGGTATCTTTGCAAGATGGCAGCTATCGAGCTAGCGCTTGAAGAGAGAGTCTCCCTTCTCTATGTACTGTGGAGAGCAGAGCAGCAGCGTAAAAGACGTCCTCGCCGTACCTGGGTCCATCAGGTCCTCCAGAGGCATGAGCAGTTTGGTGAGTTTCACCACTTGCTCCAGGAGCTGCGCCTGGATGACGGCCGATTCCAGCGCTATCACCGTCGGCCAGTTTGAGGACCTGCTTTCCCTCGTCGCTCCCAGCATTGCCCGCCTAGACACCAACTACAGACGCTCAATCCCACCTGCAGAGCGCCTGTCCGTCTGCCTGAGGTTAGTAAAACTATTTAATACGGTAGTCCTTTATTGATATCTGTGCTAATATGCTAATCCATCCAGTTATACACTGCTAACATGGATGTGCTATGCTAACAGTGAATGCTGTCGGTGTTTACTGAAAGCAAACTGTGGTACAGAGACGACTCTTTATAATATTTCTAGTGATACTCAGAAGGTCTCATCAAGTCCCGATTTAATTCGATTTATGCTGTTATCAGTGTTTGAATGATAGCATGGCTGTGGTGTCACATCAATGTATGCGCTCGGTGTTTGCTGATATCAAACTGTAGCATTAGGACCACTGAGTTAACCTTTGTAGTGATACTCACTCCTTTTTATTTAGACCTGGTTTAATTCTGGGATAGTTGAATGTTTGTATATAATCCCTGCAGCTGTCAGACTCTATAGCAGGGGTCACAGCCTTTATTAAAACAGAGTTAGATAAAACTGTGAACAGTTTGGTTCATCTCTAGTTACATGGTTCTATCTTGATAAGCTGTCTTATCACAGATTAATTTTTCAAAAATATTAATGATTTAAGCAAGGAAAGGGCTACATGTCAACACACAACTCTTTATTTCTATTAATGTCTTACTTCATTCCTACCTGATTGACATGTTTAGGAATTATGAGTGATTGGCTCACTGTAGTGGCAAAAGTTGCTACCAATCAAATTATGATATGTTAAAGTTAAAACAAAACACAACTGTTTTAGATATTATCTAATATACATTTTGTAATTATCCTTATAATTACAAAAGGTTTTATGTAAGATTCATGTTTTGTGATTTAAATCTGACATCACAAAAGTATTTTGGAATTTGAATAATGTATTTTGTAACTGCAGTACACATAATACTGATTTTGAACAATTTTGTCCAGGTTCCTTGTCACCGGGGACTCCTTCAGGACCATCGCGTTCAGTTTCAGAGTCGGTGTGTCCACGGTGAGCCAGATCACCCCCAAGGCAGCGACGTCCATCTGGGACTGTCTAGTGGACGACTTCATGGCTGTGCCTTCACCTGGAGACTGGCGGTCCATCACAGAGGGACTCCAGGAGCGCTGGAACTTTCCTCTGTGCTGTGCAGCTCTGGATGGGAAGCACATCCAGACAAAGGCACCCCATATATCATATAGGAGACACACACATTGATATACACTAAATATTCATTTCATTTCTTTTTTGTGGTGCCCAAATTGATGCACCTGCTTGATTTTGTTTAAACAATTATTGCACACTTTCTGTAAATCCAGTAAACTTCTTTTCACTTCTCAAATATCACTGTGTGTGTCTCCTGTATGATATTTAACTGACATTTTTTATTGTAACAACAATTTATACAGGAAAATAATGTCTATTAACAAGGTTGCCCAAACTTCTGCATCCCACTGTATCAGTATATTTTGTCATTAGTATAATATGAAATAAATTCTACATGTGTCAAGTCGTGTGCCAACATTTGCTGTGTAGTAGAACTGAGACATTAGTCATTATAAACATTTATTTGAAATAATATTAAAAGTCTCAAACAGAAAAACATTAAACATAAATATATAAAATATAAGAATTTACAGAGAGACAGGAATAAAAAGGACCAGCTGCTCCTCCAGAGCAGGAACAAGGCTGAGGAGGAAATGCTCCATTGGAGACTGGTGTGGCCTCTTCAGGGACTCCAGGATGGCCAGCTCCACCGCCGATGGACCGTCCTGGGACCCGTCCCTCATCTGCCTCGGAGCCGTCCTCCTCTGTGGGCCTGTAAAACAGCACAAAACACAAAGAAATGAGAAGGCTGCTACTAGATTTTAATTTCAACATTGAAAAAAAACAATAACAGGATATAATCAGATTGGTTGTAGATATTTAGTAAAGGTGATCACAAGGGAATCCCACCGACTAAAAAGGTATCAGTGCTTGCTGTACATATCTGTGGGTGCAGCAGCAGGAGCTCAGGGACCGGGGATGCTCTGCTGCAGAATCAGTTGGTTCTATCAATACAGTATTAAATGTTAACAGGTTCGATATAATAATCGTAGAGTAGACAGTGGTCCCTCATTTATTGCAGGGGTTCTCAGAATAACTAGCCCCTGGTCACAGTTCTCACAATTGATTCTCAAAGTGCAAACCTTTGTAGATTGCAAAACGTAAAAGTATTATTATGCCGCGGTTTGTCTTCATCTGCCCGCCACTTTCGTGCGCCTTTTTCCCTCGCGGTGCAGGTGTCTATTTCCGAATGAGGCTCATAGTTATGGGTGTTTTTGTGCTGTTTTTTTCTATTGGACGCGATGGTTATCAAAACCAAACGTGATAAATTTGGCAAGCGCAGGAGATTTGTCAATCAGGCTGCAGAATGCAATGCTGTACTGTGCAATAAAAAAAAAAAATCAGCGAAAAAGCAAAGCAGTGACGGATGAACAGCGGGACCACTGTGTGCTGTTTATTAATAAACAATAAAATATATTCCTAAATGATAACATGCATAAAAGCAGAACGGTATTTGTACGTCAGTGGGAAAATAGCGGTGGCTTGCTAGCTTTTGTGCGGCTTCCCCAGGTCAGTGAAAACTTTCAAAAGAGAAATGAATGAACTTACCAGGTTGCCCGATCTCTTCACATATCTTCCTCCAAGCTCGGTCCTTTTTATTCCTGTCTCGGTACTGAAAGCAGCTGGTGTTGTACAGCTCCGAGTTGTTTGCTACCGCATTGATTAGCCTTCCCCTCCATTGAAGTATGAAAGGCTTTGGCTGGATCTGCCCCTTTGACCTAGGTAACAGCCACGTCACCAGGCTCCTGATTGGTTGTCGCGGCGCGATTTGACGCTGGAGTTCAGATTTTTCCAACTCGAGCGGTAGACGCGAAACGCGCGTATGCACAAAATGCAACACAAAAACTCACGCGCGTGGTTTTATTCGCGAGTCAAACGCGCCAGACGCGCTACACTGACGCGCGTTTCACGCGTTTTGGCGTTTTCGCGACGCAAATCTGCTTCCGAATTTTCGCGGGACCCGCAATCGCGCGTCATCGCGCCTTTCCATTGACTTTACATGTAAACCTGACGCTCTATTCGCGTCCATCGCGTTCTGTGTGAACACACCGTAAGAGTAGCAATTCTTACTTGCAGTAGGGGACATGGAGTGTTGAGAGGGGGGTGATGAGAATCCAGGGGAGGCTGAGTGGCGTGGAAAGGCTGGCCTGAGATCCGGGGCTTCAGATGGAGTGTGATGGCAGGAGGGCAGGCAGGTGAGGCACAGAGAGATTTTCAGAATGATTGCTTGGTATCCTGAGTCCGGAGGTGGAGCGTGAGCCAAGGTGAATACAGCAACTGCAGCACAAGAGAGTCGTGTTAACAAGATAGCTCACAGCAAGAACTTGAAGTATAAGGCCTGTTACCAACATGTGTTGATGACGAACTGGCAGTGAATGACCATCAACGTGTGGTTTAAATCCCTCTGGCTTGATTGCCTGCAATAGGCTCCAGGTGTGCAGGAGCTGGAGTTGGCCCTGCCCAGGGGCGGATCCCAGGTCAGTTCAGGAGCCTTATGGAAATTCCAGCCACCCACCGCAGACCATGACAAATTCGTCGCAAATTGATAGCAGACTACTGGCGTGCACCGAAGTTGCTTTGAAGATGGCAACTGAGTATGAGTTATTGCAGACCTAGTCCCCATCTTATTACCCCAAGGTAATAAAGGCATTCTTTTTAATTGCCAGCAGGGTCAGCTTCTCTGGTTGCAAACAAATTTCTTGCTATTTAGAAGTCTATGGAAAACTAATGGCTCTTGGTCATTTATTGGATCATTTATGGGATCAGTTGCTGGTTTCAGGAATTAGGAAAATGCAGGCCAATTACCATTTACACAACATTAAGCTCGTTTTGTGACTTACTGCCATTACTACAGTACTGCGGTCCTCACTGGGTTCAAAACACCAAGATGACAATGTCAAAAACTCTCTGATTCTGATTCTCACTACCCAGTGGGTGATGTGATGGCAGCCACCTCCATCTTTTATATACAGCTTATGGTATTACATGACTGCATGAGGATAGCGAATGATATTGGCTGATCCTGAGAGATGCAGCACAGGTAAAAGTAATAACATAATTAATATCTCTGTCCTATTTAGACACATCAGTATACCACGAGAGAGCCAACACGCACAACCGCAGAGCCCTGGAACACCCAAGTGGCATGCAGCTGTCATTAAAGTTAGCAGCGGTGGCTGTGTGTGACACTTTAAAGAGCCCACTGCGAGAAGGGTTCTGTAGGCCAATATTCTGACATGTCAAAGCAGGGGAAGCACAGGTGTGACTAATAACATTAATAACCATTCAGGCGTGCCAGTTCCAGGGCGCTGATATTGTGCGTGCTGACTCGCTGCCAGTAACTTACTGGGACACTTCAGTGGAACAGAGCCATCATTAATGTGATTAGTTCCACCTGTGTTTCTGCTGCTCTGACAAGTCGGGATATTTGCAGTGACAAAAAGAGCCTGTTTGCAAACGTCCTCCTGTTTTTCTTGCTTCTGCTGAAAAGTGGCCAAAGCTGGATAAGAAGTAGGAAAAAAAAACCCACAAACAGCAAATCTGTATCAGTGAAAGTAAAAACACAATTTTGATGTCAGTCCCTCAGAATCAGAGTTTTTGCATCTGTTGGGGCTCACTGTTTTACACTGACATGTAGCTATTACACAGGTACAATCCTATCACAGGAGACCCAAAGATACCAATTACTCCACCAACAGCAGCCTCGATAGACACAACTCAAACTGTAGCTGTCTAATTGGGTACTTTTCCTTCACAGTTTATCACAGTCTTTAACAGAATCTAAAATTTCTTGCTGTGTCAAGCCAGCTTTGGTACTTTGTTCTTTTTTTTTTCTCATCTTAAAACATATCAGAATAAGCCGAGTCATTCCACTGCCTTTGCCTCTAATCCTGGCAGTGCTTCTAACTACAACACCCGCCATCTACCTATTCACACGTGGGTTTCTTATTGCTTTTGGGAGGGTCTACCGGGGGACTGATGCTTGTTGTGGATATTTACTACAGCATCTGCTGCGTATTGTTGTTCTTCAACTCAACCTTGTAAAACTGCTCAGGTATATTTATACAGTGTCTCTTCCACAGTAAGCCGTGCCACTGCTGTCGCAGAACATAAAACATTAAAGTGTTTTTCTCACCTCTCGGAATTGCAGCATGCTTTGTTTTTCTTCATATCCCCTTTCCACTCATAAATATATCTTATTTCAAGGCCCATTATCTATTGTCAGACAGATATAAACCCTTTTATTATCTACTTCTTTATCCTAACCTTTAGATTGTTGTTGCAGCCTGTCTTGTTCCTGTAAATAAAGGAAAGCTCTCTGAAAAAAATCAGTTAAGGAAAAAACAAAAAGCAGACACACACACAAAGATGTGTCTGACTTACTCCACTTCTAATTTTCTATCCCTCCCCTCAATCTGCATTTGATATCACAATAATGCGAGACTCTAAATTTAATTTGTTTGTTTGCTTGTCTTTCTTCTCACCTGAGTCTTCATAATCTCCACTCTGAGCCTGTGAACTGATGGCCCTGCTCTGGAGCTGGCTTTCATCCTGCCTAATTGCTTCTGATGGCCTCTGCGGGGAATTTCAGGAGGGAGATGCTCCAGAGCTCAGCAAGCGCGCACGACGAGGGGTTAAAATACACCGTGTGGGATTAATGGAGGGTTATCACAGCAGATGAGAGGAGAGGGGAGGCAGGAGGTCCGTGTAACCCAACTGCTCCTCTATCCTCTCCTGTCTGTTGCCAAGACCCGGGGCAGTAGCCAAGAGGAGACAGTGGCGTTTGTAGGGGTGAGGTGGGGGAGGAACACGGTGGAGCATTACGATGCTTGTCGACATGTGGGTTGCACTTTTGCTCGCTCGACTTCGCCTGTGGTGGTTTCTCTAATTTGTTTGTGTCTGGTAGATGTGCGAATATCTGAGCGTGCGGGGTAGCATCTGTGCATGCTGCTCGGGCACAAACGGATGGCATCAAGGCCACAGTTTCCCATTTTCCATGTGGTTTCATCTCGTCCGTCGGGGAATGGTCTTCCACTTGAATACACTTGGCTTGGTGCCTGTGGCAACCCTCCTGACCTCCTTGTTTCTCTCCCTTTCGTCCACCACACCTGAGATCTCCGAGGCAGACGGTGCCTGTAACACCAACCGAGAAACTTGCAGATGCACACAAAGCCTTGGGTCTGTCTACTGTCCGCAAAGCTGCGTATCTACACGAGTAACAGTGAACGATTCTTATCCCGGGCCTGTGTCTCACAGTGTTTTCTGTCCTTTATTGAATATTTGAACAAGAAGAACATCTGAAAGAGAGTCCCGTCACCACACTCTGTATTCCCTCTCCTCTCCCTCAGAGGGCTCTGATCACATTTGTGACATAACTCCTCTATCTCCAAACCAAATATCACTGTCTCCACATCTGAAACATCCAGGCTTTGTTCTGTTGAAGGTTATGTAGGTGTCTGTGATTTATTTTTTTAAATGTCAAAATTCTGTTTGTTTTTCTTTTACATCCTCTCTGTGCTTTCTGCTCAGATATTCATGTCAGGGTGGCTTGCATAGCAAATATCGGTCTGCCTGCCTGTCAGTCATTTTGCCCATCTGTGCATCTGTATGACCGTCCAGCATCCCTGTCAGCTTTGCCACAACCCCCACCCTCCCGTTATTCTTCTCGTATACTGTGTCTGGAGCAATCAGTCCCCTCCTCGGGCTTATGCCGTTTATCTCCCTCTGTGCCAGAATTTGTCTCATGGCTCCTCCTGTGTGTGCTTACATAGTTTTTTTTCTTTGTGCCTGTCCATTCACCTGTTGGCTTAGTATATGTGCGCATCCGCTTGTTTGCACGTCAATCTGTGTGTTTGTCTGAGGCTTCAGAGCTTCAGAGAGCTCACCTGTCAGTCAGACGTCTCTCAGCTGGGTATTAGCTATGTGTAAAGACAAGGTCATGGTGACTCAGGCACGCAGAAGCAGGTAGAGCAACCCCCGAGCCTTCAAGGCACCAGCACAGTGCGCTTCATTCTTTTTACTGATAGAAGAAGCCTTAAAGGGCAAGCAACACAAGCAGCAGTAGAAGGATCTGATGGAAAAATGTGAAAATAAAAAAAGTTATTTGGAAGAGAAAATCAGCCCAAGTGTTAAAATATTACCCACAATGCCGGATGGAAGAATCCATCATTTTGCCAGCATAATAAAGGATTGCTGCCAACTGAAATGACTGATTATAAAGCTCTGAAACTGGATGTTAAATTGAAACATATTATTTGTAAAGTAATAGAAAATTCTGTTCTTGAAGCCTTTGCACATACACTGCTGTATAAGATATGTGTAGCATTAAAAAATGTTTTAGACTGAGTAATAATGCAGAAGACTGTTAAACAGGTATATTCATGCATGCTCAAGGAAATCCTTACCTGTGTGCAACAAAAGCAGATTTCTGGGTAATTGATGCTTCCTCAGATTTGATATTGAAAACGTTAATGTTGACAGCTGGTAAACTACCTTAACTTTATATGTGACCATGAAAACTGGTCGTGGTTCAGTATGATCCCAAATACTTTACCAAAGACAGACATTCAAGCTGTTCCATTGTTTTACAGATGCCCAGTCAGGCCATCCCAGCAGACAACCGCTTAACATCTAATCCACAGTAGTACACATACTACTATCCGGTTATTAAGTGATGACGTATGAAACCTGCATCTGGGTCCAAACTACTCTGCGTTTATTAAGGCTGTTGTGTTTTTAACATGCTTTAATGCTTTGTATCTTATTCTATTTAACACAATCCCCTAAAAAAGTCAGTGATCACCGTCGACCTCTCTTGGTTTTTATTACCACTATTCATTTTAAAGCTCAGTTTTTAAAACCTTACGATGTAACTACAGCCCAGCCCATGCAGCAGTATATTAATGACTAACCTCATAATGTGGATGGATTATCTCAGTTTGAAGTTTGGTCCATTTACAGCATCATACCATGCGATTGCATTTGTCCCTAAACATCTGGAGCCGTCACGTTAACTTTTATTGAGTGGAAAAAAGTTAGCGTTCATTCTCCAGCTTCACTGTGCTAATGTGTTTATATTATGCTAACCATAGCTCTGTAGCCCACCACCACATAGCACATCATTATATACCAGCTAGCCCAACTTCAATAACCCTACAAACGTTACTACCGTTTAGTTTTCTGTCTTTATTTATTTTGGAAGTGATAGAAGAGCTGTACATTTTAATTTTTCAGAAATTCCTCAGTCAGAACATGGTGTGTTATCTTTAGATGGAAACTAGCGCGCTAACTCCCAGCTAAATTTCATAAATTCTGATGTTAACCTTAATTACACAGTTAGTTGTTAATTGTTAGGCTACGTTCACACTGCAGGTGTTAATGCTCAATTCCGATTTTTTTGTCTGCTTGTTCACACTACAAATAAAATGCAACAGCAAACGCGCTCTAGTGTGAACGCTCAAAGCGGCCCACATGCGCAAAAGAAGACGTCACACACAACTCGCTCTGTTTAGACCCAGACCAAACAATATTGTTTGACTGATGGCCCTTAATATAAAAACTTCGGACTTTATGTTTCCCAATTTTTGCTTTAAGTTATTTTGTCATTTACATAATAATGTAAATAACCTAATAATTATCCTAATCCTTATTAATTATCATTCGCGATGTCTTCTCCGGCGCTGATAATTAGCATCTGTCTTGTGTCAGTGACGTAAAAGACGGATTTAATGCGACCTGACCATTCAAACAGCAGTTGCTTTCTAAAACATTGGATATGTATCGGATTCAGTACCACATACGAAAGTATGTGATCGGATTTGAAAATATCGGATTTGTGCCGTTCACACTGTCATACCATGATCGGATATGGGTTGCATAGGGTCAAAAAAATCTGATTTGATGCGCTTTCGCCTGCAATGTGAACGTAGCCTTAGACAGTTTGTAACTCTCAGTGATGCCGCAGTGTTCGTTTGACTTTGGGACCAGAAGCGGAGTTTGGACCCGGACACGGCTAATGACGTCAGAGTTAAAGACCAGATTGCAGGAGTCTCTTCTGTTTTATTTTCTTTGTAGCACTTTTAAGCCATTTATGTTTCTCTCCATCTAAATGATGTCTTATGTGTTACATGTTGAAATGAACATATGCAAATGGTCACAACTATCGCTTGTCTGACCACAATGCACTATAAACCGGTGATGCAGGTAATTAGCAGTCAGTTAGCTCAGTAGGATGAGAAACAGGCAGGAGGTCTGTAGTTCAACTCTGTCTTATGGTTATATACCCTTTTCCCATGTTTTCCCTTCAACACTGTTAATTACCCTGTGTCTGAACATAGATATGAGTCTCTATGCTACGCTATGCTGACCTATAAAGGGTACTGGTTTTATGTATTTGCTCATGAACACTAGAGAACAAAGAAAAACATGATTTAAATATAGTCACCTCTGGATCACTTTCAGCATTTCTGCTAGTTGTTCCCTGGCAAGCTACCTCTCCTTATGTTAAAACAGTGACCCTTGGAATTGTTTTAATGGGAAGAGGACAGAGAGCCAGATACGGCAAGTAGTGTAGCTGATGAGCGATGATTATGTTTTTTTTGGCCAAAAAGCTGCATTGTTTTCAATGCTGTGCGTGCTGGCACTGCATATCACAATGGCATGGCAGCATACACCACTGTACAGGTGGCTGGTGTCTGAATATTATCTCAGGGGGGTTACAGTACAAGTCCCTACTGAGAGTCCAGCCCTTGGGATGAATTCTTGATGTACAATATAGAAAAAAAAGCTCCTCATCTGATGTCTAGCTTTCAGGCGTGAACACTTTGCTCTTCTAGTGGGGATTCTTGGTGAATGAGTCAGATATAGCAGAAGTGCTGGAAGCAGTCCAGATGTGCACAAGGAGAAAGGTTGAAGGGGAATCAGCCAAATATAAATCGGTTAGGTTCACACTTATGTGTTGACTTCACTACAGTTTGATTGCACCTCATATTCATTTTACAGCGTGGGAGTGGTGTTCATCACCTGATCCACTGCTTGGCAGGGAAGGCAATATGCATATTTCACAATATGTCAAACGACTAATTTGAGCAATGGTCAAGGAAACAATAGCTGCATAGAAATATGAATCAATGCTAACAGAAACATCACACGTACACTTTGCACTAAGGCAAGGCACATTTCAGTCTATAATCAGACAAACCACCACCAAACGGCGAAATACTGTAACAGATGGTGGGTGTGCTGAGTACACTCACACACACACACACACACACACACACACACACCAATTTGGCTACCTAAGCAGATGTGTACTCAAACACCAACACACAGACACAAGGAAAACACATGAGTTTGAAGAAGAACCGGCATCAGAAATGGTTTCAAAACATGGGCATAGGCACAGAGAATCTGTCAACCGAACAGATGCGCACAAACACGCAATCATTGCAAGAGGGGAGCGAGTCACCCCCGTTGAGCACACAAGCATCAGAGGGAACTGAGGGTCCTGTGTGTACAGAACTTGGATGTCTACCACATGAAGCACAGAGCAGTGGGGAAGAGAGCGGGAGAGAGAGCGATAGAGAGATGGATGGAGGTGGAGAGCGAGGGAAAGAGAGAGGGAGCAGATGGGTCAGCCATCTGGTGAATGGAGGAAAAGCGAGGGAGAGAAAAAGAGAGAGAGACTTGGAGAGATGTGTGCTGGGGTGGGGAGTTCATAAGAAATATCTATGTGTGTGTGCGAATGGCGTAGGAGTGAGTGTGTTGCGTTTGTGCGGGACTTTTAATGTGTGCAGCAGGGCTGGTCAGCCGAGACTCAGGTGCCAGTGGACAGCGCTCTGAGTCACTCTGGTAGGCCGAACAGTTATGTCACACACAGACAGTATATTGGGGCCTAGTGACACACATGATTTCTTACTAATAACAATATGCACATGATCTAGTATCGGCTGTTATAACTTCTTCACATAGCCATGCAGCAATTCTTAACCATTAACTCTATTTGCAGCCGATATGGAGTCAGAACCTGTTATATCTTCTTTTTCTAACAGATAGCTCCATTAAGCAAAAAGCCATCAGAACACAGCAATGAGTTACACTGCTGCAGCTGGTGACATGTTCTTTACGAGCACGACCAATGCAACAGTTGCCTATTATTACTCAGTCCTACATACGTCAGGCAGCAAACAGAAATACTCTTTAGAGCACCAAAAATATAAATTCTAAGAGAAATAGCTCCCAACCAAAGCACTATTTAGTTCTATTTACCTGACATGGTGGCTGATGATAAAACCACACATTATAGTATACCACCCACATTACAGCATCATGTACTGTGAATAAGTATGTTATTTCTTCTTGAAAACTTAAAGAGGCTTGCATTATTAATTCAGCTCTTGGCTGTGGTTCGGTAAGGTTAATGTGGCTTTATGCTCAAGAGACTGTAACTCTGTTGTTCCCAAAAGCAATCTGAGCAATGACAAGTATTTCAGCTTTTATAGACGTCTTATTTGTAACAAAGCTAAATTCATTGTTCATTCTTTTCAGACCTTAAACCTGCGTCTCACTTGAGCAGCAGTGTACGAGGGAAACTCTTGCGATAGCGTCACACAGCCATGTGGAACTGATGAGAAAACTCATGCAAGGTGAGTTTATTAATTTAGCAAATTTACAAAGTTTTTGCTCAGGCATTAATAAGTCACTCCTCTCCAAATTCTCCTGAACCAGAATTGCTGGTTGACATATAAATGCTGAAACCTTATAGCTTTCTTACTTTATATTATGCCAGGATGATGTATTGAATTAATCAGTTTCATTAAATTTTTCAGTTTACTGAGGAATATGCATAAATCACATTCTCAGTGAAATATGAACTATGAACTGAGATCAGGTTAATCCTTGGCTGTTTGATAAACATTCTAATTGCTTCATTGTGACAGTAACAACTTCATAAGATGAGAAGAACTGATTTTCATTCATCTGTCTTTATATTTTTCTTGAAATGGATAATTGCTTATCCAATTCAGCATTGCATTGAGGCTGGCGTGAATGCCAGCCTACAATGAGGAATAGGCAAGCACTGGACATGTTGCCAGTTAACTGATTTTCAATCATCATTAATTTATTTCTCAAGTGGAAACACAATACCCAAGCCTTCAAAACTCCTCTAGGTTTAAAAGAGACTAACCACTGACTATATTTGAAAATAGACATAACCACCATGATGTTGCCCATTGATAATTTAGCTAGGTTTTGAAGCCTGGGGCTGAACATTTTGGCCATCACATTCTTGGTGCTTTCAATATGGATTCATCAGCTGAGGTAAAGATCTGGCTGAGAAACACTGCACTCTTGCAAAGCACCAACTTTATTGTCTCTGTTTCTCAGAGTGGGATTTTATCTTACAAAATGAACACCATGTCACTATGTTAAATAAAAAGTCTTTAGCACAGCTTTTACGGTGTTCATAAATCACACCCATATTGCAACCACAGGATTTGCCCCCTATTGGCCACTAGAAAGAATGCAGGTTTATGGTACTTTATCACTTTTTATACCCAAAAAGCTATGTCCATCTTTTATAAATAGTCTATGGAATTAACTGTGTTGAAAGACTCTAAGAGACTCACAATGAAAAGACCAAATGCATTTACTGCCCCTGATAACATTTACTACCCTAGCAAAATCAAGACATATTCTTTCATAAAAAGCAAACCTCTAACTGTCAATGAATATAGCAAAAGCCCTGACTTTTCAGATCCAATAAATGGGCCAAGCATTGCTGTGTAATAGCATACTGGAGACCTTACTCATCCTGCAACTGAAATAAAACCTATTAGTTTGTTATTATAATAATGAATATTTTTTTCTAAGCATTGCCCACCAGCTATGCTTTATTTTATTGTAAAGTTTTTTTCTTCTTTCTTCCACCCTCGCAACTGCTGCTATTTAGTTATTGTAACACAGCTGGTCCTGTTTTCTCAATTTGTAAGAGCTTAATAGCCTTACTGTGGCAGTTTTATCAGACTTGCAAATTCAACCCAGGGGAAAGATATTCTGAATTGTTGTGAAGGCTGATAACAAATCAAAATGACTTTTTTTTTTTTTAAAACAACCAAACCTCATTTATATTTGTTATGTATAAATATATGACCCTGTGAACTATTGATATATGCAGAAATGACAGAAATAAAAAGCAAACATGACACTCATAAATAGCTCATAGTGGTTTGACTTAAATTTCCTCCATTTGTCTGAGTTGTCAGAGCATTTGTTTTTTCCTAGATAATCTGTTGTAACCTGTTTTATTGTGAAAGATTTAACAGGCTGAAACATCCAAAATAACTTAATGAAACATAAATCAGAATGACAGCACAAAATTTAAGAGTGGCCAAATCAACAATGTTATAAAGGAAGAATGCACTGGCCAGCTCAGCAACACCAAAAAGGCAGAAGAGAGGGAAGACTAAAGTGCATGAGACAGGATTATTTCCTTGGTTAGGATAAACAACTTCACCACATAAAACAAGGCTGTCAAGAGCACTCGAAGATGTAGGATCATTGTCAAAGACTACAATCAAGAGACTCTTTCATGAATGTATAGAGAAATTATGATGAGGTGCAAACCACTGGTTACACTTAAAAACAGGAAGGTGAGGTTAGATTGACAGAAAACTAAAAGAACCTGCAGAAAAAATATCTGGACAGCTGAAACCAAGATTACCTTGTACTACAATGATAAATAAGGGAAAAGTATGGAGGAGAGAAACAGCACCTGATCCAAAGCATACAACATTTTCTGTCAAAGATGTTGGAGGCAATGGGCATTGCTTGCAGTGGAATTGGGTCACTAGTGTTTATTCATGATCTGGCTGCTGATAGAAGCAGCAGGAGGAATTGTTAAGTGTACAGGGCTATAATCTCTGCATGAAACCAGCCAAAATGCTTCAAAACTGATCGGACAGAACTTCACAGTACAAATGGATAACGACCCAAAGCATATTGCAAAAACAACCCAAAGTCAAAGCAAACAAATAGACACTGAAGGTGGCTGGTTGTTGGAGGCAATTACTTTTGAGCAATTACTTTGAGCTTCTGAAAATGTTGAACTGTGTATGAAAATCGTGTATGAATTCATGAACTGCTAATTGCAGAGTGTTAAATCACATCTTCACAAACACAGGCCACAGTAATGGGTACAGACATTGCATTTTATTTGAATGCAACATTAACATCACACTCTCTATTTAAACATAATAAGCTTAAAAGGAAGCTGATGTTTGGCCTGTAGACTACTTACACACATATTTATTCCACTTTTCTATCCCAGTAAGAGTTCAAACTGTTTAGATCAGATGAAGTCCACACTTCAGTTTTTTGGTAAGGATCCATCTATAGATTGGCACATTCACTATGTGTCTATGGATGGACTGCCAGAAATATTCACTCATATGCCTTCACATGCATATGAACTTGAGTGACATCCCATTCTTAATCCATAAGGATATGATGTTGGTCCACCTTTTGCACTTATAACAGCTTCACCTCATCCAGGAAAGGTCTGTAGCGATCAACTCTGCACGGTGCACCTCAGGATCTGCTGACCCCACTAGGCAGTGGTGTATGTAGAAAATTTTACATGGGGGGCAAAGGAGGGGCAAGAGGTCTAAGCAAGGTGGCACATACCTTTTCAGTAAAGTATGTGAAAATACCCTATATGTAAATGGAGTCAATAAAATACCCACAAAAACACTTTAAAACTGTTTATTATATCATTGTCTCTTCCAAGAAAACAAAGAAAAGTTTTTTGGTATAAATGAGACAAAAAAAAGTTCCCCCAAAATAAATACAGAAATAAATAAATACAGAAAAAGAACTTAAATTACTGCACAGGACTGATGGACACAAAAGTTGGGGAGGCAGCTGGTCGGGAAGGGAGGGTGGGGCAAGGTTCCACAGCAGGAGGACAGTTGCCCCCTTGTAGATCCACCCCTGCAGCATTGTGATTTTACATGCCCCACCACTCTGTGGTGGTGTTACTGTTATTCCCAATTGGTTGAGCTTTGTTACTATACCACTAACAATTGACAGTTAGTGGTATAGTATATATTGTAGCGAAAAATTAATTACTGAAGAAATTTTATGGCTGAACTTGTTGCACAGGGGACATCCTATCACAGTACCACACTGGAATTCAGTGTGCAACCTGAGAGCGACCCTTCAGGTGACCTCTTTCACAAACATTTGTAGAAACTAGGTGCTTGATTTAATACACCTGTGGCCATGGAAATAATTGGAACACCTCAATTCAATAATATGAATGGCTGAGTCTTTCTGGTGAGACTTGTATATACTGTCATATCATCACTTTCTCCCATGCAAAACAGAAATATAGTAAGTAAATAGTAAAGGTTAAATACATTCAAAAAATATATAAAAGTATAAATCAGGGATTTGCCTTGCACCAGCTTCAGCCTCTTGCAAACAGTTTTTTAGCCTTTGCTGTTGCATTTTTTTTCAGCCATGGTATTTTCCATCACATTACACAGAAACTGAATAGCTTGTGATGACTGACTCGCAATTTTCCCTGTTGAGTACAAGGTAAGCAGCAAAGAGGGCGACTTGTTAAGCTGCACTTGACCCATGATGAGTCTTCCCACCTTTCTTCACAGCCACTGGATGAAAGCCAGACTTTGTAAAAGTGTCTGTACTGCAGTGTTGACTTTTGGATACTAGAGCCAATCAAAATGCAGAGCATTATCTCGTTATGTGAAACAGGTGGACCAGGGATAAAAGGTGCTTTGCTATCCCATATAGACATGGCAACACTAAGACAGATGTTAGGAGTTAAAACACATACACGTGGGGTAGCTGTGGCTGCTGAAGGTGACTGCTATAACATGGCTGCTTCTAGAAATCCTCTGCTGCTGCTTGTTTGATAAGTGAAATCAAAATGTAGGGATTGTGTCTATTTGCTTACACAAAGGTATTTTACTCAAATTTCTGCAAAAGCTCTAAAACTGAGCTCAACATATTGCTTCAGCCTTGCCTGTCCAACATGAAAATTGCCTCTTTTTTTTTTAACCCTATATATATTACATGATTGGTTGCAGCTCCAAATGGCTCCATTCTTACCTATGTCACGAGTTCCTTGAAAGGAACCAAAAGTTCAGAGTTAAAAGGCTTTTTGTAAAAATTTCAGATGACTTTACACTTATTTTTTATCCTATTTTTCTCTCTGTACTTTACCACCCATTTATCCTTGTCATCTGTTTGGTCGGACAAAACAGGCTGTTGATCTGCAAGGTGGCTTTTGAGAAAAAATCTAATATCTGACTTAGATCCATTACCATTAAATGGTAAGCGTGGGCACGGACATCAGTCATTTTTTAAATTTAGACAGAAAACTGTAAAAATATTACATTTTTGAAGATGGATGTAGTGAGCCTGACTGTCTCTCTGTGACTTTGAGAAGTGAATGCGTCTGGGCTCAGCTCCAGACAGACCGGGCCCAGCTTATAAACACCTGCCAAACTATTCAGGTTCACTCTTGTGGTACTTCTCGCTAAAGTGGGTGTTACCAGGAAACACACACACACACACACACACACACACACACACACACACACACACACACACACACACACACACACACACACACACACACACAGAGAGAGAGCAAAAATAATACCAATACATTTTGCTAGGAAAATGGGGAAATAGGTGCAGCAAGTTTACTGAAACATGCAAACATATATGGAAATACAGTATATTAAAAATTCTAACAAGCTTCAAAGTGGATATTTGGCACAAATACCTCTATTCTTCAACACAGCCTGACCTCTCTGAGGCAGCTTTCTTGTAATTTCTTGGCGTAGTCTTCAGGAATAGTTCTCCAGGCTTGTTGAAGGACATTCAAAGCTCTTCTTTGGATGTTGGCTGCCTTTTGGTCTGCTCTGCTTCAGTAATGTTGGGGTCCAGCCTTTGGGGAGACCAATCCATGACTGATAGTTTTTTGTATCCAGGTATGCTCTTACTGCATTGGTAGTATGTTTCGGATCAATGTCATGGTGAAAATTGAAGCTGCTGCCAATCAGATGGTATTGCATCGTGGATCAAAACGTGACCGTACTTGTCTGCATTCACAGTTCCATCATATCTGCCAAGATATGCAACACCACTGGCTGAAATGCAGTCCCAAACCATGACAGAGGGCCCACCATGTTTTAAAGATGCCTATAAACACTCACTGTTGTAGCGCTCTCCCGATGGCTTCCATACATATTGCCAACAATTTGAACCAGAAATGTCAAATTTAGATTTATTGCTCTAGGAGACATATCGACAATAGCTTTCACTTCAGTTCTTGTGTAATTTGCCATATCTCAGCCTTTTCTTGCCGTTTCTCTTCCTTAATAATGACTTCTTGACAGCCGCCTTTCCACTGAGACTATTTCTGATGAGATTTTGGTGAACAGTAGATGGATCAACTGAAGGGCCAGATGCATCTCTCAGATCCTGTTTCCTGTTTATCTACTGTAGATAGTTTTTTTTTAATGCCTGCCACTCCTTTTTGTCGTCCATTTGTCTAGTTTCCTTAAATTTTTTAAGTACACACTGCGCACCATGCTGAGATATGCCAAATTTCCAGCTTGTACTTCTTTGGGAATCAAATAGCAATTAGCTTGCTTGTGCAAAAATAGTATTTTATGTCTGTCCAACTGTGTTTTCTTTGGCATTTTTCATGGATTCAGCTACAAATTATGTGTTTTTGCAAAAGGCTGCTAGTAAAAAAGGTGCCTGACAATACAATTTAAAAACGGTTCTTTGCAAAATTGTCTATTATGCGCAGGCACAAAACTGGTTCATCCCTTGAGTTTGGTGCCTTATTTATGGTTGAATGAATCATTGAAAACAAACAAACAAACAACAAAAGAAAGTCTGGCTACTGGCATAACAGTGCAGCCAAAAAGAAGTGAGGGGTGGCTTGAGACTTCCAAATTACTGGAGGGAATTTATCTCATCTTGTAGTAAAACAAATAAAGTTCAACTCTGTAATGAAACTCCTGGTAAAACACTTTTCGGGTGACCAGTTTCCTTCTCGTTTAAAACTTAAAGAACCATCAGAATCTTGATGATGGTTAATATGAATTGAAACAAAGGCTGCACGTAGCAAACTCACCAATGCATAGTTATTTATAGAGAGAAAAACATATACACAATGAAACACACGAAGATGTTGAGTGACAAAATACACAAAGCCTGTGGTGGTTACGAAGATAAAGCCAATGGCATGACACGGCATGTTACAGTTAATGACAGCAGCACAGCAGAAAAAAGTGAAAGCAGATGAAACTGGGAGATAACTAAGACAAGTGATGAAGAAAAGATGGGTGACAGGCTTGGGAGAAAATAGGGGAAGCAGATGGTTTGATGATACAGAAAGAGAGATAGGCGTGACAAGAAGAAAGAGAGAAGGAGGCATAAAAGGTGATGATGTAAAATGGAATACCAGAAAACGTCTGGTAGGCCTGAAAAGATCAAAGAATTCTGACTTCCAAAAGCCTGGATGTCAGAGAATGGAGACCAATTTATTGTAGATGGCAGGAAGCCCGACTCCACCTGTAAATTACACTCTGTCAGCTGAAGCAGTGCCGAAACAATACAGCGGGCCCTGATGAAAGAGAGAGCGAACACGATGGGGAAATGACTTTACATGGAGGGATGACAAAGATTCCACCCTCACATTCCACATTCAGCTTTGTATTCTGCTCATGGAGTCCACTCGGTATCACTGAGTGAAATACACTAATTATTGTTAATATGATCGCAGGTATGGGCAATTTATCATTGTTAGCCGCTCAGCCATAGCCAACTCAATTCTCTGTGTGTGCCGGATAGGGGTAAAATTAACCAGCATATAATTTGTTCAAACTTTATTTTCTCTCTGCTTGGATGGTTGGTGATTATCATCATTACTGTGATTATCACTCACTTGGCTCTTGTTGTGTTTGTTGTTCGCCAGCATCCTTTGCTTCCCTTCTTGTCCCAACTGATTGTGCAGATGTATTGTAGTTTCGTTTTTTTCCTCCCTCCTAATAGAACCCTTATGATATTCATACAGGCATGTTTACCCTTTGTTGTCTCAGTTTTTTTGTTTTTTTGTTTCCTTTAAAGGTGCAATCTTTACTTTGGGAACGTAGACTAGAAAGGGAGGGGATCGCGCAAAATATCCTCTACCAGCTTGACATTGAGCCTGTGCTCTTGAAGATGAAAGATGACACCTCACGCACACGCGCGCACACGCATATATTCAAATCACACACTGGGTATATTTCCTTGCATTAACAATGCATAGTGAGACAATACTACAAAATTCAGTTTGAAAGTCTGAACTCTTCATTTATTTATAATGGATGAAAGCGTTGCTCTGGAGGTATTCACTTTTCTTGTTTTTGTTAAAGTTTATAATATATACATGTATCTGTGGTCTCTTTTGTTTTAGAGCCCACTGGAATTCTTTCTATATGGAAACGTTTACATTAAAGTAAAGTACATTTCAAATGACCTTCCCTTAAAAAAAATAGCTGTATTCATAAGTGAACACCCGGCTTGGGACGATACAGATTTGAAGCGAGCACATTTACGGACTGCTAATATAATTACAACTGTGAATCAAACAGCTGAGTTACTGAACAAGATCCTGGTTCTGCAAAGCGCTCTACATTGTTCTCATTCAGCCATTTAAATGCCTCCAACAGTGGAGCATTGTGCCCACAGGCACTTTGGCCTGTGTAGGGTTTTGGGTATCAGACTGCAAACCCTGCAATTAGAGAACTACCTGCTCCACCATCTGAGCCACAGCTGCTCTGCTTACACAGACGTGTGCGTGAGATTGGAGTAAAAGCAGTGGTCTTCTTGAAGTCACTTGCGAACCACGAGTGGCCTTTTTTTTTTCTTTAAAGCTGTCAAAGTGAAATGGGCACTCGGTGCTCAGTTTTTGTACTCGAGCAGAGATGGGACCTGTCTACAAAGTGACAAATTGATACATAACAGCAAAGATTAGAGAAGTTGAGGGGAACTGATGGAAACCACATGCAGTGACAGTAAAGTGCCTTATTTTTATTATTCCCCCCCTCAATCCTCTCTTATTCTTGTAACAAACAGACCAGTGAGAGGTCTCTGATAAAGAACAAGAGAAATGAGAACGTACTTGTCTTTGGGCTTTTGAACATCAGCTTCATGAGAATCAGGGTTAGAAAAGATTTCTTCGAGCTCGCGAAGCTGCCATAATGAATCTCACTCAGGCAGTGTGAGTGATGCTGAGAAGCCATCCAATCATTCTGAAAACAGTGCTCATGTTTTGACAAAACATAACCTTGATGATGTAATCGATCTTAAAAGAATGGAGGAATGATTAACCCTACTGGGTAAGGTTTTGGAAGGAGTGTGGTGAGTCAAATGCAGCTGACACATATGATTTGTTGCTGAATTTGTAAATGAATGTGTTGATGTTGACACAAAACCGCTATCTAGAAATAATAATCAGACTCAACAATTGCCAAGCATCATTATTTAGCTGTTGGCGCTAATCTTCAAGCACGTAATGACAGTTTAAAATGGTCATTAAACATACAGTGTGGTATCAAACAGCAGCTATGACAGTAATTTAGCTTGTAACAACCAAGATTTACCAACTTCTTCAAAACAAGATTAGTAAGATCAGCAGCCCAAAGGAGCTAATTTGGCCTCCTGCGGGGCCTGAGCATGTAATATGTATTTTTAAGGATTTTCTTTGATATAGACTACAACCGTTAATTAGCTAATGTATCTAATTAGCTCACTGTTACCATTAGCCATTGTCACACACCAAAACAAGCAGCACTCCGCGAGCACAAACCTCCACCATGGCAGCTCGCTCTCTGGGCAGCATTTCCTTTTAAAGGAATAATATTGTGTTTCATATATACACTCATTTTTATTGTCTTGGTTCTTTTTAAATGCACATTTAAGAACTCTGTGGTGCATTAACAACAAGTGTAAAGTGCAGGCTTTTGTTATTTGCACTGCTGAAACTCAGTTTAATGCACTTGACATAATTTTGAGTGTGATTATTTTATATTTTTGGTTATTTATCTGGCTATAGCACATGTGTAGCATTTAATCCATTGTTTAGTAAAATTCCTTTAAATATTTTAAGTGGTTCTCCCAAAGTTCAGTAACATTGCAGATGCATTTAAATAGTATTTGAACTGTTATGAAGGTCAGAGGAGTAACCTGATATTTAGAATCCCCACATACTGTCCCCTGTATGCCATGTTTTTATTTTTCATTTACATTCTTTTTAAATCAGCCTGCTGATAAATCTATTGAATTATGTGTGTACACAAGTACTTGCCCTTAGATTTAAAGAGAGTACAAATTCCAATTGAGAGTGGTTTCAAGTCTCACACAGAGCTTATTAAAACACAAACAACAAAACCTATTTCTTCTGCTGTTGCTCTAAAGTCACATTTTCGTTCACTGTTTGCACAGATTTGGACAGAAACCCCTATCTGGTTAAAATGAGAAAAAAAGAGTTAAACAGATGTTAATGTCATTCTCACTGTAACTAAAAAAGTTGCTCAACAATGTAAACAAACAAATAGATTATACCTCAGTTACTATTTCATGTTTTGCCCTGAGGCTTGGTTGGGTACATAGATGTAGGTGGGTTACACTAATGCCCGCCAGGTGGACATCCTGATGTTAAGGCTAGATATTATATGACAAGTTTTAATAGTGAAAGAAATATAGAAAACTTGGTGAAAATGAAGCTAAGTGTACAGTGTAGTGTAGATTAAAGTAGCAGCCTTTTGCCCCGATCACAGCTTCATGAGATCGTTTTAAGCCTTCTGTTCAGAGGTGAGCCTTGTTAAACGTTTATTTGAAGTATTTCTTGCTTTCTTAATGAAAGGACAAAATATTGAACTGCTACCAAATCTGCTCAAATAAATAAAGAGGACAGACTGCTCATCATTAGTTTGAGACATGATGGGCAGTTAGCTTGGACAATTTCAAGAATTCTCAAAGTTTCTCCAAGTCCATTTGCAAAGAAAGTATCAAAAGTTGTGTTGAAGCTGTCTCTCATGTGGCCCGCCCCGGGAAAGAAAGACCAAGAGTTAATTCTGGTGCAGAGGATAAGTTCATTAGACTTACAAACTTCAGAAATCACCAATTAAGGGCCTCTTAGATTAGAGTCTGCATTAATGTTTTGCTGAGTTCAAGGAGCACAGACATCTCAACAACTGCTGGGAGGACACTGCAGGAATCAGAGCTTCATGGACGACTCGCCACAAAGAAAGCCTGTGGGGGAGACCAGTATGTAGAGAGAGCTTGGGCCATTAAAAACACAAGAAATTAGACATCAAGTCAGTGAAAGTCTGTGCTTTGGTCTGAGGGGGCAAATGATGAGGTCTAAGATTCCAGCGACTACGTGTTTGATAGATAAGAGAAGGTGATTGGATGGTTTCTGCATGTGTGATTAGTGCAGCCAAAGCATTCTGTCAGGTTTGAGCACTGTGGAGTCATAATTTGTTGGTTTTCTTTCTTAAACAGGACAATGAGCCAAGGATGGTTTAACCAAATAACAGTCAGCTTTCTAAAACCAATCAAGAGAACTCTCAGGTGAAAGAAAAGCACAGAGAAGCAATCAGCGTCTCGAAGAACTTTTAAGAATTCAGGAAAATATCCAAGTGATGAATTTTTGAAGCTGGCTGAGAAAATGAAGAGTGTGCAAGGCTGATGAACTATCTCGTAAAGAGAATATACAAACTGCATCATCATTTAATTACAATCTTAAGTATCAAACTGTGGCCAGGGGAGAAAAAAAAGCAGAGACTTTTGTTTTTTAGAGGGAACTTAAAGATTTAATGGAAATGATATAAAATAAAATGCTCATTTCCATTTTATCTTTATCATTTAAAAAGAAATCCTGCTAGAATAGCTATGCATGATTCACAGTTCAAAATAATCATAATATATCTTATACTGACCCATGTAGCCCTCAGTTCATTGATTCATCTGGTTTGTCGGCACCATTTTCTCGCTTGCCTGTGCAAAGGTTGAGTAAATATTACGCTCATTACCTTCTTATTGTTTGACATAGCAGCGGATTGAGTCTTTCAATCCCGAGAGCTGTAAAACACTGCCTATATATGCCCTTGTTAGAAGGTGTGCATGTGGGAAGTGCGATAAAGTGCCAACCTAAGTGTAAAACGTCTGCAGCTAGAATGCCTCAAATAACGTAATGAGTAAATGTTTTTCTTTTGTCACTAAGTGACTGAACAGTATCTCCCAGCGCTGTTGTTTAGAACAGCTTTTTACAAATATAAAAACAGCTTGCCAAAGTCAGTAGAATTATAAAAAGCAGCTTAGCTACATTACAAACATGCCCAGTGCCTGAAGTGAAACCATCTGCTCTAATTGTCAATGCACATCTCACTGATATAAAGTTTCTTTCAGCTTTCGCTTCTGACTCCTCACCGTTGCCCTTTATATTATAGAACGTGTCTCTTTTAGGCTGCATAAATGTCTTGCTTCATGCTGCGGCTGTGCAGACAAAAGACGGAAATTTTTTTTTGTCTTCTTTAAAAAACTTTCCTTCACAATTAAAAAAGTATATTTAGATAACGTCCCAAACTTTTCTGTAAGGAGATAAATGAGAAAAAAAAATAGGAGCAGCAAGAGGACAAAAATGTTAGATAAATAAAAATTTAGAGCAGACTGAAGCTTAACTTTTGGTTCACAGTTACTGCACATATGCTGTATTATATGATGCATTTGACCATTTTTAATATGAGCATGTACGACAATAACAGTAAATACAAACACGATTCTGAAAAAGTTGTGCAAGTTATAAATAAAAACAGAGTGCAATGATTTACAAACCTATACTATTTTATGAATAACATTAGCATTGTTTGAATTGGATTGTAGCAACACATCTCAAAAAAGTTGGGATGGGTTAATAGAAGGCGGACTAGAAGTAGTACTAGAAGGAAACAACTGGGGGAATGCTTTGTAACTAACTGGGCTAACTGGCAGCGTGTCAGGAACATGACTCGGTAAAAAAAAGATCTTAGAATTTCTGAGAAACAAAGATGAGCAGAAGTTCATCTACAAAATCATTTAAAAAATGCAAAACAATTTCAGAAAAATGTCCTTAACATGAAATTGCAAATATTTTGAATATTTCATCATGCATAGAAAATAATATTATCAAAAGATTCAGAGAATCTGGAGAAATCTCTGTGCGCAAAGGATAAAGCCAAAAGTCAATATCGGATGCCCGTGATCTTCTGGGCCTCCGGGCACTCTGCAGGTATGACCCTGTTGTGGAAATCACTGCAGGAACTCTTCCAGAAATCTGTAATCTGTGAACAGTTCACCGTGTCGTGCACAAATGCAGGTTCAAGTTCAATCATGCAAAGACGTCATCTGTGAAAATGATCCAGAAATGCCACCATGTTTTCTGGGTCACATTTCATTTAAAATGGAGGCAAAGTGGAAAACTGGTGAGACAAATGAAAATTTAAAATCCTTTTTGGAAAGCATGACGCCACATTAAATAAATATTAGAGTGACCATTTGGTTTGTTGTCAGCGCTCAAGTTCGAAATCTCGTCTCATCTGATGGCATGAGTGTGCATTGGTGCCTATCAAACTGGCAGTTTGAGATGAGTCATTGTGACAGATATATATGTCCCAGTGACATGCATATCTGTACATGTCACAGAAACACCAAGAATAATAAGACCCCATCAGTCTTTGGGGCACAGTTGGATTTTGGGGCACAGTACAAAACTGTGGAGCAGAGTAGCCACTGACGTGCAGCATTTATCACAGGTGACACCTCTGTTCATATTCCCATAGCCAATGCTGAGCGTTGCTGGAACAGTTGTATGTTTTCAACAGAGTTTTCCCAAAGGTTCGTCGGTGTTTGACTCTATTATAGTCTTTAATCCTACTCCTGCAGGTAGCAGACAAAACTATAATGTTGCAGTCCATATTGCCTTTGTAACTGCTTAAAAGAAGGAAAGGCCCAGTCAGTAAAAGTCACCTAGGTATTGCATATCTAATCTACTCTACATGGAAAAGGCTCCGTTGAGATTTGAGGGAACAAAATTGGGTTCTTAGTGACAGGTAATGCTAGAGAAATGGAAATGCGATTAAAAGAAAACTGCCTCCAGATTCTTATGAGATTTACTATGATGGGGTTGCATTTAAACATCCTCTTATTCATTGCACCTATAGAGGATGGTGTAGCAGCCTTCTTGCTCTGTTTTTAGCAAGCCTTATGTTGTTGTGGAAGTTAATCAGAAGTTTAAAATCCTGATCATGATAACAGAGCATTAAAATTAAAAGACCCAGTCCTCCTACCACTTTCACAAGTATACTTCTTTTGGAGTCACAGCAGCATTACTGTGCATATTACCCCCAAATACTTACCTGCTGTGTGTTGAACCTTAAAAATAAATAGGGAGCAAGTTAAAAGTTTGCCATCCTCACCTCTTCAGCCCTCAGGCCACAAAAATACACAGCTGCATCTCCACAGGCCTGGGGAGGGAACCTGTCACGTTCTTTGTGTTGCACTGTCCTGGAGGCCAGGCTGTGAAGGTTTCCCCACCATGGAAGCTGGTTTTGTGTGAGCTGGCCAGAACTGAGGCACCAGAAGCCACAGTTGCTGGCATGTCTTCTGCACAGGCACTGGCCTGGAGCTGCTGGAAGATACAGGACAGGTGGTCTTCAGAGCAAACCAGCAACTGTGAAATGACATCGGCGCCAGGGTTTGGCACATATTTGACAAGAAGCATTTATTCGGTATCTGAAAATGCATTTCACAACTTGGGATGATTATTCACGAGGTGAGTTTAAAAACAAGGCTTCAGAAATTGCACCAAATCGAGCTACAGCAACATCTCATTTAGTAACTGCTGGAAGTAGGGTGTTAGGAACAATAGGCTTTTTTCCAACATGACTGTCAAACCTGCTGCTTTACAAAACACTAAATAAGATTGGATGAATAAGCCTTGGGTTAAAGCTGCATTGTTAAGAATGAGCAATTCCCTTAGTATATCAGTATGTCTGGTTGTATATTTGTTAAAGTTCAAATCAAGTGTTTTTTTTCTCAGGCTCCACACTAACAGTAAGCTGAAAACTTTGCATGTGTTTGTGTGGCCTATATATAACACCAGACTGCTGTGATTACACTGTGATTGGAGGGTAGACCTTGCATGCCTCGCAGGTGAATCAGTAGTACAACATACATTACACCAACACTTGTTTCACACTGCTAAACACTTCATTAAAAAACATTCACCACGTTTGTTTTTGTTGAAAATGGCACAGTCTTGAAACTCGGCTTTTCCGAGCTGATGTGTTCATGAGCTGATACTGCGTAAAATGTATCAGCGGCAATAATTAGAAATTCAAGAGTTGCTTGAAAGCTTATGAACCCCTTCAAGCGTCCTATATTTCTGCATAAATTCGACCTAAAACAGCAGATTTTTTATTTATTTGTTTATTTTACACGGGTTCTAAATTTAGACAGAATCTAGAAAACCAAATGGGACTGCAATATTATAAATATAGAATTCAGCATTATGTTTTCGCAGTTAAAAAACTATGGTAAAAAACAAACAAACATTTATTTGAAGGTGGAATTGCAGTCAGTAGGATGACCATGAGATGTAAGTGGGCATCTAAAATGTAGAGGTGGGGAGATAAATCCAAATATCAACTGCACTGATACCAACACTGATATTGGTATTGGATTGATATTAGCACAATAGGATCATCAATCCATCCATCTTCTTCACGGGGACAGCAGCCCAAGCAGAAAAGCTCAGCCCTCCCTCTCCCCGACATAAAAGCTGGCTTGGGGACACCTTCCCAAGCCAGCTTTTACACTCTTCTATCTCTTCACCATGATGGACCAGTACAGCGTCCACATCACTGCAATATACCTGCAACATGCACTATTAAAAAAAAGTAATAATAGCAATGTCTATTTTATTTATAGCCCAGAAAATATTTATACAACAGATGTTGGCCCAAAGTACTTTAGCAAAATTCATGGTCATTAAAACATTTTCAGAATTTCAAAACTGATGATGATTCATGTCATGACAACTCATGACACACACTCTCCTCTGTATAAGCTGCCTTTACAAGTTAAAAGTATTGGTGTCAGAACTGGCAAAAAATCTTGGCATTGGATCGATACCAAATCTGCAGTATCGCACAGCATTAATAAAAATTTAGGATTCCTAATCCAGACTGCATATAAATGGAAGAAGATCTTGATCAGTGTCCTCCAGGAATTGTTCATCAATAAAGATAGACAGCTTAGGAGGTCACAAAATAAAACTTGGGTAACTTGAAAGCATCTAAAGGGCAACAAGGAAGAAGACACTGTTCTCCAAAAAGAGCACTGCTTCCACGTGGATGGGGTGCTGCTCCAGGGCCCAGAGAATATGGGGAACCCAGTTAACCTCTATCGCCTAAAAAGTCTGACAGATCATGAAATTGTTACTAAATGTTAAAGTCATGGCTCTATCATGTCACCCACAGCCTAACGTTTTAAATTCAGTATATATTTTCCTTATGAATTGAGTTTTAGCTACAAATATTTACTCAATTATTTTACACTTAATTAAAAATGGATGCCTTTTCTGAAAGGTTTTGATGAAAGGGAGGGAGGCATGCTGGGAAAATATGTTGCTTGTAGCTCTTCACCTTGCCCTCTGTCAAGCACTGATTTAGAAAATACACAAACCTGTTGACCTAAGCAATGTTTGGTTACCGGTGAGTGTGTTAGAGCACTTCATCGGCACAGCCTGCATTATAAATTATATTAAGCAAGCAAAAGAAGAAGAAAACAAGAAAAAAAAAGGTGGTGCTCAGAAAAAGTAAGGAGGGGAGAGAGCGGGGTGAGTATAGCACCAGGACTTTGGATTTGAACAGTTCTGTCAATGGCTTTGGTGAGAGCAAGGCCTGAAAGATGAAGTTCTGATGGGTGAATAGATTGTATTTGTGTTTTTGTAAAGGACTGAAACATGTTGAAGATATGCACTCATAATGTAATAAACTGTGCGATATATCTAGAAACTGGTGGATTGGAAATAATTGTTGAATGAGGCTTGTTATATGGTGACCCTGTCCAGTCTGTGAGGACCTGTGGTTAATGGGCTTCTCTCTTTTGCTCCTTGCTTACAGACATTAATGTTGCCTTTGTGTTACTTTAGCCAGAATAAATCTGTTTCAGACTTGTGGTAGGCTTGTTGAAGAAGGTTGTGTGAGTTTATAGCATAAGCTTAGATACATGTGTCCTTTCCCCTGACCTCAGGCTCTGGTTGCTGTCCATGGTGCTGATCAAAAGTTGAAATGGCGCTGCTGAAATTACTGATTACTGTTCTATTGATTACTGATATATACTATTACTGTGTATCTCTCTTTCTCTGAGTGTGTGTGTCACTATGTTTGCTTGGTACCAAGTGGCAGAAAGAGACCAAAAAACTTCTGCCCCAGGCTCTGTCACAGAGTTGGAACACACCTGTGGTTGGAAGATTGTTTAATGAACAGATGAGACCAAAACAGAACTTTTTTGTTACATGGGAAGCAGGAAAAAAGAAAAAAATACATTCCAGCATAATAATCTCCCACTTTTCAAATTTCCCATCTGTGAAACATGGTGGTAGGGCTATGATTTGGGACTGTTGTGCTGCGTCTCACCAGCATGGCTTGCCATTGCTGATGGGGGAATCAATTCTAAAAATCTACCACTGATTTCAAAGGAAAATTTAAAAATAGGATGTTCTACCCAAGAACAGCTAGAGATGAACATTAATGTGTTGCAACAGTCAACTTAAAATCCTGACCTTAATCCACCAGGAATGCTGCCTGAAGTGAGCTGTTTGTGAGTTAAAGCTGCACCAGATACTGAAAAGTTAGCATACTTTTCATGCTTGAACATATGAAACATTATCAAATCCAATAAAAAACAAATAAATTACTTGCTATACAACTGATGCTTATCAAAAGCTGGCATGATTACAGTTATAATAATAATGTATACTTTACAATTATGTGATTCTTATATTCACATTTAGGGTTTGAGATACAACCTGATGATCTGTAAGGTCCTATTTATGCAGAAATATAGGAAACACAAACTTTCAAGCATCACACACAGAAACAGAACAACCTTAGCAGAGTCTGGGTCTCAGGCCCGGAGTCAATGTGGACCCCCCCATACATTTTCAGTCTAGGCTGCACACAACACATCCAGGTCGAAGTCTTGATTATACGCACAAAGAAGATTTTGATGGATTAGATTTATTCCATGCATGAGTGATGAAAGAAGCTATCAAACCTGCCACAGGTACCTGGTGTGTTTTGCCAGTTTAGCTTTTGTGTGTGTGTGTGTGTGTGTGTGTGTGTGTGTGTGTGTGTGTGTGTGTGTGTGTGTGTGTGTGTGTGTGTGTGTGTGTGTGTGTGTGCTCTGCTGAACTAGCTTTATGCTGATGGTGAGACCTTCTGCTTGTAGGCTTTGTGTGACTTTTGTTTGGTTATTTAGCAGCTATCCAGCTGGTAGACAACTAGCATCTGGGTGTTTCGGCTTATTTGCTCTGTAGCATTCTCGCTACTGTTTCATATGCTCACTGACACTGCTAATCTTCATCATGTTGTTTTCTGTGTAATGTAATGACCAAGTAGGCAATAGCTTCCCTGCTTTAACATAACATAATGTAAAAGCTGCACCCAGGTATGATTAATTATGCCGCTGCTTACTTTCGACAAGTCTGGTTTAGATAATTGTGTGTCATCTTCCTTGTGTGCATTTGTGTGCTTTTATCTGATGCTGGTAAAATGTTGTGTAGTGCCAATGAGTTTGCGTTACAGCCAGTAGGTGTCAGGGTCCTGGGACTGGGCGACCCAGGATCCCTGAGCAGTCAT
The DNA here is from genome assembly GCF_963969265.1 of Rhamphochromis sp. 'chilingali'. NCBI lineage: Eukaryota > Metazoa > Chordata > Actinopteri > Cichliformes > Cichlidae > Rhamphochromis > Rhamphochromis sp. 'chilingali'. Next base: position 7,901,036 of record NC_137943.1, on the reverse strand, counting down.
GTATTATACTATTATTATTATTATTGTTGTGTATTTTGGTGTTGCTCCCCCTTCCCTGTGCTTGTGTATATGTGTGTGTGGGTGGCTGAGCACTTGTTTATAGGCGGCGTCAGGCCTGGAGGGTGTGGCCCTGCAAGGGGACTGGCCACACCCGAAGCCACACACCTGCTGCTGATCAGGCCTCGTCGGGGGAGCTACTTAAGAGAGTCTTGGAGCTCCCACCGACGCGGGATCATTGCTTGGGACTCCACGTTAGTTACCCAGTTTAGGTTTTGGTCGTGTAGTGTATGCCTGCCATTGTTCAGTGTCCTGACTACTGCCGCTATTGTTTCCCGCAGGAGGAGCGTGGAAGGCTTAAGGAGCAGCGAGCACCGGGAGTGCAGACACGGGAGCAGAGAGCACTTGGAGGACACGACACGGGAGTCTGGGGAAAAACATGGGGATTTATTGTTGTTTGATATCACCCTCTGTAAATAAACGCACTGCTTGAACTTTGAGCTCCGCGCCTGGGTCCTCCTTCCCCACATCCCCACGGTCTACCAGCCAGACCGTGACAGTAGGCTGTGTTTGCAAAGCACTGTATGTATACACATTCATAAATATATGAAACAGTCCTGATCCAGAAGCATGCCTAGACACTTTAATACAATATGCGCCACATTTATCTTCCCACACCTCTGACAACCTTTTCTAAAGCTTACATATCATTTGTTTGTTTTAGCTTTTTTGAGTAATTACCACAGACAGCTATGATTATAAAATGTACTTCTGTGCAGGTTGTAGGTGTGAAAAAACACAAAGACAAAAATGAAAATAGCATTTGTGCTTTTTGCAGCTCAGATAAAAAGAGGTAATCTGTGTCGAAATAGATGTTTGCTTTTACACTGAAATAATGCTGAGGCAGTGTTCCTAGACTACTTATAAATATGCTGTGTAGTCGTGGGGACCTTCCATTGCAGGTTGTGAGGTAGCATATCAAATACTGCACCAAGGTCCTGCTTAATTGACACACAACACATGTTTCCAAACGCATCCTAATAAGCAACGGTATGATTTTATAAATATGTAGTGGAGATGAGGGGGCAATTGTAACACCCTCTGTATGACCCCTTTTCTCAAAGGGCACAGGAAACCTTGGCTGAAATTTTGAATGAAAGGATAATTTTTAGATCTAACCATTAATTTCAAGATGTAGTGATTATTTCGTCTGCCATTAAAAATTTAAATGAACACAAATTTAAACTTACATTAATTTTAACTGGTGAAAATAGCCATGGGGAGAGCATACAAATAAAGTTTGTTTTTGTTTTTTTTGTAGCGGGCAAACAATTTTTTCTATCACGGGGCCAAGATTTGGGGCACAGTACCACAACCAGCCCAGAGCCTTGTTTGTCCTTGTTAACATACTTTTCTCTTACAAAATAAATAAATAAACCCAACATGATTTACAGCTAAATTACATTTAGAAGAATGTTTTAAAATGAGCACGATTGTTTTATTAAAGCGGCACACCAGTGAGTATTTTTTAAACCCTCATTTTAATGTTTTTCAAACAATATGAGAAGTTGACAGAATGTGTGAATACCATGTAGGTCTACAAAGCGACCTTCCTTTCACATCAGTTTGTCTGTTTAGTTGTTTTGAAGTGGTTTGATTGTATCAGAACCAGCAAAACCAGATGCTTTGTTTACTTGCGAGAAGCATAAAAAGTAGCCTAATCTCTGAGGATTGTTCCCAGCAACTTGTTGAATCTGTGATTTTGGCCCTTAATGACATGTTAGCATCACACGGTCGCTGCTCTATTGGATTGAGATCTGGTCACTGATGAGCAGTGTTGGGACTAACGCGTTATTAAGTAACGCGTTACAGTAACTACGTTATTACTGTGGTAACGAGCACGGTAACTAGTTATTATGCCAAAATCAGGAACGCGTTAGTCGTTACTGTGATTTAGATAGGGTAGTTACTCGTTACTTCGTGTGGTGGCTATCGCGGAGCTTCCACAGATTCAGTAACATTAGCTAGTGGTGGAAGCCAGCAGGTGGATGAAGGAAAAGGGACGCAGAAGGAAAAGAGACCCGAGGCGGCCGCCGGTCCAAGTTCAGGTAAGAAGTTATGACCTGCAGTCTCTCTGGGTCAGATATAAACCAAGTTTAGTTGGAGTTTATTTTCGTTATTCTGACTTTTTCCGTACTGCGTGCTAGCTAGCATGACGGAGTTTCTATACAGCTGGGTGGGTGCTATGATGTTAATGATGTTTAACTTTATTTTGTTCATAAGTTATTAGAGTTGCCAACCGTCCCGTCTGGTATTCAGAGAAAATATTACGCGTTTCTTATTGAGGTGAAAAGGAACAGTTTGTCCCGTAATTCAGCTACAATGAAAAAGACACAAAGCTGGAGTTATTCTGTGTTTACGCTGCACAGCTGCCTCTTCTTCTTTCATCCTCTCCCCTCCCTCTCCCGTTTCTACTTCAATCATGAAACTGATCAGTGATCAGCTGATCGGCTTTTCTCTCTTGTTTGTTTATCGCTCACTTTGAGGAAACCAGCGGATGTCGCGCTAAACAACAGCAGCAGTTTAAGCTTGATCAGCTGTTGTTAGAATTTATTTAATATTAATTTCTAGTATCAGCTGATGTTTGCTGGAGCCACAGCTGCAAAAAAGCTGCTGGTCATGATATGGTTTGGTTATCTGGTGAGAGGGAAACATGTATATGAAACCAGGAGATGTCCTTACTGGATCATCAGAGCTGTGATGGAGAAACAGGTTTACCTTTTAGGTGACATGAACGAGTTGAAGGGAAGTTATGAACTGTTTCTGAGAGACAAATAACACCAGGATCCTTTTCTAAGTAGCTGACAGCTGGTAACTGTGCAGGTGCGGATCTAGCAAAGTGTTGCCAGGGGTCCATGTAGGGCATTAAAAGGGAAAGGGGGGCACAAAGAAATACTTTTAGTATTTTCAGTTTTTGTGTTGGATGTAAAAGGCGCACATGACACTGTGACGTAGGCTAGAATCATGGCAGTAGTCAATGACGGTCCAGGCGTGGGATTTCTCTCGTGGAAATGGGCACATTATTTTTTCCTTTCTATTGGTAGGTGGCACAGTGTACTTGTGGCAAGTAAGCAAGCTAGAAGACTGGCAAAGTTATGGAAGCAACACATTAACAAGAGAATTCTGAGTAAAACCAAAGTTACTTTCCCTAGTAACTAGTTACTTTGAAAGTAACGAGTAACTTGAAGTAACTGAGTTACTTTTGAGAGAAGTAACTAGTAATGTAACTAAGTTACTATTTTAAAGTAACTTACCCAACACTGCTGATGAGGCCATTTGAGTGCAGAGAACTCGCTGTCATGGTCAAGGAACTAGTTCAAGATGATTTGAGCTTTTTGACATCACACATTATCCCACTGAAAGCAGCCATAAAAAATGCATACACTGCAGTAAGGAAATGGACACTATTAGCAACAATACTCAGGTCGGCTGTGTTGTTTGGTACTATGGGGCATGATGTGTGCAAAAAAGTCCCCTGCACCATTACGCCTCCAGCAGCAGTTTGAGCTGCTACTGTAAGGCAGGATGGATCTATGCTTTTGTGCCGCTCACGCCAAATTCTGACCCTACCATCTGAATGTTGTAGATAAAAATTGAGATGCAGCAGACCAGGCGATGGTTTTTTTTTTCCGGTCTGGTGAGTCAGTGTAAACTGCCTCAGTTTCCTGTTCTTAGCTGACAGAAGTGGTACCTGGTGTGGTCTTCTGCTGCTGTAGTCCATCTGCTCCAAGTTCTCGTACATTGTGGGTTCAGATGCTCTTTTGCATACCTTGTTTGTAGCAAGCATTTATTTGCTTTAATGTTGCCCTCCTATCAGCTCATAGCAATCCATTCTCCCCTGACCTCGGACATCAACAAGGCAATTTTGTCCCAGCGAAATTATTAATTATAAATTCTAAGCAGGAACTACACTCCCAAAATAAAATTCTACATTTTACAAAATATCAAGAGATTAGTCAATTCATTTCTCCTTTTATTAGGATAACTAGCAAGAACAAATTAAGTAGTAAATCAATCACATTTTATGCTGTTTTGCTTTCATTAATCTATCATGTTCAGTTCTGTAGAAAGAAGTTAGTCACTGGCCATGAAAGGTTGAATTGCTGAGCTTGCATTTGGCATTCATTAAATATCTGCCGCTCCTCAAAGGAGAACCAAACTTCACACAATGCTTTAATTATTTACAAGACAGAAAATTCTTTATTTTTATTTTCTAATACACGATGAGTGTATAATCAGAGTTGGGGGCTTAATACTATCAAATCCAAATCTCGCCCCGTGACTCTGTACTGAATCCAAATCTCTTTGGCTTTCATCTGTGATCAAATTTTGCTTTAAACCTTCTGAATAACAAAAGTGAAAATAACTGAAAGTTTTCGTTGACATGCGTGCGACCTTCCTGTTTTCTGAGACGGTAGTTACAAACTGAAAATGAAATGAGCAGCACTGATCAAATTTTGTTGTCTGTCTATTCTTATTTTTCATGCTTGATCCAAAATCCTATTATCTTATCATTTCAAATCAGGACTTGGAAAGCACTCTGGGTCACCTCCTCTGGTTGTTTTTGGGCTCTGCAAATAAACGTGACTTGACAAATATTAGACAATTTTGTAAGATGCTGAACTGTGTCGATGCTGTGTGATCAGCTGATTGCTTCACTGGAAAGCAGTCATTACTTTGCAGTCTTGTTCAATGTCAACAACTCAAGGCCGGACTTGATTTCAGGATTGTGTTATAGGATGGTACTTCTGCTTTTAACTAAATATATCTGCTTTAATCAGAGCAGAGATAAACTATGTATTATAATACATAATATAATATAATACATATAATACACATTTACTATAGCAAAGAGTTATTTTTAATTTATTAACAAATACAGATTGGTTTTAAGCTGTTTACATTTTGAAAGAGGTAAATTTGATAATAGTTGTATTTATCTTAGTGCCCTAGGGATATAGGAGTTATACATAAGGCCCATAGTGATATATTTAAGAATCTGATATATTGCTTGACATTTTGTTTCTAACAAAGTAAACACAAATGGATGTCTAACACATTTCTTGTATGTAGTTATTTATGAGTTCATACTAAGATAATATAACAATGCAGTGTAAAAATAAACTTGCTTATTATCATCCGACCTGGCTCAGATGTTTGTGTTCGTGGCGTATCAAACACGTGTTGCCAACAGGGAATCTGCAGAGCTGGACGAACTATGCAACGTGGTTGAAGGGTGTTACATTTTTAACATTTTTCATTTATATGAATTTTATTTCTACAAATGTTAATGCTGATATATCAGCAAATAAATAATATTGTCATAGTTTGCATATTATGCTGACTCAGTGTAGTGTGGAGGACCCAAATGCAGGCAAGAATTAACAAAAGGTATTTAGGTTATTTAGGCTATTGGCAAGGAATCCAAAAAGGCAAAAGGACAAGGTCCACAAAGGAACTGAAAACTATAAACTACTGAAACATAAAGCTTGAAAACACACTGGGGCTAAGAAACACTGGAGCAAGATGAACAGATGCTCTGATAGAGGACTGATGGGAGAACAGCATTATACATATACATAAAGAGTGGCAATCAGGGAAGTGGAGACAGCTGGGGGAGACAAGACACAGCTGGACTAAAGCACAGAGGATGAGACCAGGGAAGGAAAAGTAAAAGCTAGGCACAAGGAACAGCTAACTCTCAGACTGAAGCAGGAAGTGAGATAAGTAAACGGAGATAAACACAGACACATGAATGAACTTCAGAAATTGACACAAAAACATGGAACACTGAGGGAAAAATCAAACTCCAAAGTAACTAGGAACTAAGAACAGGGCTGAAAACACTGAAGGGAAAAAATACGTAAAACAATATAAAAAAATAAGAAAACCAACAAAACTTAAAAATGCAAACAATTAAAACCACTCTGTCAATTGACTCAGGTCCGTGACAAATATGTTCTGATATATCAATTTTATCTTAGCTTCTTTGCATCTTTTAGCTTATTGTTTTGCTTTTACACTGTGCAACTTTACTGCTGTGCTTCAGTGCAATACTTTCAAATGACACAGCAGTGCTTGCCTCAGGAAGAAGGACTAAAAAAGGAGATGAATACTGAATTGCTTCTACCACACACACACAGGCTTGGCCACGTCTTATGTGCTTTACATCATGATGCACTGGGTACACCTTTGTCATTTTTCAACATGCACACAGTGCAATGCAATAGAATTTCTGAAATCGACACAAGACTGCAGGCAAAAAGGGCTCTGCTGGTGTTGTCACTGTTGGTTACCAAGTGTGCCAAATGTTACCCAAAGTTTGTTGCAAATGGAAGAATTGTATTTTTTTAATGTGTGCATTACACCGTTAGAGTGTATTTTAACCACAAGCATGAGCTCCCCACACTTTCAGTGCCTAGACCGAACCTCGTAATTTACTGTTCAAATCTAACCAAGAGTCCAAAGCAACAGGGAAATGAAGTGTATAAACCGGGTGCTACACAGTATTCAAATGCTTGTCTTCTGGTTGAAGGTTGTGTGATTATGCCAGCCTTCATCCAGACATTTGTAGTTTCTTTGTTTTTTTTTGTTCTCACTCATGCTGAAAATTGATGCTCGGGTATCCCTGTGCCTCCGAAAAACAAGTATACCAAGAAGGGCTTTTCTGACCAAATGGGACTGTGTGATGTGTTGGGAGTGAAAATGGACTGCCAGATCTTTTCCTGATGTGTAAATGCTCAGGCGCCTGCTAATGTTAGGCACTTCAGAGCACAATAAATCAGTGTCTTCAGCTTAAAAGTGAACATCAGTTTAAGAAATTTCACGCCTGATGGAGAAAACAACCCAGAAGTGATAAAGTCAACAACATTAAATACACATTGTATAAATAAGCATCCTTCTCCAGCAGTTTATGTGATGCAGTGCCAATTAGCACATGATGCCAGGGAGATGGAAAAGAGAGGTCTCTGTAAGTGCAACAGTGATCTTGCACTGCAGCAAAGAGCAAGCCTCCTGACACACCACTGCACTACAGAGTTGTTTTTGTTATTTATTTGCAATTCGTAACCACCAATTGAACTTTGATCAAATTTGAATAAAGCTGAAAGAAAGATTTCAGTCCTTTCATTTTTTCTGTGCATTGCTGGTCAGTCCCATGTCACGAGGAATCCCACAATGCTTTGCAAAGCAATTCGCTTTTGCCACATACTGTAGGAAGCATGTGCGGGCATTACATTGCTTTCAGTGAGTCTTTCCCCAAAGGCTGAATAATGCTTTATTGAATCTCTTGTGCTACTGCTGTCACTTGTTGAAATGACAAATACTGCCTGTAAGACATTGCGTCAGTCCTAACTAATGCACTTTTTTTCTTAATGCATAAATGCACAAATTCAAAGTATAGAGAAAAATACAATTGCCATCTGGACTTTACAGCCCCATTATATACAATGTGAGCGGCCGAGCTGCTAAACCCCAGCTCTATCAGACACACTGACATGCTGTTCTAGGAATGTTTTCCAGTGGGCTCATGTTTGACATAATGTTCAGATTTAAAGTAGGAGAGCAGCTATCCCCTTTTCACCCCTCCCTTTCCCACCTGCCTTTCCTTCACTGATCGTCAACAGCCATTCAAAGGCTGGAATAATTTGCTGAAAGAATCTCGGCCAGCTGGATGAGCAACAGAGGAAGAATAGGAGTGAGATAGAAAAGCTAAATAACAATGCATTCATATATGGTCATTAGCATTCGAACAATTGCTCGAGTACCCTCTCTGGCACAAAGCCCTTGTCATATTCATACCTGGACTCTCGCCACAAACAGACTCACAAATATACAGGCCACTCCACAATCCACTCCTGTCTCTCACTGGTTGTATTTCTAGTCCGGTAGCATTTTTTTTAACAGTAAATGCCACACAAAAATGCAAAGGAAAAGAGAGGAGAGGAGAGAAGAGGAGAAGGAAGGAGACATGAGTGAGGAGGGGAGAAAAAGAGAAGATGACAGTGCCTGAGGGAACAAACATCACCTCCTGTCTGGCTCTCTGACAGCAAGGAGCAGACAGGTGGAGAATAGAAGGGGACGAGCAGAGCACTGAGTGCGTGTGCATGTGTGTGTGTGTGTGTGTATTTTTTTGTGTATGCGTGCAGGGGTGCAGCATCTTTCCAGCTGAGAGAAGGGCATCTGTCTGTCTCTGCTCGGCTCGGACTGTAGCATGCGGCAGCTGTCCGTGTGTGTGTCTGAGAGGTGTGCCATTAGACGCCATACCTGTCCAGTGTCTCACCACATATCCCGAGTACCATCGTGCATCTGTCCGGCCGTCTGTTATCCTCATGCTGTCTGTCAATCTGCCTGTCTGTCCTTGTGTCTGTCTGTCACTGAAGCAAAGCAGCATGTCCCCATTGCAGTGAGCACACTTTGCATCTATCTGCCCACCTGCTTGTCTATTTGACGCACCCGTAGCTATGCCGCTTTCCTGTCACTCTGCATACCATCACAGGTTTTCTGTTTACCCTCTGCATATGCCACCACGATCCGCTTCTGTGAATCTTATATGGTGACAGATATACTGGGATCAAAGCTCTGCAGTTGCTGCAGGGAGCGCCCTCTTCCCCGGCCCCACCTCCCAACTTCTCAGCTCATGACAGTGGCCTTCAAAACATGTACGCTGTCAGCTTGTACACGTATAAAGCGCACATACATACTCACGGCCTCATCTGAATACAAAACTAACAAAAACTTATTAAATAACAATTCAGTTTTCTACGCCCAAGCCTTATATATGGCAAATCACAGCAACGGTTGCCTCAAGGTACTTTATATTGTAAGGCAAAGAGCCCACAATAACACAGAGAAAACCAATTAGGTAGCCCCCTATGAGCAAGAACTTGGTGACAGTGGAAAGGAAAAACTCCCTTTTAACAGGGAGAAACCTCTGGCAGAACCAGGGAGGGGCAGCCATCTGCCCCAACCCGTTTGGGGTGATAGGAGAGCTTTGATAGGTTACTCTAATACTGATAACTAGATCATTAAGGCTTTTACATTTCCTGGTAGGTTTTCCTGTAGGAAACTACTTAAAGTGTGTGCTTATGGAAAAACAAAAATGAGCATGTCATTATGTTAGATCACAGACTACTGTCATATTGTTCTGAGGTAGGAACTCAAATGTACAGATGCAGATCAGGGGAAAGGGGACTTTTTATTAGGCTGATAAAAGTTCAAAAGATTATTCCAAAATGAAGTCATAGAACCTAAATCCAGGTGAAGCAGACAGCAGTACAGAACAAACATAACTGTTTATACTAGGACTGAACTGAGGGTAAATGAGTGGAGCGCAAACAGCTGGATGGAAGCAAAACAAACAAACAAAAAACAACAGGTGAAACTAATCAAGGCTGAGGCGCTCAGTGGAAGTGAAACTAAAGGCAAGGCATGAGAGACACCACACTATCAAAATCAAACAGGAAGCTGTCAAGTTGATAAGACCCCAACTTGACACAGAAGGGCCCATAGGGTAAGGCTAAAAAAATGGGAAAAAGACCAAATGAAACAAACTTATCACCAGATAATGTTAATTCAAAAATTAATTAAGTGGGAAAACAGCTGGGCTAATTTGTAGTGTATATCTAGTAGCCATTATTGGTAATGCAGAAGACTGCGCTCTATAAAAAAATCTTTTGACTTAGAGCAGCTTTCCTTCAAATACGTGTATGCTGTACCTCAGTATTGAGCACATCCAAGCACTGGAAAAAATACTACTTGTCAAAGTATGAAAACATCATCTAAAGTATCATCTAATACGGTTAGCATGCTAGCAAGCTAATTCGCTATCATCTATTTTACTGCCTTGCTAGCTATACAAAACTAAACTAAAAAAAAGACAAATAAAACTAAAACCTAAAAATGAAATGAACAAACTTCACAATGTCTGGTATGGTTCAGAGAAGGAACACAATATGACCATGAAAAATAAAAGTATGAGAACACAGTGTACATACAAAAAACTACAGACAAAGTGGTTTAAAAAATAGATGGATGGATGGATGTTTGTCATCCGCTGAGTACAATGGCTCACCCCCTTCTCTTTCTTTTTCTGAACAAAGCTGTTGAAGGTCTTTCGCTCAGGATACATCCACACACACTCATGTTTTCAGATTTATGGGAAAAGGCCTTGCTCTAGTTTCTGTCTTGTTCTTGCACTACTTTTTGTTAGCTTAACTACTCTGTTGGCTAAAAAAACCTAAAGACATAAAAACCAAACAAACTGATTAGTTACCAACAATAGACCAATCTCTGTGGTTCTCATGACCCACCAGTTACCTTACAGATTGCTGCGATCCAGCCAGAGTATGCCTCACTTTATCATAAATATTATAGCTCAGCTTGCTAACATTCTCTTGTGCTCAGCCCTTAGTGTCAGAAAGGTTATTAGGTAAAAAGAATTACATCCATTAAAGTTTTGACTAGATGAAGTCACTAGATAATAGACCATGGGATTACTGAATTCATTAGAATTGATCGATCAGGACAGAAACAGTGGACGGTCTTAGATTGTGATCTGCTTCAGTGAGGTCTGGGGATTATGCAGAGCCTATTGAACTGTTGTGCTATTTCTGAAAAAGAGGCATTCTTACATTTAATAAAACGTAATTTTTCACGGTGATGAGCAGCCCAAACTAAATTTCCATTTTCTTGGCCATTGTATTAAGATAGGGGCAGAAATCACAGAGAGCACTTTTCAGATAAAACCAAAGCTGTTTGCACGAGTAGAAGAGCTACGTGTGAAAGTGTGTTTATGTAATTTGGGCTAACTGAGCCTTTTAACTTGAAACTCGCATGGTTTTTACTTGATCATAAACCGTAAAGCTGAGAAAGAACTGATACCCCGGCTAAATCTGTGATGTCTGAGAACACAGTAAATGCGCTCGCTTTTGTGGTACAAGTTGTTTCTTTACACAGTGTCTAAAAAGCCTAAAAGCGTATTTTCTGGTACTGGGTACAATATATCCAGCCTGATTCTGCTGCCTGGCCAACTGAGTGTGCCTGCCAAACATATGTATGGCAAAACTGACTCTCCAGGCTGCAGTAAAAGTGAAGCGCATCCAGGCAGACGCGCACCCTGGCCTGTGGAAGAGAAGAACCAGCACACACAAATGCATCTGTTTAATTTAATCATGTAATCACCCACTCTATAGTTCAATAATAGAGAGAGCAAAACAGGCATGTACATACTGGGATAGGGGGCAGGGATAGCTCAGTAGGTAAAGTGGTCGCCCCATGATCGGAAGGTCGGCGGTTCGAATCCACTTAACGGCTACCCTGAGGTACCCCTGAGCAAGGTACCTTCCCTACACACTGCTCCCCGGGCGCCTGCTTAGTGGGCTGCCCACTGCTTCACTGAGTGAATGGGTCAAATGCAGAGAAAAACAAGTAATTTCCCCATGGGGATCAATAAAGTATCCATTATTATTATTATTATTATACTGCTCCTGTCTTTACTTTCTCTCTTACACACACACACACACACACACACAGAGTCTCTCCCAAGGGGATAAATCAGTCCTTTCATGCTCTGCCGTCTGGCTGGCCCTCTTATACTGTGTTTCTATAACACAGAGAGAGCAGTCTCCGTCTCTTACTATTCTAATGGTCACACATGCACCCCACTCCTCCCTCCCACTCTCTCTGTGTTCTTCAAAGACTTTCAGGTGGAGTCAATCTACAGGTACAGTGCACAGTGAAGATACTGGCCTTTGCACACGTGTAATGACTGAGGAGGGTATATCAGCCTAATGAAATGTGGGTGTGCGCATGCTTTGGCATGTGTGCGAAGATGACGAGGTATAATTTGTTCTTAAGTGATAAGGCTGAGGTAATAGCTTTTTGAAAATAGGACCGTGGTGATGATAAAGGTGGTCTGATTAACATGAATGTAATAATGTTATCACTGGGCGGTAATCGGGTGATGATTTGTTGGCGATAATGATGCTGTTAATGATGGCCCTGTTAAGAAAGTGGTATATTATAGAAAAAGGGACATTTCAAATGCTATTATAACAACAGTAAATGCACCGTTTTATTTATACGGTAAGCATATTTGGATGCATGGATGGAAACACAAGATATTTGTATAGTTTGTATACTCATGAAATGCAGTGAGTATACTTGAGTTACAAGAAATGTGCACATTATAAACTGAGTTCATTTCTATTTTCACTTTGAATGTCATCACCTGTCAATTAGCAGAGTACTAAGAAACTCAGCCACATCCCAAATATTCTCATTTTGTCAGAGCTGCTGGCCTCACAGGGATACCCACAGAGATGTCCTTTTGATGTTAATACAGCAACCCACTGGAAATCTTGGATGGTGACAGCAAAAGGTTCTGTTTCAGACTGTGTTGAAGTTGAGATAAGAAATCAGCGGGAGTTGGGATGTAAATCACAAGATTTTTAACCTGGAAAAAGCAATCCATGAGTTGTCTGGGAGCTTTTATGTTTTGCACTTTGTCTCAAGTCTTTTGACTTGCTCTTTGGGGTTTTTTTTCCGCCTGGTCTCTTGATTCACTGTACTCCATCCATCCATCCATCCATCCATCCATCCATCCTTCATTCCTTCCATCCATCCATCCATCCATCCATCCATCCATCCATCCTTCCTTCCTTCCATCCATCCATCCATCCATCCATCATACCCACTTCCAACTAGGGTTGCTGTGGGATGGTGGGCTGGACGCTATTCAAGCTGACAATCCATGAGGTACGATGAATATTAAGAGCCCTCAGTGGGTTAAAATGTGATGCTACACAGTCGTGATCAACGATTGTAGAAAACAGTCATTGGTCGTGACAAAGAGTTGATATCTCACAAGCTGGGTCTGAGAGCAGTCATCTCTGACATACTGGTATCTTTGACGAAACAATAACATTTGATGCTCTGTATCTGTGTTACCAGTGTCAAAAGGTCAGCTTTAATAATGCTCCAATAGAATAAAGACAGGGATTGAGAGTGCTGAAAAAGGCTCCTTTACTAAAAGTGACTCATAGTGATTATCATGATTAAAACCAATAGATCGATGAAACTTTAAAACAAAAAACTTTTGGCATCACTTTCTACGGAAGCAGGGTTTATAAAGACTTTATACTTTCTTCTTCTTCTTTGTATTAGAAGCATAAAGTAAAGCAGTGAATGTCTCTGCATGATTAACTGTAACACGATGTTACAGAAAACTTTAGGAAATAAAATTTAGTATCATTTTTTTAAATAACGTTTATGAAGGTTTTTGTTGCCTCAGATCATGGGAGGCACCTTTAGCACTGTCACTTCAAAGCAAGAAGGTCCTGGGTTCGAATCCAGCAGCTGGTTGTGGCCTTTCTGTTTGGAGTTTGCATGTTCTCTTTGTATGTGTGGTACTTCTCTCTGGCTTTCTTTAACAGGCAGTTTTAACTTAACTGGTGATTTTAAATTGGCTGTAGGTGTGAATGTGAGTGTGAATGGTTGTCGTTCTCTCTGTGTTAGCCCTGTAATAGACTGGGGGCCTATCCGAGGTCCACCCTGCCTCTAACCCAATAACAGTTGGGACAACCAACATTATATTGCATAAATAATATTTTTCTTATAACCGACAATAACATATGCATTGGTCTTTTTTGCTCCCCCCCCCCCCCCCCCCCCCCCCCCCCAATATGTCTGGCAACCCAAATATATTAGTGGATTAGTAGATTTATTAACAATGGCTTGAAACATTAGTCTTTCTTAAAAACCAATATTATTAAAAGTTGTACCAAAAATCCTTTTAAAATTTTCCCTTTAATATGATTAATGTTTCTAAAGTGACTTGTGGCATAGCCTACGGTGCCTTAGTCAACCTCTCCTCCACACTAATGGAGTGAGATAATGCTTTAATTTTCTAAATAGCCTGGCGACCCAAAGCTCAATAATGTGTTTTTGATCTTAGTAATATCTTAGAAGTACTATGTGAAGCTTAAGTATATTATCTATTAAGTTCCAATTAAGGGTTTAGAACACATAAACTCTGGAAAAATACCTTTTAGGAAAATAAAAGTATTACTGAACTCTTATAACAAAGAAACAGCGTAGGTTGTGAGTGCAATTGTACTGGAAAAATTCTTGTGCACAGGAAACTCCAGCACATAAGGCAGATGAGAGTGATGTATTGATACGTGATGAATGATGATCACGATGATCACGCCGGTGGCGGAGGTGGTGGATATAATTATGAGTGATGATGGACATAATACTGATATTAATCACTCCCGAGGAAAAAAGGCGATGATTAAGAATTCAAAAGACGGGACAAAGAGAGAGAAAACCGTGGAAATTAGGAAGTGGGGAAAAAAAAAACGTGCACGGATTTTCGGGAGTGACGTTGTTTGAAAAGACAGAGCGAGAGAGAGAGTGGGGGAGAGAGAGAGAGGGAGAGAGGAGAGACGGCGCGATAACAGTGTTTGCCCTTCTTGGACTCAGTTTTGTGACCGGCTGACGGACGAAGAAACTTGAGGCAATCCCACCGACATCCTGAGGTAAATTCAAAAATGTCCTAGCCCAGATAATCCTGTCTTTGAAAGCACTGTTTCTGTTTTGTTTTTTTATTATTACCTCGGTCAGGTTGGCTGGAGATCAGACCCAGTTTTCCCCTCTGTTGGTATTTGGGAATTGCGTTTCTCCCCGTCTGCTATCAGGCGACACTGCTTGACATTCACCGTTTTTTAAAACTGAAATTACGGCACGTGACGGTAAAATACCCACATATCGATCCGTGTTCCCTCTGTACTATTTCAGCGAAACAGATGGATGTGGTTAATTCTCGCGGCGGTCCGACTCCGCGCGTATTTCCGACACTCCGGAGGGTCTACTGGGTTTTAGTCGTTGTAAAAGTATATCCCTCGAATCTCAGTGGAAAATTTAAGGACGGACTGTTGTTGTAAAAATTATTATAGAGCTATCACATTCATAATGGCCGACAGTGAACGTGGAGTCCTAATTGGGAGCCTGTGGTCAGAGACTGAGGACTTGTCCAGTGTGCTTGTATGTTGGGGAATTTCACAACATACTTACTGTTGTGCATACCGATTGATTATCTTATTGGTCGTTCTTTCATTGATTCAGTCGGGTGTCTATTCCTCTGATCACAGAACGAAGAGGATGCCACTTTCAATGCAAGCCGGACGGGCGCAGTGTTTTTACGCGTGCGAGCCGATTCCCAACAGACGGAGTGCACTGCTACTGACAGACTGTCACTATACGGAGCACCGACACCCCGCGGCAAATATTTTACCTGCGCGCCGTCCGTATGTGGAAATTTGTCTGCGGTTCAGCGCGTCCCTAATGAGGGTGATCGGCTGCGAGTCGCTTCAAAAACCCAGCTTAATTGCGTCCATTTATTACGCGACCCTATAAGTCGGTGATAATCAGTATTTGGCTTCATATCCACGGGTGTCTGGTGACGTGCCTGTGCCTTTGCAAAGTGTTCTGTTTTTGCACAACTCTAATATATGTATATATATATATAATATATATATGTTCTCTCATTTGTGTGAGACCTTAAGCATCCTTTGCTCTACTGGGAAATACATTTGCTTAGATTTATGACCTGCCTTCTCAGGTTATATCGATTATGGCAGCCTACTGCCGTGCTTTATTTTTGTAAGAGCAAGAAAAGTGGGTCTGCCACGTCTATATATAATTTCTTCATGTTGTAGGGTGCACAGCAAGCTTTTGATGCAGCTGGGTCAATTCTCAAGAGGAAAATCTCTGCCATGATGGCCCCCTGTTGAACATATACATAAAAACTAATGTGATACATGAATGACTCCCTCACACACACGCGCACACATGCACAAACACACATGATGGGTCTTAAGCGACTATAATGACTCTGATCAGTGCGAGACATGTTTATGTATGTGGAAAGCTCATGTATTATACATTGTTGTTGCACCGGGGTGTTTGGGTGCAATCAGCTCAATGTCTGTGAATACCATAGCTGCAAATGTGTTTATGTACATCTGTGATGAATGTGAATGCGTTTATCTTTGAGTGTACATTTGATCACGTGAGCACATTTGGGCATTTTTCCCTGGACCAGCTGTGATATTACATGGCTCTTCTGTGGGAAAAAATATGATTGCTTCTACAAATACTAGTCTCAATATCAATACCTTATCTTGTAATGTGGCTAAGATAAAGAACCCACTATGATTCCGTTATTAACTGTTCACACCAAATAGCCTTTGCACAGGTGGGGAGTAACAAGGGGAAAGGGGATGTAAAAGGAGGGCAGAGAAGGATGAGGAAGAGGGGGAGGCTAGGAGAAATCAATGGATTGGAGGGGGTTAGTATGGAGGAAGAGGGAGTGGATGAAATGTGAACAGGTAGAACATGAGGTGAGATTAGAGGGAAGAGTGGGAAACGAGTGGACGGTGGGTGGAAGATGGAGAAGAAGAGGGAGAGGGTGGTAACAGTGGAAAGAGACAGGTTGCATTGAGTCAGTGACTTATGCTGACGATAAAACTGCCTGAAGAAAAGAAAGAAAGAGAAAGGTGCTGTTGTTGTGACACGGGAGGGACACGGAAA
Organism: Rhamphochromis sp. 'chilingali'; assembly: GCF_963969265.1. Taxonomy (NCBI): domain Eukaryota; kingdom Metazoa; phylum Chordata; class Actinopteri; order Cichliformes; family Cichlidae; genus Rhamphochromis; species Rhamphochromis sp. 'chilingali'. The sequence continues at coordinate 7,884,386 of NC_137943.1, read as the reverse complement.
ATCCCATTAGCGGACATTACTGGGTGTTGTGGACACCAGCAGAGGAAGAAGAAAGGGTTGGTGTAGATGGTGAGTTACTGAGGAGGATGCAGGATGGCACAACTCAGAGAGACAGAAAAAGGCACAGAGGACTTATAAAAGGAGAGGAACAACAGCTGAGGAGGCTGCAGGAGAACGATATTTGAATTCAGGTCTCGAGTGAAGATTTTCTTTAACAATTCTCACCTGTCAATCTTACATAACCTTGTTGCCTCTCATGCCTGAAGTGGCTTGTAATGCTTTGCCAGCAAGACAGATCACTTACTAATACTGTCCCAGAGAGTCCGCTAGTCGTCTTTGTTTAAAGGCTCAATCAAAAGCGGTCAATAACATGCCCTCAAAGATGCAAACGTCCAAAAACGGTGATCACCAAGTCAAAGAGAGAAAGACGCCTTCGCATGGAGCCACACCCCCACTTCATGGAACACACACACACACAGAGGACATGAGAAATGATCAGTGAGCCTCTGTTTCCGTTTGATTCCCTCCTAATGAGAATAGGAGAACCCCCAAGATGAGCACCCTTGGGGGATTTTCTATTCCGAGAAAGTGTGTGGCAGTCGATGGACGCGTACCATTCATTAGCTGACAATTCAGTGAAATGAATCAGACAACATGGCCTCCCAGGGATCCTTGTGGAGAACAAGGAAATGAATGCTTAGTGTTCAAGACATGAACGTTCCCCAGGGCCCTCACGCAGAGAGGTAATGCAATTGCAGAATTCCTTTTTCCTTTCCGATTGTTATAAACGGAAAAGGGAACAAGGAGCTTCTAGGATCTAAGATCGCCTCAGATTCTGCTCGTGCTCTCTTCTCCTTGCTTTTTTGGGATTGGGGAAATGAGCTGTGTAAAACCTTCGGCAGAGTACTATTCCTCTGGTGTCAGTCTTTGAAAGGGGAAGTGAAACGTCTGCGACTCTGAAGTGACTTTGCCCAGAACTAAATCTCAACTATATCATCTCCAATTACCTACTCAAGGCAAGAGACTGGCGAGCCATTTTTCACCCATACGTGATGTTCCCTTTAAACTCCAGCTGGATGCGGAGGGCGAACAGTTCATTGCCTCGGTGCCCTTTGATGGTGATTGGGCATCAAAGGAGGGGAAAGACACATGGTTGCTGATGCAAACTTTTTAAGAATGGAAAAACGCCAATGGATTCACAGCAAGCATCTCTCAGGGAAAGTGTTGAATTTAGGTTCAACATCCTTCACGCTTTTCTCCGTCCTCCCCAGCCTCCCTCCTCCAATACTGTGATGTGTCCCCAGCGTTCCAAGACTGAGGTTAGAGCAGGACAGGCTGACCCCAGCTTTAGCAGTGCTGTGTCGAGACATGGAGTCAGTCTCTCCCCCGGTGGTGATGTGAGGAAGGGAGGGGAGAGAGACGGTCATTTAGAGGAAATGGCTATGCCTAGCAGTGCAGTCTTTTTCCTCACTATAGGCCTGTGGGATGGTGCTGCAGAGTCTGTCACGGTCTGATTGCTCCCAGATCAACACTGCTGTTTACTCGTGTGCACGTGACAATAGATATGCACGCACCTACTCAAGCAGTGGCGCACACCTTGCATAAGTTGTCAAATGAGCATAATTTCCAACCATATTTTATTGTGAACTTTAAAATTTTCCCCTTGTGCAAGCGTGGAGGTGCGTTGTCTGTCTGCTGCCAGCAGTGGGTCTGCGTTACCACCGGGCAGAACTGAATTTCTGAGCTCGATGTCAGATTGGTGGAGGCAACCCCCAGCTCGGTGGTGGATGGCTTTTTGAATGGGTGGGATGAAGGCGGACTCCCGTGAAAAAAGTACAGCAACTCGCTCCACTGGAGACATTATTATACAGAAAGACAGGAGGCTGCTCCAGGCTGTGTGTGGAGGCGTGTGTGTATATATGTGTGTGTGTAACTGTGTATTTACATTTATACCCCACTGTGCAGAAATGAGATAGAGAGAGGGCAAGGGAGTTGGACACTGACAGAAAGAGAAAGCCCGTATGACTGTTGGTTATAGGTGTGTGTGTGTGTGTCAGTGTGTGTGTTGGTTATAGACCTGCTGCCACTGGCTGAAGTATTGGAGTTGTGAGCTAAAAAGAATCCTTTCTCTAGTTATTTCAGATGGAAATTTGAATTTGAGCCAAAATGAAATATGATACTGGGCATTTTCTTACATATTTTTTTTCTAAATCTATTTGGAACGGCTTCAGTTTTTTCACGCAGGTGCACAGATGTTAAATAAGCATGCCAAAGAAAAAAAATGGTGGTAATAGTAAGACTCCCAGAGTCCCTGACGTTGGATTAAATTGGGAGAAAGAAACTAGACAAATCCAGTATATATGACTTATTTATTTATTTCAAGCTGTGTTAATAAAAGATTACATTATGGAACTGACGAATTACACTACAGTTAGTAATCACACCTATGCTGTATTACTTTATCAGGTTTGGATCAAGGGTTGACTGCTGACTATAATATCACTTTCTTCACTCTGATTTTTGGGGGGTTAGCTTGCATAGGAAATGAGAAAGAAATCATATACCTGGTCTTACTGTGTCTCAGTAGCCAGCTGGCCTCCCCTGCATGGGTTCCCTGCGTTTGGTTAAAGGCAAGTATTTAGTTAGCATATGTTAGCTTAGCTTCAGTAAGTCTCTGGGGCAAAGCTAACATGAAGGGTAACAGTCTGCAATTATGTCATAACCGTAGGCTGGCTACTTGTTAAACCATACATGTCTTGTTTTCTGTTTCTCCCACAGTTTCTCTGAACGTTCAGTGAGTTATATGTAATGAATAATGTATGTTTTCTATGTACAACACCAGTGTGGCTAATTTTCAACAGTCAGTTGGTGTGTTAACTTTATTAATAGTCTGTCTGCCACCAGAAGTCTTTGGGAAAATGGTAATTTGGGTGAACATGTCCTTTAAATATCCCAGGGGGAGAGTGCCACGGTGGATTTGAGCTGAAAAAGCCCCCCAACTTGTGTAAAGCCTAAAGTCCCATGATGCAACAGTATGCTAAATAATTTAACAACTATCAGCCCACATCTGTCCTATAAGTCAGTTTTTCGCTTATATATCATTAATTATACTTGGAATGACTAAAATTATCTTGATTTGCTATGATAATTTCTTCAACTACAGCAAACATATTGTGCCACAAAATGCGTTTGCATTATTACCAGGCTTCCTTATGCCGTGTTTTCATACTTAAATGATCGAGAGGTCACAGAAGCTACCTTAGGTATCCACCTTTATAACAGTAAACTATACTACTGCAAATCCCGACTATAAATTTAAAGAAAAAGAAGAGAACAGTAATCTTTGCAAAAAACAATTAAGTCTAGTGAACAGACTTTTCTAGAATGAGACTGTTGAACAACTAGATGGAAAATTATGATTCTGTGTATGACAGCTCACCTGTCTGAGGTTGGGGAAAATTACAGATTTTGATTTATCGTTAGGTCCTGAACACTCTTTGTGTGTGAGGAATATTAAAAGCTGTGAGTATTATTGCTGTTGTGCCACATTTGTAAATTTGGTAACTTTCTTGCTCTGAGCACACTCATATGGACTCTGTAACTCTAAGGTGCAGCATTGTAGGCTATTTAATAAGCTCAGAGGAAAGACTCCTACAAACAGCTAGAAGCAAGAACTGCAACCTCAGAATGTTTGTGGAAGCAGGATTAAGTCTTCGTAGTTGGTACCTCTCATTCATAACCTCTTACAGGCTTGCTTCTGTGCTTCTGGCAACTCCAGCTCTCTGTTGGGTTTATGTACCGACGATAGTGCTGTAATGTGGAAAATGCTAATACTCAAACTTTGCCCAGGTACGGAAAAAGTCTGTTTAGACAAGACAGCTTTTTTTTCCCATTTAAAAATAAAAGGCTTTATTTTATTTAGTGTGATTATTTTGAGCACTGTGAGAGCATACGTCAGGAAAATTACTGTGCACATAAGATTCTTTTAAATCACGAGTCACGGCGCTGGGAGGTCTTAGGTGTACAAGTGAGGAACAGATCAAAGAACAGCCATATCAGTCACACAGCCCAGCTTGCATTACTTCCGTGTACAAGGATAATGAGGGTGGAATCCATGAGGGGGATCAAATCTCACTGAGCTGCACTGAAATGAAAGAGGAAACAATTAGTGCTTTAGCACATGGAATCTGAAATCAGGAAATTGAACATTAAATTAGAGTCTCTCTATTTAGACATCACATTGAAGTGATTAGTTTTAAAGCATGTGACTGAATAGCGGTTTTCAATTTTACAGCTTTCCCTGGATTTCCATTTGCGTGTCCTTATTTCTCACGCCATAAGTCATAAGCACATATGAAATTGAAGGCACTAACTCAAGCTACTTAAATAATTTCACCATGGTTTAACACAATTTAGAAAGACTTTAATAAGCCTTGCAACAAAAGGTGCCAATGACTGTAACCGTCGCTTTGGAATTAAATTTATCATACTCTGAAAATTAACTATTTTTCTCGACAGTTGCTTTTGAATTGGGGGAAAAACTGCTTCCACAGGAGGTAGCTCATTTTTTGTGTGTGCGTGTGTTATTGTGCTATTTATCACTTCTGTGTTTGGGCTCATCTTTATCAAGGCTGCCAGTAATTCTGGTATAAAATGCTGTGCGTGCCTGAGGTAGGAGTGACTGTGTAGGTGTCTGCTCGGGCTGGTGGTAATGTGCATCTGCATGGCTGCGTGGTATCACAACAGCTGCAGACGTGTGTGTGTGTGTTCGGGGGGGGCCACGACAGAATGAAACCTACAGCATAAGCAGCCACCCCTGACATAGAAGTCCTGTAGGAATTGAGCAAATCCTATTGTAAATTTGCCTACTCCATGAAGATAATTGGCTTATTCCTGTGTTAAATAGCCGGTCCTACAGGACACTGACTGGGCTTAGCATGCTCCATGTAGACAGTGTGTCTGTTCCTCTGCTTCTTAGGGACTTAGAGGCACATTACATACTGAATTACTGTATGACAATGATGAACTGATAGCTGCCGTGCACAGCCCAGAGCTGCTATGCAGGGACAGACACGAACAAGAGTCTGCAAGGGCACAGGTTCCATTCCTATGGGGTGCTCCTTTTTGAAAAAAGCCTATATGGCTCCAGCTGCTTGATCTATGAAAGGCAGTTACACAGACAGGCTAGTTTAGGAACAATATGCACATCCAAGACTTCAGAGCTACATTTTCCTACATCTTGCAAAGCTCCCAATTTCTGGTTTTCATGCTCAAGTCTATGCAACAGTTTCAGGCTTCTGTTGAGCTTGGATGTGGAGAAAGTGTTGCGTAGCCTTACCTAAATCATTATCCACACATCAAACACCATCTGGCTTTCACTCCCTTACTTTGAAGATTCCTTCCTCATCAGCCCTTTGCCTAAAGCAGACACAACAGATAAATGTGTGTGTGTTTGTGTGTGAGCATGCATGCATATATGCAGACGAGCTTACATGTGGCTTTTTCATGCTTGTTTTAACCTCGTAGCTGCTCGGTAACTCTGTAGCAGAGGTTGTCTCTCTGTTTCTTGGCCTCTGGGCTGCTGCTTAGTGATGAACCCAGCCCCAGCTGATCTAGCAGCTCAGAAGTGGTGGTGGGGGGAGAGAAAAGCACCAAAATGCTCAAATGAGAAAATGAGAGATTCAGAGATGGATGAATTGTCAGCGGATGTGCAGCTGTTCAGGCTCGCACGTGTGTATTTGGAAAGCTAGAGAGCTAGCTCGCGCAATTCTGGGACATGACCGAAAACTGTCTAGTTAGAGTGCATCAGGAAATGGATGAAAAGGAGAATTCCCTTCACGTGGTGAGAGGAAAGAGCCAGAGCTCGAAATGCTTCATCCGTGTGTGTCCTGATAGCTGCTAAGTTGAACAAAGGCAGCAACAATGCTATATTTCCAAACTAGTGTGTCTGTGTGAAAACATGTCGGACATGCTGTGAAGTGAAATGGTTGAAAGCATCTTTTAAAGATTGACTGATGATATTGAGCAGATGAAATGGCAGCACCTTGGGGAGGGATTTTTGAAGCTAAAAATACAGAGGTAAAGGAAATATGCAGTCATGGTTATCTCTGTGTCAAATTGCACTGATAGATACCATAATATGGCGTTTTTTTTGGCTAGGTGTGATGTACTCCATCCTGTTCCATGTCAGCGTAATCTGCCATCTCTGACTGTGTAACGGATCGAGACCGAGTGTATCCTGGCATGCGTGCGCGTGCATTCGGGTGCGCGTGCATTCGGGTGCGCGTGCATCCGTGCGCTTTCCAGCCCTCTAGGAAGGCGTGGAGCGGGCCGTAGAGCATGAGGGTCATCAGTAGTGTAATTAATGTAGTGCAGTTCAGTTGTCATGCGTGATATTTCAGGGCTCCGATCTACTTGAGAAGGCTTTTTGATGAATGGCCAATTAGAAGCAGACTCCTCATGCCTGGTGGCTGACTGATCTCTTTTTAATGGCACTCCTTTTTCTTTGATAAAACACAAAATGAATCATCGATACCCTGGCCTGGAGGAGCACCAAGCTCCGCGTTTAATTGTAATTGGGTGTGTAGCAGGACTTGAGGTCGAGACTGTGCCTGCGTATGTGTCTCTGCAAAGAGTGCGGCAGAGCACTTTTGCGGTAATGGCGGTCAGCCCCAGTCATACTCTGATGCACATGGCTGCTTTTCCGAAACATTATATGTAATTTTCTGGGTTTGTGTGTTTGTCTTTATTCCTCTATCCACATCATCTTTGTTGATCTATTAGAAGATTATTTCGGCAGCCCAGCTGTGGGCACGCTTGCAAACCCTCCCCCCAAAACACTAATTGAGTCTCATTGTTGCTGATTTTTTTTGAGTCTGACTGCTATTAAAGAACTCTTTAATCAGACAAGTTTTGCTTCCAAAAAAATAAAATAAAATCCATGCTTAAACTTTGTTGCTCTGTTTTTGATGCTCTAATCAAAAAGTCCAATTTTATATGCATAATTAATGCTACAGAAAAAGAAAGACGAGAGAGAAAACCAGCCTTAAAACATCCAAAGAAATACAAAGTCTCTTTTCTTCTTTGTTTGCCAGTTCCTCAGGAGATGGCCACGATGTATTTGCCATTTCCTCAGAGGGGGTGATGCGGTTGGGAGAGGCGGTTGTTTGAACTGAAGCTGTGAAAACACACCGTGTAACAGTCTGAGCAAGCAGCTAGCGTCTCAAACCAAAGAGCCCACCAGGAGCTTTTCGACCACCCAACGGGCATTAAAGGTCTTTGCTACCCCTTTTATTTTTATGTTTCCCTGGGTCTCAGCAGCTGGAGATTTCTTCGCTTCCTCAAGCAAACAGAAGAGGTTCACAATGGGGTGATTAGTGCTGTCAAAATGCCATCCTCTGCTGATGTTGGGGGGACTGGGATAATAATCTTGTGATTCCCCGCCTGAGACTGCTGGAACACGTCGCTCATACCTGTCTGCCTGCAAATGGCACATACATTACGCGCCCTCGGGAGTCTCGGGCTCGGACGAACTTTCTTCAGCCTCGTACCTCAGCTCCACTACCACCACAATGTGACGTGGCTTCAAGCTGAAATTGCGAAGCGGACCTTTCACACTCTGTCACAAAGGAAGCTTGCTTGGCAGGTAGGCACTTGGGGAGATACAGAGGGAATCTTATTTTGTGGATTTAGACTTCATATACATCTTTATCATCTCCCCGACCTTGAGTTGCTGTGCTGTTCAGCGGCGACCCCAATTTTGTCAGGAACCTTGAATGGTGATGCGCGCAGTCTCTCGGGCACACGGGCAATCGAGTCAACAAAAAAGGGATTTTTTTCCCCCTTTAGAGTTTAGTGTGTGGTGTGGCGGCATGTGTGTCAGGGAGAGGGTGCGCATCTATGTACGTGCGCTGACTCAGTAATCTTTCTTGCCTGCTGCCTGGAACCGTCAGCATCTTTCCTCCAAACAAAGTTTTCTGACTGTGCCTCTGCCAGATTTAAACTGTGTAGAACATTAGTGTAACAGCCCACGCTCTTAGAATACAGATTTGTTCTTGAGTGCACGCCAAATGGCCTCTATATTTTATGAGCCTCCTCTACTAACATACCATCTTGAGACTAATTATCATGGTCGCACTCAAACACAAAGCTCGTTTATTATTGCATTGACATCACATTTGTTTTGGCTTGGCCTACATGGCAGGGACTTCACAGCACTACAATGCTGGAATCATGTTTTGAGCTTGACAGAGCACGCTTTGGATGGAGAATCTGTTCTACCGTGCGTTGTACAAGGTGTTAGGCAGAAAGGTTGTTTGTTCTTTACAATCTTGTCATTTGTCTCTCTTCAAGTGGACTGTATTTTTTTTCCTGTTCCTTTTTTTCCTCTTCACATGGGAGTCACACTCAGTTCTTGGAAGGCTGGCTTCCTCTCATGGTTCTGTCCTAGAAATGCCTTGGTACTTTTTTTTATTATCATAATACTTTTTCCCCCAGCATAGTGTATCTGTACACTGATTCCAGCTATTTTTACACACACTGCAAGACTATTAATAAAAGTCTGAGTAATGCCGGTCTGAAAAATGGAAATGGTACATGAAAGAGGAAGTGGCAAATTAAAGGAGTTTTCAGTAAATGACGTATAATAGATTTATTATGACATTTTTTTTTGCATGTTTTTGTAATTCTGTTGTGTACTTATAATAAAATACTGCAGTGATCCCATTAGGGAGTATCACAAAGGATTTTACCAAGCTACCACAGCTATTTAACACACCAATTTATCCCTTTCCAGGATCACGAGGCCAACAGATTCTATCCCAGCGCGCACTGGGCAGAAGGAAGGAAATATCCTGGGCAGGTTGCCAGTGTTATTGCATGATGAGCACAGACACAGACAACAGATAGACATGGGAAAAACACATTTGAACTATGGGTTTGAACTATGAAACACTGAAAATCTAATTTAAATTTAATTTCTTGGAATTTCACATAATAAAAGTACAGAATATAGATAACAATGGATAAAGACAGCTAAAAAGAGAAAGACAGAGTGTGAAATATCTGCACGACTGCATCACAGCCCCAGCTAATCTATGGTAAACCCACACAGGTGTATTTACTTAAGTGGTTTATTAGACATGGCACCACTCCAGTCCTTAACAGAAGCCTCCTTCCAGACCTCAAAGCATGTTTGCTGTTGTACTCAGCACTAGTTCCACAATTGTGTAGAACATGTACATGACTATTCTATTCTAGTTTACTAACGTAAGACGAGGGGCATGTTTTCTAGTTAACTAGCCAGCTAGCTATCTAAGTAGGTGTAGGAATCTTTTTTTTGTTAGCTACTCCATGTAGCTGGATGGACATAGTCACAGTGACATCACCTGTTGTAAGTAAGTTTAAATTTGAAGCCTTAAGCAGAGTGTTTTCAGTGTTCCTGGACGTAGTGATCGAGGGGCAAATCTGTGGACCTCAGTACACAGACTGAGAACAGCGTGCTGCTGTCAAGTCATTTTATTCAGTGTCAGTGTGAAATTAAGGATGAGGAGGGTGTGGGTCTGATTGTGAAACCACACAGTTCTAATTTACAACTCGTTAGCCTATGAGTGTGCAGATTCATACCAAATATCTCACAATTCCATATTGAAACATGATTTACAAAACAGACGTCATTTTTTAATTCAGTATGCACGGTGGCCATTAGAGGTCAAACACTTGAAAAGGTTGCAGTGTTTTACCTCTCAAGGCCTTGAATATGACCCAAAATGTGTGACTCGTCACATAAACTTAGTAGGAAAATGTCCATGGACAGGTCTGTAAGTTCATCTCCTTCAGTAGTGAAAACCCTTGAATTTTCTTCAGTCTGCCTTTGATCTTGTTCAGTCCTGCTTAACTCAACTGAAGTTGGTTTTAAGTCCAGACACATCTAAGTTCATGTTATTATCATATGGGACAGAGTTGTTGTCTTCGCTTCCTAAGATCAAAACCATTCAATGGGCTGAAATTGAAATGTTACATCTTATAAGCCACAATTTTTAGGTACCTAGGTAGCATCTAGTTTCCAGGTATCATTATAGATCACAATTTGTCATTTGAAGCTCACATTGAAAGGCCTGTGTCCAAGCTGAAAGTTCAAATAGATTTGTTTTGTTTTTTTTAGGACTAAATCCTGTTTTTCTCTCCAAGTGAGGAAGAACTTAATCTTTTTTAATGGTGCCCATCATTGTACTTTGCATTTTATGGTTGGCTTTGGACATCGTGTACATCACTGTTCTCTGTATGTTGCTGCTGAGTGGCTGTCTCTGGATATCCACAGACTTTTCCATTGGTTTGTTTTTATCTATAAATCTATGCTTGGTCGGTTCCTTCTTATCTGTGTGTATGTGTGTAAAAACTGCAGCCAGTATAGCCTACGCTCTCACAATATTATACAAATGTTTGTCCCCAGAGTCAGAACCGAATTAGGAAAAAAAAAAGGCTCTTAAATACGCTGCCCCTGTTTCCTGGAATAATCTCCAGCAGGCGCTGAAATTGTCAGAACTGGTGATGAAGTGGGAGTGGAAGTCCATTTTAAAAGAGCGAGAGAATAGCTCTTTTGGTCAGTGTGACTGCTTTTAATATCACGCTGTTATTGCATATGATTCACATGTTTGTGTTCGCTTGTCTGTACTGGATACGAACTGTATTTGTTTCTTTACTTCTTATATTGCTATGTGTTGTATTTTTTTCTTCTTAGCCAGGTCTTAGACAGGTCTGTCTTGAAAAGAGATTTTAATCTCAATGAGACTTTTAGCTAGATAAATAAGGGCTATAAAGTATTTTCCCGTCGACGTGCACACGACAGCAAGTCTTATTTTGAATCACCATCTAGTAGCCTTAATGCACGTTTTTAGGCACTTTCACACTTGTTTTATAGTGTCTATGTCAGTAAACGTACTGCAGCTATAAGGCACTACGTCCATCTTATATGCTTTCTGTGTTTTCTGCATTTGTAAAAATGAATGACATTGAAATAGCTGAAAAAATAGCTTTATTCAACATAAATGCGCCGAATGAATAAAGTCAAACAAAATGGTAATTCAGTTCTCATTTCCATGCTAACAGTCTCCCCTAACCAAAAATATCTGATATTCATATTTGATTCAGTTGTTCTGCTTGCAGGTCTCATCCCCCCCTGTTACGCCTTAGAGCTCGACGGGGGGAGACAGTTGAGTTTGCTCTCCTCAAAGCCCAGTCCGACTCCCATAACTCCCAGTAAAAACACCTGCGTGGGTCTGTTAAAGCCACTGCTGTTGTGCAAAAACAGCTGAATATCATCGTTATTATTCAACGCCACATCAGCTGAGTTAAAACTTAATGTACAGTGACAGATCGATTTCTGGCAGCAGAGAGGTTGACTGCATATTGCCACATGCTAGATGGTGATAATATATTTCATCTTGTTGCAAAGGTCACACAATGCAAATCACGTTTAAGAATATTCTTAAATGATGGCTTTGAATTGCAATTAGCGAAGCATCCAGACGTATACTTTTTTTTTTTTTTTTGGCTGTTGTTGTTGTTGTTGAAAAGGCCTCCACAGTGCAGCCATTTTTCTGAAGAACTGCATCCCCTCTCTTTAAAACCATGAGTGACACATCATTTAAAAGCCTGCAGCAAACAGAAAATGACATATAGCATTACAGGGGCAGATTGTTCCTATAGCCGCTTGGCATATATCCTTATCCTTGGGTAAATAAGCCACAGATGCATCCAAACACCTATGATAACATGTTAGCACGCTCTCAGCGACTGAGCTTTTTGCTCACCTGTTGGCAGCCATGTATGTTGTGGTGTTTTGTTTTGTTTTTTTGTGTGGAAGCATGCACTCTGCCTCGTGTCCACGTGTTTGTCATCTATGATCACAGGCTGTGAAGATGACTACACTGCCAACGTTCATCTGACTCCCACAAACTGACTCATAAATTTTATGGCTATTTATGTCTTAACACTTTGCAGATGGAAGTGTTTTGTTCTTGATCGGGCCAGTTTGAAATGCGTATGAACACCTAATAATAATTTTTCTCTGCATAATAAGACCCCCACCACCACCACCACCCAATATCGGATTTAATACACTGCATCGGCTCCGCTCTTCTGCTTCTCGACTGTGCTTCATGCATTTGGAGTATGTCGGGCTGACATGTTTTCAGTTGTTCATCTGTTCCTGCAACATACACACTAACATATTCCACTGTTCTACTTTTGTCACTCTCTCTTTATGTGCGCCTGCACAAATATGCTGTGACACATGGCAATATGGCAAATGTCAGCAAAGACAAAAGGGGCGTATGATCAGTTAGTCCCGCGATCTGTAGGTGCACACGCAAATATACGAACCAAGCCTGAAGTGTATGTACTTGTGCATGGGGGGGACAGCTGGAAATAAAGCAAGTGTGTAGGGATTGCGTGGGTGTTCTGGTGCGGCACATCTGGGTAGAGCGACACGAGGGGTCCTGACAGATATGGGCTGAGTGAGAGCCTGTTCCTGTTGTGCTCTGTCATGCTGAGCCTCCTTCCACATGCCTGCCTTTTCCCCCTCTGTCTGCCTGATGCTTCTGTTAGCTGTTAGGTAACCTGATGCCAGTGTGTGTGTCCGTATACATGCAATGATACTGGCCTGTGATTAAAAGCGGAAGCGTCGGTGCGGCCACGGAATTGCGTGTGACGTTACATTGGGAAACGTGAAAGATGGAGGATGTGAGATTAAAAGGACACAGCAGAAGGAGAAGAAAGTGCTGCTTTATGCCTCTGCATGTGTAAGGGACAGAAAGTTCAGATGATGAATGAGAGCTTCAGCAACATCAGAACAGTGTGACCATGACAATGAAGGCATCAGGAAGCGCATGTGATCTCCATTTTTTCTTTCTGAATTATATTTCTCACTTTCTTTTAGTACCATGTACCTCAAGGTTAGCTCTTAGGTTTGAACATTTGTGTTTTTGGATCAGACATTTTTTGGACTTGCATAGTTTGTGTGTGTGTGTGTGTGTGTGTGTGTGTGTGTGTGTGTGTGTGTGTGTGTGTGTGTGTGTGTGCATGGGCTCCCACTGGGGTTTGTATTTCGGTCAGTCAAGCCTGACAGATAACAGCCCGCCGTGCTCGTCACATCAATTATTGAGGGGACGGGAAATTGATCGGCTCTAACGGTGAATGTTACCGTGCCTTCCTCAGTGCTTCAGTGCTCCTCTCACTGCCTCCTGTGTCATTTGCCCTCACTTCTTGCTGCGGGACTCCCTGCCTCCCTTGTTTTCAGTCATCCTGTTACCATTGCCTGTCTTCTAGCTTTCGTCTCTCAACCTCTGAGCCTGCCCCGCTTCCCTCATAGCTTTCTCACCCTTATTTAAATTTATCCCCCTTTTTCAGGCCTGCTTTTCTCAGCCCCAGTTTTCCAAGCCAAACTTTACAGATGCAGACCTCCGCGCCCTCTCGGTTTCTCAATTGCCAACATAACTCGACTTTGAGTTTTTTGGCAAGCTCTTCTGTGTTGAAGTTGTTGTTCTGCAGTGTATCAACACACCCGATTCCTCTTCTCCCACAGACTCTATAAGCTCTTTTCAGTCTTCGCCTCCCTGCTCTCTCTCCTTATCCCTCCTCTCGCCTCATCAGCTGGAAATCACGACTCCGACTCACCTTTGATCGCTCTCCCTGGGAACTCTTCATCGCACAAAGTCAAGTGTTTTATCTTTGTTGTGTGACAATTCAGCTCTGCAAAGACCACGCGCCGCCAGCCAACACGGCTTTTTTGCGCCCCCGAATATGCGGTGCGGAGAAGAAGAAAGCCTAATTTGAGCTCAATTCATCATGGCAAGATTGCCCTGCATTTATTGATAATTGCTTTTTTCCGTTTAAAGGGATGGCGTTTAAACCATCAGTCGTGTAAACATGAGAGATGCAGCTGTTGCCGCAATTAACTTCTCACTTTCCCTAATGAAAGGATTAATCCGCCAGCAAATCTCTCGGCTTCCTTTCAAATGCCAAGCCCCCATTCAGCTTGCTGCCAGTGGAAGAAAGGCGGCCCGCGTAGAATAAAATGGGACTATCTATAACCAGAGCCAAAAGTCACATTCATCGGCTCAGCCTGGTGTCACATCATCAGGGCCCCTTTACTGCGGTGGAACAAGAGAGACCCTTAACCAACTGCTGTTTGATGATTTCCTGAGCGCAGCCTTTGCAATCGCCTGTTTTTGCAGGCAGGCCTCTCCACAGTACCACTCCCGACCGCCTTTTCTTCCTCGTCGAGCGTGAGCTCCGATCCTTACGCTCAGCTGCCCGAAAACACAGCATCGCCTCTTGTCACAATCCTTCAAAATGGACAAGACTGAGTGCTGTACTTTCTGCAGACAATTGAAAGTCAGGAAGCGAATAGCTGTCTCCTGTTGGAATAAGACATGTCTGGGTAGCCAGTGGTGAATGACAGCCTGTTAAGAATGGAGCTGAGCTTAGGCTAAATCTTTGAAGCCATTGATCAGATGTATTGATCTTTTTTTTTTCTTTGCAGCACAGTGACAGGGGGAGAGGTGTGGAGATGACCAGATAGATCAAATCCATGACAAATGCCAATCATCCTCCCTTTTCTGGTCTGCCCATTGATCAGAAACAGCAAGCTGTCATTTTCAACATTTATTAATGCTCGGCTGGATGATTGTCTGTCTCAGTTTGTTTAAGCTTATTCAATATTGGCTCGTTACACATAAACTGCGAGTACATGAGCTACATGGAAGTGAAGCATTTTAATAGCATTTACTGCAAGTTGAGGCAGCGAACTTAGTAATGCTTTTATTACCTGTTTACTTGATTATCTGGCTTATTCATCAGCATGTGAATGTATTTATGCGCGCAAAAAATCGAAAGATGCAGTTTAAATGGCCCACCTATACAGATAAGCGTTCAGTGATGTGTTTGTCTTTTGAATTCTTGCTAAAAGGATGTATCTGCTAAAGCAAAATGCCCGTAGCTGTCCCTTTTAACTTCTACTCCAAAAACAAACTCCAAATCACCTTTGAAGTTGACCGTGACTCATCTTGTCAGGTGGTCTTTGTCTCGTTCTTTAGTTTGCTCTGGTATTGACCTTGAGCTTTCACAGCAGTCTTTCAAATCAAACTCTGGTGCCCAATTAGTGAGGTTTTAAAGCACTTTGAGTTGTTTGTCGATAGTGCTACATGAACAGTCCATTTACCAATTTCCACCTGGGCTGGCGTGAAAGTTGTCAGTCAAACTTTGGTGCAGACTCAACAATTGGACCAACGCTCCTCGGTGAACTGCAGCAGCTTGTTTACATCAAGAAGATAAAATTGCATAGGACTGTGAGCGCATATGCACTTTCAACAAGTACTATTGGATGAGCTCTTGCCTGCTTTATTCCAGAGACTGCATCTGCCTTCTTCAGCTCAACCTCCAAATACAGACTTGACTAATAATGCTTATAATCAGTTGTTTGTCTGTGAGCTCTTTGTGACCATCAGAGTACATAAATAGCTCTTGGCTTGTTTGTAATAAGTATGTGTGAACACAATCTGCGCTATCTAAAAGGCAATAATGTAACAGTTTTTCTTCTCCCTGTTACAGACTAAAAGAACTTGACTACAGTTGTCCGAGTGGACTTTGTTCATGTAGCTTCCAACAGAGAGTGACTGACAAGCAACTGGAACACGAGTCGGTCTTAAAGGTGTCTCTCCTCTATGCTACTAATATAACCTTAGTGAACCTCATTTATGTGCCTTCAACCGACTCCATATACTTTGTTATTAGTGTATTGATTGTTTGTGAGAGCTCTGGCTAAAGCAAGCGTTATTGGTCAGACCTCAAAGGCTCGCTGTTAAGTGGCTGGTCTTTTGTTTAAATAATCGTCTCTGCGGCGGTGAACCCACGACAGTTTAATTTCATTATTCTGTCTCGCTTGTTTTGCTGTTTTGGGAAGAGTAGACTCTTTTCTCCATTTCTGTTCTATTTGCATACATCGTGGAAACAGTCTGTGTAATGTGTGCCATTTACCGGAGTAAGTAATACAGGTTACAGCCCTAAGACTGTGTTTGTACAAAGGCAGCTAAAGAGGGAGACAAAGAGTTTTTATTTACTCTGTGTCTCGTCTATGGCTTGTTCCGCTTGAGCTAAATGAAGTGATATTTGAAGGGGGATTAAGTATCAGCTGGCATACAGATTCATAAACAGCTATTGTCTTGATCCCCGGCTCACGGATTCCTTTATCTTTGTTAGTGTCTCCGTATCGCTACCTATTTCGCCCACAATCCCTCCATCTGGTATAATCTCAATGTAGAGCTCTTCCCTCTGACCACAGCAGTGGCCAACTCATTTTAAAAGCCAAGATTACACAACTGCCCTTCTCCGTATCTTAACCTCTTCATCTCTCACTCTCTAGCTCTCTCTTCACTAATCCAAGGATCTTATCTCCCAGCTTTGACTGTCTCCCAACTGTCTATTTCTTTCTTTTGCTCTCTTGTCTCTCTCTTTCTCCTTTGCTCCCCACCTCTGCTTCCTCGACTTTGCCTTTGTGCTCTCTGCACCACCCTGTCTCTGCTCTAACCCTCTTTTCACATTTAAGGCTTCAGATTGAGTTTATTGGTGTGACAGGCGATCATCAGCAGAAGATAAAAAGTTTAATGCCAGCGTCCATAGATCCGCATAAAGCGACGCAGGCAGCGGGTGAACACACACGCGCTTTTTCACAGCTGAATGAGCATTCGCTCCCAGCTTGCTCTGTTCTCTCCGTCTGTAAAGGAAGAGAGGGGGAAAAAGTGGCCAGTAGCTGTCTGATTAATTCATTAGCCGACACTATACTGCTGGAGTCCGAGCTGTTTATTTCTTATATATATTTAGACCAACCTCACGTACACACTCCACCCACGGCACTCTAGCTTTTTCTCTTTTTCTCTCTTGCTCTCGTCCCACTTTGTCTCCACAGCCTAAGAAATAATAGCAAAAGTGATGATGTTTGGAGCTCACCGTAGCAAGAGGATACTGTCCTGGAGCGCTCTTTGGCTGGCTTTCAGAGTCTAGCTTTTTTTTTCTCTCTCCCATCTTCATCAAATCCTTTGTCTTACTGACAATCTCTGCTCTCAGCTGGCCAACAGCTATGGAGACTTTTAAAGTCTTACTTGGCCGAGGATCTAGTCCCGCAACTAGGACCTATTCCCTTACAGCACTCTGTGAATTCAGATTGATCCACTGGCTGATTGGTGATTAGCCAGGCACTTAATTCTATCTTCAGTTAAACCTCGGGAAACAAAGTACTTTTTAGGGCACTCCATTTGGCCGAGGAGTTTGAAGAGTGAGATGAAAGAACAAGTGCCTATCAGACGCGCTTTCCGAGGTTTGCTAGCTTGGCAAATGAAAACATGCAGAGCAAATAGATTTGAGGAGTCAAAAAAAAGAACCAGAGTAGATGGAGTGGAGGGTACGATGAAAAAAAAGGAATGCAGAGAAAGGGAGCACTGTCCTAAATGAGAACAGTAACCTGTGGGGAGTGATAAGAGCTGGCAGATGGATAGAGAGATAAATAGACAGATGGGTAGTAAGATAGATGGAGGGGGCTGATTTGCTGAGATGGAGAGGTTGGGAGAGATGATGGGCAGATGGGGTAAGGAGATATGCTAGAAGACAGGCGAAACTTTCTCCCCATGCAAGCACTTTAAAGTCTCACTGTTGTTTTTTGGAGTTTGCTTTGCCAGTCAGTCAGCTTTCTCTCTATTCTCTCTCCCTCATTTGGCCTCTGTCTCCTTCCCGTCACTCACCCTCTCCTCCTCCTCCTCTTCGTCCTGGCTCTCCCCCCCCAATTTCCTCTTGCTCTCTGTCTTCGTCTCAGCTGCCGCTGCACTCACGGGATATTTTTAATAGAATTAGGCTGCTCTTGTTATCAGTGGAGCGGGTAGCCACGGAGTGAGGCGAGATTGAAACAGCGATTTCCAATTTGAGATTGTGTCACACACATCTCCCTGTGCCCAGATAGCATCAACGAATCGCTGCCACCATCTCTCTCACTCGCTTTGTCCCTCTTTTGCCTCTCTCTCACTCTTCCAAACATCTCTCGCTGGATATTTTAGCCGCGCTCAGGCCTTCTGCACATGCGAGGCTAACATCTAAATGCATACACGCTCCCCTCTCTGTCGCTCTGGATTCACTGGCTTCTCTTGACAGTTTATCTCCCTGTCTCTTTGGCTCTCATCTGGGGTGCATACAAAACACATCGCTCTTTCTTCTCCCAAGCCGTACTCCTTGGACTCACTTAGTACCTCCATCTCCACGTTAGCCGTTTTCTCTCCTTTATTTTTTACACTTGCTGCTCATGACTTTCCCACTCCTCCCACACTTGCTCATTCCTCACGCTTCCACCTCTCTGTTCTCTGCTTCTCTCCTTTCCCGTTATTTCGCATCACTCCTCCCACACCGCCCCCACTTTATCCGCCCGCCCCTCACCAATTTCCGCCTCTCCATCTCTTTTCATCTGGTTTGGTGTCACTCTCTCTATCCCCCGTGAATATTTCTCTTTCCTTCATCCTTCACTCCTCTGGTCCCTCGTCTCATCCTCACCCCCCCTCCACCTCTGCTGCCTCAAGGTACTGGATCCCTTTGACTTTTCTTGGCAGGTCTTTGGATTTCTGTCTTACCTCCAGAGATATACAGTGTGTGTTCATGCAGCGCAGGCAGGGTGTAAGTTGGGGCATGAGCCTGTGTTTCAAAGCAGATAGTGTGTGTGTGTGCGTGCGTGCATGAGTAGGTGTTTGTCAGGTCATTTACTGGTTCCCAGGGCCAGAGGGTCTTTTCTTTCTCTCACAACAAAGAGACAAGTTGAGCCTTTGAAACAGTGCAGCCCGGCTTTAATATCTAGTTAAACAAGCCAAAGCAGCAACCTTGATTCTTGTACTGCATTTGTAAAAAGTTTGTTGTTCTCCATTCCAACATTACGTTAAATTCCAAATACCTGATGTGTGAACTTTATTATATACCGGTTTAACTTTTTCATGATGACAAACGACGTGCTACGATTTAAAGAAAAAGAAGTGTGTGTGCCCTCCAACTCCTTCATTCACTTCTTCACAAAGTAAAAAGAAAAAAAGTGTGACTCTTTGCTTCTGATTAGAATGAAAATGTTAAGGACAGGTCTTCGGGCTGTGCTTTCATGCATTCAAAGAATAATAATAATAATAATGGATACTTTATTGATCCCCATGGGGAAATTACTTGTTTTTCTCTGCATTTGACCCATTCACTCAGTGAAGCAGTGGGCAGCCCACTAAGCAGGCGCCCGGGGAGCAGTGTGTAGGGACGGTACCTTGCTCAGGGGTACCTCAGGGTAGCCGTTAAGTGGATTCAAACCGCCGACCTTCCGATCATGGGGCGACCACTTTACCTACTGAGCTATCCCTGCCCAGACAAGAATAAACAAAGCTTCATATATGCAGGAAACTCACGGAGGCAAATCTTCAAGTTTCCATCATAAATTAGTTTTGGGGGTCACATTCGAGTCACTGATAATAAAGAAAGTGATAAGGAGTTATTTTGCATTGTTAGTCCGACTCCTACATGCACTTCCACGTACTCATACGCCTCCTGTTAGCTACAGTATATGGTGATGTGTCGCTTCATGCATTTAGATTTCATGTCTGTCTTTGTGTTTGGGGGAAACATCAAGTGCTCTGCAATGAAAAGTTGTTTTTGCTTAATTGGGTTCAGGTACTCACTGCCTTAAGAACGTTTTCAGATGCTGGAGAATTTTGTAAAAAAATTTAGAAAAAATAAAAAACAGACAAACCAACTTCTTTTAAACAAATCATACTTTTATGCATCTTTGTCATCTTTCAGATGCAAACGAGATTTTTTTGAGGGTTTTTTGTGCAAATGCACATGTTTTTTTTGCATGATGTCAAAAAAAGTTTTGCCAGAATTATTTTATCAAGGCCATCACACTTCATTTAAAGCTTCTTCTTTCTTTTTTTTAAAAGTACTTTTGTAGTGCTTCACTTGCAAGACTGAGGGTAAATTTCAGAATTTTCTGACATTTTTTTGTATTGTTGAAAACTGTAGAAATGCTTACTATCACTAGTGTTGAATGTAAACCATTGCAAAGTAAGGTGTTGGTGTACATTTTTCAGTAATGCAGTCATGTAACGCGTTACTGTACTATTATGTCAGTTGCATTACTTGCATTACAAAGGCTTAATTATCTGCATGCCTGGTGAATAGAAAGTTATCAAATGAATCAAACAAACAAAAATAAACATGCCTTTTTCTTAATGTGCAGTTGTGCTACAGTCAGCGGTCTGCAGCTTTTCAGAAGTGAAGATATGGACATTTATGGTGAAATGCAAACTGCCTTCAGAATGAAAACGTTATGCTGCTAACAGTACAACATTATCCGAGCATCCGCACCCACAGCATGCTAACACAAAGCTAACTGGGTACCCAGGGCAATGTTAAAACTGAGTGAATGCCGACCAGCCCAGCAGCCAGACCATGAACTTTAACAGGTAACAAAGGCATGGATTTGTGTTGGTGTGTGGAACTATAGTTCATATTGTTCACTGGCAATTATGTGAATGTATTTTAGGTCATTTTACAGAGTAACAAGAAAGCAATATAATGAGTAGTGGGAGAAATTACTTTCTCTCGCAAGTAATTAAGTAATGTACTGCAGTACTTATAAGAAAAATAAGGTGTAATGTGTAATACATTAATTGGCTAGATAAACTCTGCTGTTGGATTTCATTCAGAGAAATTGTCATTTTTTTCACTCAAACACCTTATTTTGAAAGTTTATAGACTGCTAGCTCGCTAGCCCTGGTCCTTCCAACCTTGTGTTTCTGTAACATCAATGTTTATGGTGTTATTTTTGGCAGTCCTTGATGTCACCCAGCTACTCACCTCCCCCAAAAATCCTGCCTTTAACTTGAGTGTGTTGGACTACTGGTAGTTTAATGGTAGTGTTACTTCCACTCTACAGATCCACTGTTAGCTGAAGGGTCACTCTAACCAGAACCACGCAGTAGGTAAAGAACTGGTTTATGTGCTAATACACAGAGTTCACAAGGCTTTACAATAGAAGAAGGATTAGCATCGCCAGCTACAGTTCAAAATGTATAATTTCACAGGATGAGAGACTCTTTTGAGGCTTGATTTGTCATAAAGTAGCCCACTTTGTAAATAAATTATTTGCTTTGCGATATTCATGTTCTTGTACAGAGACATAGACATGGACACAAGAGTGTTCACATGCATTGTTGAAAACACGCAGTTCTTTGAATCTTTGGGCTGAAGGAGGGACAATACTCGGTGTATCAATGCTCAATCAACAATCATTTATTTCCATACAAATCAACAATAAGAGCATTACAACGTCCGGACGGGAGAGATGCTACCAGAGGGTCAGGCACATGTCTCAAAATGGTGACGGGTTGCTCAGCTTTTTATAGTCTCTAGTGGCCCCCAGCTAGTCGTAAAAGCCAAAACATCACATTTTTTCTCTGTTACAGCGCCTAAGTTATGACCTCGGCAGTTGTTTCTCTGCTTTCTGTAAGGTGGGGGTGTGGAATGTGGTCTGTCTATCTCCCCTGTCTTTAGACACAGAGTCTCCTGCTTACAACCTTCTCTTCATGATTCAACAATTAAGCATGTCAAGAAAACAGTGTAACACATTCCCAGCAGATCAAGGATACAGAGTGATGCACATTTATCTAATGAACTAATATGTGAATATGTTCTGTTAACTCAAAAGTATAATGAGAACTACACTACATACAGCTCACACACTCTATATTAAAGGGTATAATGTGATCTACAGCAGTATTCTAATTCAACTACTTTGATTACATATATAAGGTAACATATAATAACAGAATAATATCACAGCATGTGCATGGGGAATATGTGAGGAACGCTGTGTAGCCTAGCTTAATCTGCTAAACTAGGCTAAATTGATGCCAGTTATCACCCTTGACTGGCATCAATCAGAAATCTTTTGTCACTCTAGGAATGAAAGCAATAATCACATCACTTACTGATGAAACTATTCCTCTGAATACAGCTGTTGTAATTCAATGTGCCAGCCTTAGCGCAATGCTAATTTTTATCTGCAGTCCCTTGGCAGGTCACAATTAAACACACATGCAGTGTATTATTAAACTAATGATAGAACTCATGTCTTGTGATCATAAGCACACATCTGTACAAGATAATGATACACTAAAGTGAGCTGTTTAGTCATGAATGATGAGCTTCAAATAGGAGTGATTTGATTACGCTGGTGATTTGTCCTCCGATATTTTACCCCTAACCTGTCCGTCTGCCTCTCTCCCCTTTCCAATCCCACCGCGGCAATCCATTTCCCTCTGAAAGTGACACTTTAAAAGGTTGATAGCTCTTTGGCCGAGTCTCAGAGCCTCAGATCGATGGCTGGTGGAAAGCAGCGTTGAGGTACTGTGTGTCTTGCGTCTCCAGACATGGGAGTTGAAGTCAAACACAGTAGGTGAAGATGCTTTTCGATTTGTTGCCACCACATGATCCTCATGTCGCTGTAGATGGGACATGTCTAATCTGTTTCTGTTGGTGCTCTTAAACCAGGGGGGGGGCTGTTTTAGTGCGTGTGAGGGTTTGGAGCTCGCACAAGACTGTAGAGATAAAAGGAAACACATACACAGACAGGGAACAGTAAAGAGACAGCCTCATGAAAATTCATAGTTCTAGAAATACTTATAAGACTTATGTTAATTACTTAAGACAACATTTACAGTTATAAAGAAGACAAAATCTCTAAATTTGCTTCTCTTTTTTTGCCAAGAAAGTTCCCACAGTGCCTTTCTCTTTCCTGCTGTTACTTATTGCTATAAATTGTTTCCCTGAAACATTACTTTGCAATCAGAGTACACATTGTGGCTCCTATAATTACTCTACCTCTTCTGTTCAGCTCACTGCTCCTGAACAAAGTTACAGCGAAAATAGAACCCATTTTTATTTTGACAATGGCAGCTGAGGTGTGCAGCTGATTGCACAGAGCTGAAGATGAGGAAGACATGCAGGGATGTCTGGCTGTGCTCTGCCTGAAGCTTGTGTGTCTCTAACCAACCCTGTGGTTACCAGTGATCTATCCACACCACGTAGCTCCATTTCCACTCCTGCTGAGCATCCCAGGGCAGGACCTCCAGCACGGCTCTGCTTCTTCCCTCCCCGAAGCAGCTTGGGCTTGGCCCCACTGTGTAGCCAGCCTGGCTTTGAGGGACCCGGGAGCTGTAAAGCATAGATGGATAACTATCCAGGGCTAAAGCCCACCTCGAGGTGAAATGAGTAGCATGGGAGAGGGGGAGCAATAGCCCCCTGGAGGTATGGAATAGGGAGTAGAGCCAGCACAGTCAGCCAAGCCTGTTTTCACACCGGCACTATATACCCCAAGGCCTGTCACACCATCAAACCATGGAATCAAGGACAGGAAGTTGGGAGAGTACAAAAACCCCCACACACTCTTTCGTTCCATCTCCATAACTTTATTCTCTTGTTCACATGTGGAGTATCAGCAGCAGTAAAATGGCAAAGCTGGGATTAGACTATGTTAAAGTGTGAACAGTATAAATATTCATCATCTGGTGAGCGGCGGTGTGGAGGAGAAGCAGCGAAAGATCTCAAAGGAGCAGCTGAGATTTTTGTTTTTATGTCCTCACTGCTGTGAAACAGGATATCAGTGTCAGAACATTTGCTCCAGTGTAGCTGGAAATGCCAATCCTTTAACTATAGGCTAAATTTGCAAGCCACCTTCTCCATACTGATTTTGTGGTCCTGTTTCTCACAGGCCCGAGAAACAAAACTCAAAAACAGGCTTTTATGCAGCCAGATGATGCTCCGCCTCCTGCCGGTGACCCCCCGCAGATGCAGGATTGTCACCCAGCAAGCCTGGCCTCCGGGCTTCTCCTCTCTATTCCTTCCTCTGAGCGCGCTCCCCTTATATCTCTCCATCTCACTGAGTCTTTATCGCAAAAACACAGCACACCACATTTTAATCATGCCCTCGAATAGGAGACACTTTTCCAATTAATGGAACTGCCGTTGTGATACACAGCGACTCTGTGAAGCCGCAATGCGCAATTGGCCCAATAAGCCAGTGCACCCACTTGATGTATGACTGCCTCACAAGTTTTGAATGTGAACAAGATGGTTTTTGAAATAGAGAAATCCGTAGTGAATGAAAGCCTATTGGTGAGCCAGCAAAGAAGGGCGAGTGAATGAGTAATTCTCCGGTGAAGCTGCTGAGTGGCCAACAGTGAATGTCTGTGGTTGTGCTGGGCAGCTTTCAGGCGTGAATATATGGAATTGTATGAATGTGAAGCAGGGCATTACTAAAAAAGAGCATGCACGCTCAGCAAAAAACCCAGCCTGGATAAATAAAAGAGGGTCAGAAG
Source organism: Rhamphochromis sp. 'chilingali' (assembly GCF_963969265.1). Classification (NCBI taxonomy): domain Eukaryota; kingdom Metazoa; phylum Chordata; class Actinopteri; order Cichliformes; family Cichlidae; genus Rhamphochromis; species Rhamphochromis sp. 'chilingali'. The sequence continues at coordinate 7,859,946 of NC_137943.1, read as the reverse complement.
CTGTTGTCATCGCTCCAGATTGTGTCGTATAAAATCAGAATCTATTGATAGGTCATGCGGTCAGCCGCCAGACAGCCTGTTATCCTTCCCAGGCGGGCACTGACTTCTTTTCCAACAAGTGAATGACTTTAAAGAGGGTTCTGAGATCCTGTGGCCTGGCAGCGTAAACACTGAAAGGAAGTTTAGCAATAAATGGAAGTGTTGCACAGTTTCACTTGCCTCCGTATCGGCGCTTTATTTCTGGGATATATTTCCCGGCGTGTATTTATATCTCTGGGCTCATTCGGGCTTAGACAGGGACCTATCGCTTTTCACAGAGACACAGCCCGCAAACACACAGAAGTGGCAAGTTGTAGTGTTTTTGTGTATGTGTGTGACAGAAAGAGAGAAAGATAGATTATTTGAACTAGAGATGCAAATGCATGCATGCATTGTTGTAAGGGGCACACACAGTTTACATCGCCCGTGTTTGCGTGCTCGCGCGTGTGCGCACACATACCCACAAAAACATTCAAAACGTTCAAATAGTAGACACCCTCACGCTGCAGCTTTTTATGCAATTTGTGCTCTTCGCAGCATGCCTTCTTTTGGCTCCATATATTAACTTGCCCTCCCACTCCATCAATCAGCTTGACACCAATTAGGGTGAATCCGCTGTGCGTAACATGTTTATGAAACGAAATAATTTTCTATTGCCCCACCGGTCTCCGAAATCTGTCGAGCCTTTTATACCTGGCTCTCCTCGAAAGACACACTCCTTTGAACAGAATTAAGAGGGAAATGGCTTCCCTCCTCACACTCACATGGAGGGTTGAGCAGAGGTATTAACCAGAGGTAATTGAATGTAGAAGCAACAGTGCACAGTTTAGCACAGGGATTAACCCTTGCACTGCTGCTCTCTCAGCCAAGATGTGGCAAAGAGGCCAGGCTACTGTACGAGGCAAGAAGAGGTTTTGGGGCTTTTTTTGCAGGTCTAGAAATATTTTGAGTTTGGGGCCTGTGAGTGATAGTTCGACTCAGTTCATTGCTATTTATCGTGACTGACAGGTGGGGAGCACAAAAAAACTCAGCACCTTCCTGCGTGAGCAATGGAGCTGTCTTATTACCCACAGTTAGGAAGCCAACTGGGTGCTTACTCGAGTTCTTTTCTGAAAACAACAGAAAATGGCACCAACTCTTCATTGGGGTTTGTTGTTTTTTCCCTGCATATTTCACTGTTGTAGGGAGATTTCATTATTTTGAAGAAGTCAGGCAGCAGTGAGGAGATGTGAAAATACAAAAAAACAAAACAAAACCCAAAACAAAACAGGAAAAAAAGCACAGATGTTGGATTTAATCTCGTCTTGTCCATGATGATCCAGCAGGCTGACATTTGGTGCAGCAGACTTGACTTGAAATTCATTTTTCAGCTGTTTTTTTATTTTTATTACAGCATTGAATCTGACAGGGGAAAAGCAGATATAGATTTAACATGTTAAGGTCAGGATCTTTTCAGTATTCTGTAAGCATTTCAGCTCTTCTTCTTTTTCCCCTCCAAATCTCTTTATATTTATTTTTATTCACGAAAGACGGTTGTGCAGGGAGTGTGAATGGTTGTCCCAATGGAGACGAACCGAAAGCCCGTGCCACTCTTTTCCTTTCAGAGTGTACTGATGAGGCAGGTCAAGATCACATGGACCTGCCAAAGGAGTAAAGCATACATAGTAGGGCTGAACGATTATGGAAAATAATCTAATTGCGATTTTTTGCCCCAATATTGCGATTGCGATGCGATATGCGATTATTTTTTAAGGTCTTTGTCTTCTGTATTATTAAACAAAGACAAGCAATACATCATATAGTATGGCCAATACTATATTACATTAATTTTAAACTGTTCTTTCCTGGAAGACAGACCTCTGTTATGATGACATGAGGTGATGCATGAATTGATGACTGACATTTTTATTTAACTTCTTCAATCACAACAGTATATTTGAACATACACAATCCGGTTGTTCAGTCTGACGTCACTAGCCGTGTCTGGGTCTAAACTCCGCTGCAGGTCCATATATCAAACGATCACTATGGCATTACTGAGAGTTGAAAAACTGTCTAAAGTCTTTCATCTTTAATAAAATGATCAGCGTTCTGCTCTACCAGGTGTAAGAATTGAGTTTAACATCCAGGCATCCATGAAAACGGAATTTATGACATTTAACGGAGAGGGGAAGTTAGCAGGGAGTTAGCTCGCTAGCTTCTATCTAAATACAATATAGCATGTCCTGACTGCGGGGTTTTGGAAACAAATTAAAACGTACAGCTCTGTTATCACTTCCAGCATAAATGAAGACAGAAAACTAAACAGCAGTGACGTTTGTAGGGTTACTTAAGTTGGGCTAGCTGGTATATAATGATGTGCTAGGTGACCGCTAGCGACACAGCTATGTTAGCATAATATAAACAAGCTAACTTTTTTTCCACTCGATAAAAGTTACCGTGAGTGTTCTCGGTGGTCAGGAACAAATGTAATCGCATGGCAGGATGCTGTAAAAGGACCAAACTTCAGCCAGGAGAACAACTGAGATAATCCATCCACAATACGAGGTTAGTCATTCATATACTGCTGCATAGGCTGGGCTGTAGTTACATCCTAAGGTTTTAAAGACTGAGCTTAAATAAATGATTAGTGGTAATAAAAGCCGAGGGAGGTCAACAGGGATCACTGACTGTTTTAGGAGCTTTTTGAGATCAAATAGAAGAAAATACATAACATTAAACATGTTAACAACACAAAAGCCATATTAAACGCAGACTACTTTAGACCCGGAAGTAGGATTCGTCGCGTCATCACTGAACAACCGGATAGTTTATTTTTAGCTTACAAACATCTGAGCATAAAGTGCTGACAAGGAACCCTGGTGTAAACATTAAAATGAAAGTCAGTACAATGTGCAGATTGCAGAAGTATACATAAAAAAAATCAGTGGCTTTACCACACTCAGTTTTTCGACATCTGTGAACTACTAGACAGTCATTCAATTAAAAAATAATATTAAATAAATAAAACTAATAAATAAAAAATACACACAGCTTACTGATCTCTGCAGTCAGTAACATTACACATAAAGTGCAAACATAATAGCAATTGTATAAACACACACACAAACACGCCTTTAAAGTTTAAAGGCGTGAAATTGGACGGTCTAGCCTTCTGAATCAGAAGGCTAGTTCTGATTAGCGTCACCGCTGTCTCGGTGGAGTTCAATAAACTCGGCCGTCTGCTTCTTGCTATCTAAAATATAACCAGACACTGGCGTAAATTCTCGACTGTCTCATACTTCTGTTTAATAAGTTTTCTGTTTGACGTTTAGTCAGCTGTGTGAAAACCAAGGAGGAACCCACCCGGGGGATTAATAAAGTTTTATTTTATCTAATCTAATAACTTTAATCTCAGCCAAACCGATTTACTCACGAACAAACAAAACACTGAAAAAAGCCCAACAATAACATTTTTAGGTTGTCTAAGTGACTTATATATTACGTTTAACCCGAGCAGCGAAACTCCGCGGTGATCTGAAAATGATGTGCCGGGAGTTGTGCCGTTCTCGGCCGCATCAGTAACCCTCGAGCTCCCGGCTAGCTGTCGAGCTGGTGGGTAGCAGACGCCTCTGAAAACGTCGAAGCACTTTTGCAAATATGGGATATCTTGATAAACCGAGCAGATATTTGATGTTTACACAACTACTTTCTCGCCTGAAAATATGTTAAAAGTTTATTTTGTGACCCAGAAAGATTAGTATGAGTAATTTTAAAACTTAGTAGCGGCCGCCATTGTTGGAAACTGGAGTTTGGCTGGGCCGCGCTATGAATTCTGGGATATGGTAGTAATTTGGACAGCCTTCGGCGCGTCGCTGTGACGTAATCGGTCTACAAATGCGGCCTCAGGAGGATAACGCCCATGAATTTGGACATGTCCAGAGTATAATCGCAGCCTTTGCGGTTAGAAAATTGCACTTGATCATGTCGCGATATTATCGCAAATGCGATATATCGTTCAGCCCTAATACATAGTAGGCCTCAGGTTAAAGGGAAGGTATTAGAATTCATATTTGCCTCGTTTTAAGCTATGAAAATATTCAAGACCACAAGGACCAAAACAGAAAAGAAGGTTAGGTTGAAAAAAAGAAGGGAAAAGAGAGGAGAGGAGGCGGAGCTGCGAATAAGGGAGCGAGTAAAAAGTACGCTAATTGCTCCAAAGGGAATTTGTCTTACACATGAGTAAAATATAAAGCAAAATCAACAAGAGGGAAGAGTAGAATAAAAAGCCAGAAAGGGGATGGAAGTAAAGTGGGATGGAAGGTGATGCATGGATGAGGCGGGAGCGACAAAGACTAAGGGGGCTACCATGTCTCCATTTCCACGGAACCACAAACCGAGCTAGTTTCCACCAATTACATTCATGTCAGCGTGCGTCCTGGATTCAAAATGCAACAATAGCCTCGAGGGGCCTTCACTCTCCTGGTACACGCTCAACATCCCTGCCACTCCAGCATTCTTCACACACACGCTCTCTTTCTCACACGTACACACACACACACACACACACGCATAGACAAACATAGTATGCGAATATCACACTCGTGCACATAATAATCTCATCACTCCCTCTAGCTTTGTCTGTTTTTGCCACTCACGCACACACTAACGCGCACACGCACCTACCAGCCAGCCACACGCATTCCCACCCAGCATCCACTCACTCACACACACACACACACACACACACACACACACACACACACACACACACACACACACACACACACACACACACACACACACACACCTCCTCTGTCACTTCCCTCCGCTGTCTTCCAATTCCATTTCTCTCACTCTCTTCTCCTCAGGCTCTCCATCCATCCATCCACCCCCTTCTTGTCTCATACTGTCTGAACACACACACGCTCACACACACACCACTGCCTATATTTGTTTCCCAGTGCGCGTGTGCCCTCCTCTCTTCTCAGATGATAGTAATAAGGCCGGTGATTGCCGGAGATGGAGATGAGGGATGTCGCCTATTGATGATCGTGCCTGTGACAGCCTGGCAGCAAGCTAGACGTAGAGGCTTCATTATTAGCAGTACTGGTAACAATAACAGCAATGCTGTGGTCTTAATTGAATGAAAAAAGCCCGTGGCAGTCAGCATTATAATCTGGAGGTGGGTGGGAGAGTTGAGAAAGAAAGAGATGGACAAAGATGGGGCTGAGGTGATGGTGAGGTAGACGGGAAGAAAGACAGTGGCAGAGTGGAAAAAGAAAAGAGGGAAACAGGCACAGAAGCGCAACTCAGAGGAGGGATAAAGCTGAGATACATGAGGTGAAGTGGAAAGTGTGAAAGGCAGCAGCCAGGAGAGTGCTCGGGAAGAAGCGTGACGAGCGATGTGAGAGAAGCGTGGACAATTAGGACACTTTTATTGAGCAGAGAAATGAATAAATAATTGACCACAGTCTGTTTGAGTGGGGAAGAAGAGAAAAGCGAAGGTTATAAAGCACAGAAGGAACATGAGAGGAGAGGGAAGAGTAGAGGTAAACATAGGAAAAGGGAGAAACTATTGACTGAAATGATATTGATTTTAAAGGGTTGGTCACATTTTCTCTTTGGCTTGAAGGTTTTTTATAATTTGTGCACCACATATGTGGAAATGGATAGAACTGGATTTTTGTGTTCACATAGCATTAAAAATGCAACTGTTTATTTCAAATCTTTTGAAAGTGAATCGTGTGGTAAGTAGTTCTTCGAGGGCAAAAATATGATAGGAAACATTTTTGAAAAAAAAGATATTGTTGGAAAATTTGAAAAAAGTGACATATATGAGGACCTGTCACACCAGAAAGCACGGAAGAGTTACAGAAGAGTCACTATGTGGTGCCACTAGCTAACAAACGTGATAACACAGCAAGTGTGTAGCTAGCATGGTCGCTAAACGTGATAGCTAACATGATAGCATTCTAATGCTAATAGTTGTTGCATTTTCTTAACTGCTTATGGAGTTCATGGTGCTGGAGCCTATCCCCGCTGTGAGGTAAGGTGAAGTGGGAGTTAGGTTGGGGTAGACCAGTCCCTGTGCTAGTCACCAGTCTAGCACAGGGCTTGTGCTAATCAACGTAGCTTAATTTTATTTATGCAGAAACAGTTCAAAGTAACTCATGGAGCACCGTGTTGTCATGGAAGCATCCTACATCTTACAAGAGAGAGAAACCAGGTTTCCCAGGTCATTAAAAAGTCTGAACATAATATAAAGAAAAGTAAATTAAATAACCTATTAAATACATTCTAAGAGAAAATCAGTTTTAAAAGTTGTCAGTTTAAAAATCACTTGCTCAGCCTTGTAAAAACCTTTCATTATTACACACATTCATTGATGTAGGTATTTAGCAGCAGTTGGCCTTTAAGGACTTGAATGTTACTCAAATATAAAATAACTAATGGTAAGCTAAAATCAAAATGCGGCGTGGGGACGTAAAGCATCAAAATTGCGTTGGGATTATTGGACTTATTTCTCTAATATGGCTTGTTCACCAAAACATTGTTGAGGCTTGTTTTTTTTTTAATTTACTGAAATCATAAAAGCACTAGTTTTGATTTTTTTAAATGGAGCAGGATTCCTGGAACTCCAACTGTCTAACAAGTCCCTGTGAGCTAGCACTTGTAACAAGAGATTGCTGGCAGAACCAGGCTCTAGGAGGGGCAACCATCTGCTGTGGCCAGTTCGAGGGTGAGGTGAAAGAGAAGATAGAAGTTCTCTTTCTTCTTTTTGTGTAGGCTTTGCACCTTAACTGCATACTAATTTCACCCAGTTTATCCAGAAAACATGTTTTTACCTTTGACTCTTGTCACATTAACTGTATACAAACCACTTATGTTTAGCAGAGCAGTTTATACTCAGGCAGTGGAGGGCTGAATAAAAACTGATGGAAAAACACTTCTAATGAGCTTGGCACATTTTGAACTCTCTGGCTCTCCACTTCTGAGGTCAATGCTGTCAAGACAGATATTGGTCAGCAGTTCACGCGTCAAACTTCACGAAAGTTGAATAACAGACTAAATATATCCAGATTTACTTGCAGCCGATTGTGGAAAATGCTGCAACTGGTGCAAAATTTGAAATGGGGGATGGGCTTTGCTTGTTATAATCCACAAAACCCAGGTGAAAAAAACATTTTCATCAGAATTATTATTATTTTATGTACGAAGAGGAACAGTTCACAGTGATGTCTGTGGATTAGGGCGTCAAACAAGGACAGAGGGAGGCACGTTGCTGTGAGCACCGTGAACACAACTCAATTATCATCCATTGTGCTGCAGTGAAGGCAAAAGAAATATCAAAACCTTGGCTCACAAAACCAAAGCTAAGAAAGAATTTTGCTTAATTTTAGAAAAGGGAAAGTGAAGAGTTAATGAAGTCTGATAAATGAAAACTTTGTAGCTTGGACATTTATAAAGGCGATATGTCATAACAGAACTTTTTATTTATTTTTTACAAGGAAAATCAGCAAAAAACATATGCTTAAACTACTGTTCAAGAACACTGTGTGTACTGGACAACACACACACACACACACACACACACACACACACACACACACACACACACACACACACACACACACACACACACACACACAGTGACTAAATGATCACATCAGTTCTTTGTTTTGTAGCCTTTTTCAGCTGCTCCCATATTCACAAGGGGTCACCACAGCGGGTAGCTCCCCATGTTTGTTTTGGCACATTTTTATACCGGATGCTGTTCCTGTCCCAATCCCCAAGCGATTTGATGCATAAAGTATTTAATGAGCCATGTAAGCATTTCTAAAAGGATTATGATATACATTAGGAAGCTCATGGGGTTGCGCTGGCACAAACATATATTACACCATTTTTTAAAGTTCCTTTTTTATTCATTGTTTACCCAAAGAAAGTCACATTTTCTGGGTTAACAGTGGGGTGGAAACACCATCAAACATATAACCACATGATCACTAATAACATGTTTAATTTTAAGATGTATTTATAGTGTATAAACAAGATAAAACCTCTGGAGTTCCAAAACGTTTAAACAGTGCAGTTCCTCAGTTGGCCACATGTTTACATATAGGCAAAAACCATTTTGGTCTCTATTGTCAGTGTAAGGTTTAAAGTTTGCATTATTTTTATTATTAGGGTTGTGGTCACTTTAAGTGACAGGTGGATACCAACACAGGTGACTCATCTTACACTGCGAAGCGTGACCTAGCATATTTGAGCCACTGAACAAAATCTTTCATCGGTTTTTCCGTTACTGATGTTTCGGTCGGTTGTGGGGAATTAAATTCTGACGTTTTACTACTGTGATAATATGGATCGGCATCTGATGTCTGTGTCTGTCTGTATGATGCACCCATACAATATAAAGTATGAATGCATTTTACTTAAAAGCTTCAAAGCCCTGATTCAAACTTCTGCAGTGAGTCTTGGCAGAGGTGTATCTGATATCTGTGTGTTGGTGTTGTTGCGTCATCATAAAAATTTTTTTCCAGGATCAAGATTGCAACTGACCAATTGTGTTGTTGTGATGTCATAGAATTGCAATGTGGGGGACAACATGCCTTGGTTCAGATAAAACTCAAAACAAAAAGTAAGCATTTCAATAATTTTCTTTACTCATTTGTAGAATATGATCAATTTATTATTAGGTTTGCTGTTAGGCAAACATAGGTCACTCATGTTGGTTTGCTAGTGATAGCTTTTAAACCCATTAGCTAATTTTTGGCAGACAACCTAACTGGTCAGTTGCGATGCTGATGTTGAACCAACATTATTAACAACAATACCAACATGAGAATATCATGTAACCTGATGTAATCTTCATAAATGGCCAATGTTGTTGCTGGTATTTATACATGGACGTTATGTCTTATACAGCATGTGGTTGTATTCCGGTTTTGTATCGATGCAATCCAATACAAAGAAATAAAATACTGGGGCTTTTTCCTCCTGGGTCCCCAAAGTTTCTTCTGATCAGTGTATTTTAGGGCAGTCACATGTTTGCACCCGTGTTTTTCCACTTTGTATATTCCCTCACATTCCGATAGTTCCAAAGATCTCTCTTCAGGAATTTGCTGACTCTATCGATGCTACAATTATTATTCCTTATATTGATATGATGATTGTTATTCTCTTACTGATTAATAGTGATGTGATACCACTGATTTCCTTTCCGATACCAAGTAAAATTCAGGGTGGTATCGACGATACTGACCCGATACCGATACTTTGTAGAAAAACCTATTTTATTTATTGTATCTTTTATTGTATCTCAAATTATAGCTTCATAATGATTACAGGGCATCAGATTACTTGTTTGTATCGCTTAATAATGCACAATTATCATATAGAAAAAAAAAAACTGAAGTTGTGCGCTATTTGAACACCTTGCCTGCCTACAGCACTAAAGGACTCCGTGAGAGACGCCTGTCCCTCTCCTCTCCTCCTCTTCAGTTCCCCTCAACATAAGTTCGTCATATTCTGTGATATGATTTACTCTGAGGTGCTTCAGGAGTTTAGTAGTGTTGCCACAACAATGTTGCCAATGTAGCCAATCCAAATGATCTAGTTTCTTTCCACTGTGTTCCTGTAGATGATAAACTTACAAATTTACCCTAAATTACTAAAATATCGACATTTTAATCTCAGAATCGATTCTAGAACATAAATGACTGGTATCGGAGGAATCGATATTTCAGTATCGATCTGCACATCACTACTGATTAATTTAAAAACTGCAGCCAAAATGCACAGGAGGAATCGATGGTTCTGAACAACCCATTTATTGCAGGCTGGTCCACATTGTCAGTTACGGTGTAGGGTTCTGAGGGATCTGGGGTTATGCCGGAGGTTATGCTGTAGATTTACCGCTGAAGAAGAAATCCCTACTAAGCAATAATTGATAACTTTTGTCTCCACCAAATTAACCAGCAACAAAAAAACCAAAACAAAACAAATAACGCTCGATAATAATGTCACACTAGCATTATTATACATTAGTAAGGTATTAATAAGGGCTTAATTCATCATTTATGTACCATTACTACTCCTTAGTATGTAATTTAAAAATACAGATATGTTTATTCATCTGTTACATGTACAGCTATCACTGCTACTACAATGCTGCTCTTTATAATAACAGTCATAATAATATATCGGTATTTATAAATGGAGTAGTAATGCTATATAAATGATGAATTAAGCGCTTTCTAATACCTTACTAACACCTTAATAAGGCTTAATAGTGTGACATTATTATGAAGCGCTACCAACAAAACAAAAAAAGCAAGCAAACAAGGAAATTAACCACCCTGAAGTCAAGGTTTTGATGTTAGTCCACAAGCAACTGGGTGTTGTCACAGTACCCACAGTACCCAGTGTGTTTTTTTTGTTGAAGGAAAATTTCATACTCTGATCAGAGCACATTCAGTACTTGTTTTTGCAGGTAGCTTATGTGTTGGTGTCACGCAGCTAATGGCTCTGTTTTTATCACCGTGACTTTGTGACTCAACATGAGATGACACTCAATCTGTGCTTTGGCCTCTCTGACAGATTTGGTAGTGCTACGGCTCCATATCCAAACCTGCTAATCAAACTGTCACAGCACCCCACAAACATGCTAACAATGTGGTGAGACAGGTCCACGGGTGAGGGTAATAACATCATCACTCATATTAATAATGCCACAGGCTTTTCAAATGCCCTTTCTCTTTCTGACAGCATTAAAAAGATCGGGGGGGAAAAACAACTGAGGGAAAATCAATTTTTGCATTTGTACCTTGTTTCTACTTCGTTGTGGGAGAAGGAATACATTAATACAGTAATCACGGTCAAATCACACTCTGCTTAAGAAAAAAGAAAAAAAAGGCAAGTGGGGGGGAAAAAGGGAAAGGTAGGAGAGTAAGTACAATAGAGCTCTGATACAGGGAGCTGAGGAGAGACCAGACGCCGGGGTCTTAATATTGATAACATAGCGATAATGTCTGAGAATACAGAATGGGACACCAAACAAGAGCAGCCGAAAAAGAAAGGCAGGCACATCAGGCTGCACCTGTGAAATGGCTTAATGACAAAGGGAAGCTCTCTGGTGGTAGCAGCAGTAGCTGGCCTGAATTTTTTATAGTCGGCTTCATGGCGAGATAGCTGAGAGAGACAGCATGATATGCCTCACCCATGTTCCTCTGAGAGCAGTCTTTCATTAGCCTTCTTCCAACCCGAGGTGAGAGCAGTGGCCAGATGAAGTCAGGAGGAAATAAGAGTTGAAATTGTTTTGAGAAAGGGGGCCAAAAAGAAAGGGAAAGCTGCAAGTGTATTTATGGTCTTCTGAAAAATAAAAGCATCCCATTTTTGGCTGTTCTTGGGAGCTGTTCTGATGGATTTTGGGTAATGGAGTTTTGATGGATGCGCGGTGTCTGGCCGGTCCCGGGGTCTGAATTGAGGGCAAGTACCACTGATTTCACCCACTGATTTCTCGCCATCAGATATTGCAGCATCCCCTGCTTCTGGTGGTCTACAGCCAACATGTTTAATCCTCTCGCTAAATTGTTTAGGTGTGCAATATTGAATACCCCATAACCTTTTATAAGTTCTATAAAACAACTGCAAAACCACACAGGAGCCTCTGAGATCGACTTTCCCTAGGATCTCAAACATTCAAATTCCCACATGCACCCCCTCCCCCCTCACGTTTAAAAGGAGCAATTAGACGAGGTAAAATGATAATGTTTTCGTCTTTAGCATCCCTTTGGTAAACATTGCCGTTAGGATCAATTAACCAGCGGCTAATGAGCAAAGCGGGGGTCTGCCTCAATATTGCACCATTGTTCATTGGCCATTTTTAATTAATGGCTTTTGAAGTAAAAATCGCAAAAGTTTTTAATTGTTTTTCTTTTCCACTGGTGGAAGGAGGGGGGTGGGGGTGGGGGGGGGGTGTGTGTCAAGATCAGAGTGTTAATTATAAAGTAGGGGCTTTAAAAGTGAGAAGGATTTAGACTTTTAATTAAAGAGGAATTTGATGCGACCAACAGACTGAGTTCAGTTGCCGCACAATCCCCCGTTATTCTCCCCTGGCCGTTGTCGTCTATCTGCTCATCTTCTCCTCGGTTTTGCAGCCCTCCATCTTCTGCCACTCATTTTGCTCTCACTCCACCCCTGCATGGTGTTGATTTCTGCCCGTCTTACGGGGTGTTGCTATCAGAAGCCGGATTAGGGACTTTGAGCGCTCTGCTCTCAAATGGTAAAGATGAGGCCTGGGTGGGAAGGAGAAGCGGGAGCGGGTTGGAGGTAGGGCGGTGGAGGTGGTGGCGGGGGCAAGGGGGGATGGCTCAGTCACTCCATCGGATTTCCAAGATTGAATTAAAGAGCTTTAGACGAATCAGAACCCTTTTGGACATGTTCGCAACGTTGCCTCCTCCATTTTCCACCCTTCTCTTTCCGTCTCATCCTCTTACAGCCTCGCCAGCTTCTCCTCCCTTTGCCTCTCCATCTCCCTTCCTCCTCATCTGTTCTCCCCTAATAGCGCATAAGATTGTTTTCATAGCAGTGATAAATTAGGCTGAAGTGATTAGCATGGCGTGAAAAGTGATTACATACTGTAGCTTTGCTGATTTGTCGAACAGATGCCCTCTACCAACTAAACTTTGGTAGGTTACAGTGTTAAACTCCATCTCCCCCACCCACAGCTGGAGATCCCAGCAGACATATACAGGTTAATTGCCTCGATTGTGGATATAGCCCCACCATACCACTGGGAGTGCAGCCTGCAGTTCATTTGTTATTGCGGTAGCTGTTAACAGTCGTGCCTGTTGGCGCACGCCTCTTTTGGCAGTGTAGTTCTTACATAAATAGGGGGGGTGACTGAAAAGTAGTAGCAGCTGAGAAGCAGCAGTGACATGGGATGTTGACTCATGATGCCGTCGGCTGATTCAAATACCGATGAAGTTGTTAAAATTAGAATATAAGAGCACAATATTTGCCAATCACCAGGATTAATGGGTTGGCGGTATAACTTCCATCAGAAGCAGCGGGATGTGAGACAAAGAGCTGCTGTTTTTTTGTTTTTTTGAGGAGCCTCATCATCAGGGGTGGAATAACATGAAAGAATAGAACTAGAGAAATGGCTGACCTCCTGTTGTCTCACCCCTTCCGCCCGTGTTGCTGTGATTACGCCAATCACTGTCATTAGCATTCCCCGCGATTAATGTGATTTCTCATGCTTTGTTGCATGCATGCTAATGACGAGCGCCCCAGCTCGCTTCTCATTTCAGCAGCGCAAACTCTCCACAGCTCTCCCTCGAAACACTCATCTGGCACCGAATTAACTCCTCGAGCTGCACTGTATTAATACATGCAGTGCAGCCGGCAAATCCACTGCTGATTAAGACAACAACCTGACCCAGCATTCATCTACACTGGAATCAGCGCTTATCAATTTTAGCTCAGTGTGATTCTCATCTTTCATCCGTCTTTCTCTCTTCCCTTAACCCCCCACCCCCGATTTCAAACAGCAGAAAAGAGGAGGAGGAGCTGGGATTACCATACGTCAATCTCTCCCCTCATCCCTCCACCTTTTTAACTTTGTTGCTTCTCATCTCATCACGTGGGCGCTCTCCTTATCTGTTTATCCCACTCTCGCTAATCTTCATTTTTTTTCCTTTTTTACCCGCTTCTATCCCGTGCTCTCCGCATTAATGCCTTTTGTTGCCTTTATCTGACTCTTAATGTCTCCCACTCTCGTGTACCTTGGTTTTGCTCAAGGTTTCTCTTCAGTTCTACATAAAGCAAGTTCTTTATGCAGTAGACTGAGTGCATAGAAACTAAGAGATGCATTTTGGCTAGTAGTTTATGGCGGCATCAAGTATTAAGGTCTCTGGGGACAATTTTATTACACAAACAGGATTTGGAATGTTTATCTGAGTAGAGGGACATGTGCTATTATTGTGAGGAGATTATTGCACTATATATGTATTCAAGAAACCAAGCAGCCTGTTCTGCTATAGCTGCAACCTCTTATGCCCATGCTATATTTTTAGCACCATCCCTATGTTTTTGTTATTATTATTTTTAAATAAAATATCAAATTTCACATAGATTGTAGTGAAATTGTGCACAGATGCTTACAGCCCCCTAACTGACTAGTAATGAGTTGAACTTTGTGGAGAGGAATGGTGTCCCATTCTTCTCTGATCTGATCTGATCACGTCTTCTTTGTCATCTTTTATTATTTCATGACTTCTTTCTTTCTTCCACTGCAGAGCCATGCTGCTGTTATAGATGCAGCATTTGGTTTAGCTTTGTCTTCTTGAACTATGCTAGGCCTTCTATGAAATGAGTCACCTGGATGGGAGCATGTAGCTCTAACACTTGTCATCACTGATGTTGCATTTCTAGATGTGCACACTGCCAATTTCACAGGGATAAATAATTCTAATACTAATAGTAGTAATAAAGAGGAGACTGAAAAGAATATAAAATTTCTGCTCGACCGCAGAACAGTTTTGCACTTGAGCTTTAGCCCAAAGCAGATAGTAGTGTTTCACATACGATTCCTTGTTTCTGTGATAGAACTTTAGCCTGCATTTGTGATTGGACATAGATTTCTGAAAGTGAAGCCCTGCAGTGATTTCCAGGATCATGCCTGTTTGTGATCACAGGAATTCGGTATTGATTTTTGGCCTTGTTCCTTGTGCACACCTTCTCCAGATTCTCTGAATCTTTTAATGATATCATGCATTGCTAATGAAACATTGTTTAGTAATTGAGGAACACTGTTTAGAAATTGTTCTGGACTTCATAGATGGACTTTTTTGCAGATTGGTGAACTCTGGCTTTCTAACATGTTCTTGTTATGGCCTATCATGTTTCTGACCTGTTTGCAGGTAATCTAATTAGTTGCTAAATGTTCCCGCAGCTGTTTCTCTTTAGTACCACAAATGGTTCCAGCTTTTTGTTCCCCTAACTTATTTGAAATGTTTTTCTCCTATCAAATTCGAAATGAGCTAATATTATTCAGGACATAGTAAAACATCTCACTTTAAACATTTTGTGTGTGTTTTTGTGTTCTTTTGTGACTAAAATACAGGTTTATGAGATTTGCTTATCATTGCATTGTGTTTTTATTTGCATTGTACATCCAAACTCATTGGGAATAGAGATTATATTTGCATAGGTCCTCTCAGTCTTATAATAATCTTAAAGCTCAAAGTAGAGCAGTCAGTCTCACTGTAATATCTGCACATTCACAAGGAGAAGGGTTCTTAAGCAGTTTGAGACCAGCAACCCATAACATAATGTACCATCTGTACTCTTAGACGCCACTAGAATTAAAGTTTAATATTAGTAATCTAAAAGTTTTGAAAATTAAGATCTTATATCTATTAAGTGGACACAACATAAAATAAGATTTCTCTCATAGTAGGGAAAATTCCTCTGTTACGTTGTTAGTTAAAAATAAAGTTTAACAAACACATCAATACACACAGACACACACACGCACACAGGGATAACTGCTTCAACCAAGTAGACTAGAAAGTAGTGTAATTAGAGCAGCCATGTGTTCCTGTTGTCCGCAGCTGTCGGTGTGTGTCTGAGTAAAACGCCTTTTTTTAGAGTTTGTGTCAGAAGAGAAAAGGAGCGTTTCGTCCCTCGCTTTTTCTGTGCATGTGTACATATTTCTAAAGGTAGTTTTTCCACCGGGAGCTACTGTATTGTGTTTTGTTTTTCTCATTCGAAGGCTCACTTGACGCAGTACAACATTCATCATGATTACGCCGCCCCGATAATGAAACACAGTGGAATTAACATTCATTGTCCCTCCCCATCCGCTGGGAGCCTAAAATGTAAATGGGAAGGCTTTACTGTGTTTCAGTGGAATCAAAGTGTGATTCAAGGAGACCTCGTGCGACACTTCTTTGAAACAAAGTGAGTTAGTCAACTGTATATTTAGCTGAACATGGCCTTTGTAGTTGTTAAGTGTAGCAGTGTAGTTAACAGTGAAATCTAGAAGACTGGAAAACTGCAGAGATCCAACATGAAGAGCATTTAGTGCGCAGGGATGTTATTTTCCCATCGTAGCGCTTGTGGCCAAGGCTTTTGCTAATTAAGTGGGGGAGATTTTCTTTTTTTTTTTCTCTGAGTCACAAATGACTTTTATTGGCACAACTTGGACAAAAAGGAACATATTTGGATTTTTAAAAGTGCACCTAATTATACTGCTGGTTGCTCATGCATTGCGTTTGTTGCTGTACTTCTCCTCAGCTCAGCCTGTGCTTTTAACTCAAATGCTACGCTGGGGTTTTGAAGTTGAAAATAACCATCAGGTGTGCATTGGACAAGACAAGTGCACCCCCCCACACACACCACACACACACACACACACACACACACACACACACACACACACACACCACCACGAACATAATATATTTCCTATCATAACATGCTTTTGTGCTGCATTTGACCAAAAGAAGCTGAGATGAAAATAGCATTATTTTATTATTTTCTTTATGTATTTTCAAGGTGTTGAGTCAGAGGTTAGGGTTTCCACTTTAGCTTTTCAATTTATTAATTCCTCTCTGTGGTGCTTTTGCCAGCCAATAGTCTACACTTTTGATTCTGTTGATGGTTGTGATAAGTGCTTTCAGAACCCTGAAGGGCAGAGAGGGAGAATGAGTGTAATCCAGTACAACTAGCAAAAGTCATCAAATCGCAAACTCTGAAAAGGTAAAAATTTGAAAACTGCTTTTGAAAAACAAGGTGCAAAAATGCACATTTAGGTGTAATCCTTTCATGAGGCTGTGTTTCTTTTTTTAATGTGCTTACCGATTTCTTGAAGTGTTTGGATGTGTCAGACTGGAAGTGTTATGGTGAGTTTGTACCCACGGAGTGCGGCGAGCAGGTAAGGACACTGCTCAGGGTTAACGGGCTGGGTTGAATGCAAAAGTCCCAAGAGCCCTTTGAAGAGAGAGCGAGAAAAAAATATCTGAGTGTGAGAGGTGGAAATGGAAAGAGAAGGAGATGGAGGGAGAGCTGTGAGGGCGAAGCAGAAATGACCTCTGCAGTTCTGTTGATGACATGAAGCAGAATAAGAGGAGAGATGAGGGAAAAGAAGGGAGACAAACTGAGCAAGGAGGATTAAGAAAGCAGCTGGTGAGGATGATCCAGAGGAGAGTCTGGGAGGAGAGAAGGAGAGAGAGAAAGAAAGAGAGAAATAAGAGAGAAAGGAGGTGGAAGCTGAAGAAGAGGGAGGTGCAAGAGATTGATGAGGGAGAGTGAGAAACTAATTCTCACTTCACTCTGGGCTGGAAGATTAAGGAAGATTAGAGAGATAGAGTGAGGTAGGGAGAAAGATGGGGTGATAACTTCTACCACATGCCACAGAAAGATCTTTGAATGCCTAATACCCAGAGAGAGAGAGAGCGACAGAAAAAGAGTGTGTGAGACGGGGAGATTATGAAACATAATAAGAGGTAAAAAAACAACATACAAAGTGAATGAGCTGGGGAAGAGAGAAAGACAAAAAGCCAGAGTGACAAGAGAACCGATAGATAAAGATGGAAGCAAATCAGGCTCAGAGGGGTCCTAACAGTCGTGATCCCTGATATTATAAATGTCTTTATAGCCGAGTCCGTTTCTAGGAGTGTGTTCTAATTCATGTCATGGGAGTGTAGATGCAAAATCCAGGTCATCTATATACCTCTCCAGCATTCGCGTTCACTGAGTCTTCCCATTGGGATTCATTCTCCTGTACTGAGCCGGTCTGTGTGGCGGTATCTTTTACACTCTGTTCTCTTTTACTTGCAAAAAGGGAAGCCTATTTTCCATTCCCTGCCACTGACATCTATTTATTCTCTCTCTTGACTGTTGGTGCAAAAAATTTGAACAGCTATAGGCTGCCATGCATGTTTTCAGGAGGAAAGGGGTGATGGGGCGAATGCATAACACATGGGTAGACACAGGTGCGTGGATGTATATGTGCTTGCACACATGCACGCACGCGCATATATATAAATGTGTGTGTGTGTGTGTATATATCTTATGTTGTGGTTGACAAATGTGTGTGTCCTCATGCTGGAACACATGCCTGCTGCCACAGAAGTTTTCTGTAGGAAATGAGGAAGCAAGGAAAGAGAGGGGAAAAGAGAGGGAGAGTGCTGCAGTGGCAGACTCAATCCGTCATGCAGGATTACAGTGTAAGCTTCTCCACGGCCATAGATACGGTTTTATGGAAGAAACACAAGGCTTTTCTAAATGCAGTAGGCCCTCCTATCCTTGCTTCATATTAGAAACAAAAGCAGAGGGTGGAGGAGGGCCATGAGGCTCCTTCCTCCCCTGCGATCTTTGCTGCCTGATGGCTGCTATCTCTGAGGACTGATTGAGCATCCTTGATGCACTGTGGGATTTCCAGGGAACAGCTTAGGAGTGACCTTGATTCTCACCTCTGTGCCCTCACGCACTGGAGGTGTGATTGTTACTGCACCTATCCTGAGGCAGAAGTGACCTTGGAATGTGACAAAAGGCTCATAGCTTTGTTCCTCTTTGAAGCTGGGATTGGTAGGAGGTGATCTTATGCATTTGAAGAAATATTTTTTCCTTGCATGTGTCTCGTGTGTGTTTGAGAGAGATCTGCCCCTCACATCTTAAACAGAATTTATAGTTGCTGTGCTGGAATGATGCCAGAACATCATTCCAAACATTACACAGCATGAATGCGCCCCGCAGGGAAAAAATCGCCCTGAAAATACAACTCTGCCAAACTTTGATCTCCTCCATCGCCCTGCTACACACCACTGAAACGGGCAAACGCAGCTTGGAAATCTTCCCTCAACATACACCCACAGCCTTGTTGTACTTCTTTGAACTAGCACAGAGAAAGGTCCCAATAAATACAATGCTGCCACAAATATTGGAAAGTAAAAAGGGGTTAGTGTGCCCACATAGCAGAGGCTGACGACTGCCTTGCAGGAGAGCGAAACAACCGCCGCATCGCTGATGCTTCGCTGGATGCTGTGCAACATCTTGCTGCACAAAGCACTCTGCAGTTTTAATTTTCACATCCTTTATCCGATCCTCACCCAAGGTGGCCCCGCATTATAACCTGCCAGAGATACCGACTTAAACGTGTCGCAATCTGCTTTGTCTCCCTGAGCCGCTCGAAAGTAAACACAACAGCGAACTGACCCAAATGGAGAGCGACAAAAGCGAAATGAATCTGAGATTGGCTCGATGTCATTAGAATTACAAAAATATAGCAGGAAAAGACCTAGGGAGCATGAAAGTCATACACGGAGAGGAGGGGAGGGAGATATATGCTAATGAGGCTGGGACTTATTGACTTCAACGAGGGAGGATTAGAAGCTGTGACAGAACAAGCTTCCAGGCCTGTTCAACCAGCGGAGCCGAGGCGTGAATGCAGCAGGCTACGATAAGGGAGCAGGACACAACAACATCCTTGGGATAGATGGTTCTGACAAAATGCAGATACAAGTCGGTGCTGAATAGATATCAGAAAGATTAGTACCACGTTGTGTTGTTGATTTGGTAAAGCGGTCAATCCAGGACAGGTGCTTCCAGGGTCTTAAAGTTGGAACCAGGGATATCCGTAAAAATTATAGTTGGATGTGGCAGTCACAGGCAGCAGTGTCATTACATCTCGGCTATTTGGGACTCACATTTCAGTCACAGTAAATGCATCAAAACACATTTGAGATATCTCAAGTTTTCCCCAGTTCCCGTACTGGAGGTCACTGCTGCTGTCAGTTACTTCTCGAGGGGTGTAGTCTGTATGTTTGCCTCCACAATAACGTATTTTGACAAGTAACTGATGAATAAGCATGAAAATTGGAATAGACATACATTGCCTCCTGAGAATGAACCATTGACTTTCATGGCGTGCATTGACTTTTGGAGCAGAACACCTGTCCTAGTGATTTCCCCACTGAGTTTCATCTGATGGTTTATCCTTTGGGAACACTCGAGCTTTCAGTGTATTCTTGGATTTCTGGGCCCAAACTTCTGGTTCTTTAAACTGATCGATTTACCATAAGTTAATTTTTTATAAATAATTTAATAAATGTGATTTCTTTTCCAGGTCACTGATAGATGATGATTTCATGATCACATTTTGTGCAGTGTTTGTGGCTCTTTCCAAATTGGCTCCACATTACTATCTGCCAGAGATAGTGGCAACCACAGCCTGCTCAAATGCGACTGATGTAACTATAACATAATAACAAAGGCTGCAGCAATATCGACATATTTTTATGATATGGTAGAATTTACTATATTACCAGCTGCAGGTTGACATATTTACCCTCTATTGAATGAACTGCTTTCAAATTTGGCATTGACATTTATGTTCTGCACATAGAATTTAGTGGAAATTCTAATCTGTCCATGACTAAACCTGCAGAAATAGTTATTCCTATTAGTGTCAGCTATACTTAGTGTTAAGTGCTAAGTAACAAATATGTGCTACATGAAGGGGACGTTTTTGTCAGTTTGCAAACAAAAAAAAATATCATTTACAACCCACCCAAAATTCCAGTGTTAAAAAGTGTGGGTGCTTTCAGACACTGGTTGACAAGCTAATAAGCACTAAAGCGTTGTGATGCCTTAAGCACGGAATTACTGTGGCTCTAGACTTTTTACATATTTGCAGCTGCAAACAGATATTCATTTGTAGTCAGTCAAAGTATAAATTTCAGAACTATACCACCTTCCCCCCCAAAACCCCACAGCATGTAGGCATTAACACGAAATCTAAAGCAAACATGTTCTGTGATTGAGAATCATCCCAGAGGGGCCATTACAAACTGAACAAACACTCTTTCATCATCAAAATATTACACACCTGTTTCTCCAGCAAGCCCCACCAGAGAATATTAGTGGAAGCCAAAACCCTGAACACCTGTGGAGAACACACTCAAAGAAAAAAATTTCAGTGCGCAGCAGAAGCTTATTGATTGCATCAGAGGACATTAAAAGTAAGGCTGCTCGATCTTTCCTCTTTTCACTCTCTCCCCGCCTGGGTGGGAGATAAACATGAAAACGATCTTTAACTGTAAGCTGAAAAGAGATTTGTGCCGATTAAGGTGGAAGATGGAGTGTCATTATTCACTCGCCTCATTGGTCGGTAGCCTTGGTGCTCTTCTAAAATGTGCCATCACCTTTCCAATGCATCACATATAATCACAGACAACCTTGCACGTGTTGTGCTTATTAATCTCTGAAACGACCCTCTCCCACCTTACCGTGTCCTCTACGCTGCCTTGTCCAACCTCTAAGCCTTCTGAAAGGAACACCCTTGAAAGGCGAACGGCAGACGGAATGAGAAAAAGATGTTGTGAATTAAACCTGGCCGTAAACGTCTTCAAGCACTTTGCAGTGAAGCAGCTACGTTTCTAATGATGACTACCTTTATTGACCTAAGCTATCATGATCTGCAGCTCACAAAGATGACAGGTGGGAATAAACAGAGTCAATGCAAATCAGCTCTTTCAGTGGGTAATTTTCATCCACCTTTTTCTCTAAAAGCCTGCAAACGTGTCGCTTTTTTCAAAATTCTCACACGCACACACACACACCCACACACACATCTTAATGCACATACTGTTTGCACATGCACGCAACTTTGGGGAGATAAAGTCCATCTGCAATTCCCGAGGACTTCTGCTGAAATGTCAGTGCCAGTGTGTTGAAAGGATCAGATAGCTTTTTGATGTTGCGCATGCAGTCAGGCAGAAGAGGACGAGAGACAGGGCTGATAGGCATCAGGTGTAATTTTGGTAACTGCTTTGGCAGCTGATGACTCACCATTCAGAAGACGCAGACAGAGCACCAACCTAAAGAGAGATTGGCTGAAGTCAGATGAGCTGCCTGACACACACACACACACACACACACACACACACACACACACACACACACACACACACACACACACACACACACACACACACACACACACAAACCCAAAACATCCCCTGACCTTTGTGCATGAAGATCATTGGAGCTGATCTGCACCTTCAACTACTCAGCAGCGAAACAGCGGAAAGGCCTAAAGGTAGATGTCAGATGCTGTTATAGTCCAGTGACACAATAATAATTTGTTGCAGCCATATGATGCGGACAGCAGCATTAGGAAGTATGCAGTAGTATGCACATGCAGAATCTAGACATGACAGTCACAAGTACGTCCGCATTAAGGCCATAGAGTGGTGGGGTCGGGTGGGGTGTGGGGGTATGGAATGGATGGGTGTCAACGTTTTTCAAAGAGCTGGGAGAGACGCGAATAAAATAAAGCATTTGGCACAGTGTTAATTTTGGCCTTTTTAGCAATAATGCACACAGTCTGCTTTTTATGCATAATTTATAGTTTTAAAAGGCCTGAACGGTGAGCAGAATTTAGCAGTAAATCAGAGTCCTTCAGTGGGTCAGTGCTGTCACTGTTGGTATATCCACAAGCTCTTAGCCAGCACTTTACCTTATGGCCAGACAAATCAGACTTAGAACTACTTGAACCATTGCCAAAGCAGTAAAATATAGGCCACAAATGTTGTCCCTGTCATGACCCTACTGGCACGTCTCCTGGCACTGTGATTCTCTGGACTGTCTCCTGTCAAGATTTATTTGATCTTTATTGCACCTCTCACAGTTTATATACTGTAGCTTAAGATAAAGCAGCAGCAGCAATAGCAGCAGCGGGCCTCACATTTTCTGTGCTCAGTAGAGCTCGATCTGTTTGTACCCGTGTAAATATTTACATCTCTAAATTGAAACTGGTTGCAGTATTTGTGTAGAGAATATTGAATATTCGCACAAAGATGCCGGCTGCCTTAACTGTTGTATAGCTAAATTAAATGCAGATGTAAAGGATGAAAATTGAATAATATATGTCTAAAGATGCTGCTCCATACAATCCTATTAAAGTTGCTAAAGCTTACCCTGGATTCCTCTCACTTCCTTGTTTTTGGTTCCACAGAGCATGAAAGATCATTTTGCAGCTGCTATTTTTGCAATGATTAATTATATATGAAATACTTGTGCGCATCACATGATGAAAGTTGCAGTTTGGAGTAAAATTGCTTTACAGTTCATGTGTGGGGGTTTAAAATCAAACTTATTCCAGCAAAACAGCAAAACTCCCACTTCTGAGACAACAGTGGTGTTTCCCTAACCCAACATCACTGTGATCTGATGGAGAAAAAAAGACTTCCAGGGCAGCTAGATAAAGTTTCCTGATGTGGGTATAACATTTACTTTGGCACTATTTTTCAACCCTTGTTGGCAAGCACAGCAGTAAGATGTTTTTTGTAATTGGTCACCAAGTTTGCACACATCTCAGGAGGGATTTTAGCCCACTTCTCTTTACTCTAAATCCTTTGACAACTCAAAGCTTCAGATCCCTCCACAGATTTTCTATAGGACTGAGGTCTGGAGACAGACTCCATGACTTTAATGTGCTTCTTCTTTGGCCATTCCTTTCTTGACTTGGCGGTATGTTTTGGGTCATTGTCATGCTGGAAGCTCCATCCACAATCCACATCAGTGTTCTGTCTGAAAGATGGAGGTTCAAAGATTTCCTGTACCCTGTGCCACAAAGAATAATGTTTCCACCTCTGTCCTTCTTTAGGTCATACTCAACTTTTCTCTTCCTTCAAACACAGCGGGCCACATCGCTGGTAGCTGACCTCAGTGCTCTTAATGTCAGCTCCTTCTCAGCACAAGACTGCAGTACAATACTTACCTGTAATGCAGCAGCAGTTTGGATCTTTAATTTTTTTCTTTTTGTTGTTTTTTTTTTGGAGGTGGGGTGGGGGTGGAGTTTCTCTACCTCCTGTGAAAACAAATTTCTTTTTGTGTTCTCCACCTCCTGAATTGGTACACTGTGCAAATACAGTATTTGGTTTGCACACCGCTCCTGGATTACAGGTTAGAATTGTGCTTTTCGTATTTGCCTTCTCAGGGAACAAGTGTGTGCAAGCGAGAACAGCGACATACAAAGTGCCAAGGTGACAAGTGGACCCAGTTACTAAGCACGAATCACAGATGGATTTATGAGAAGCTGCTTCCAGACGTTTCTGTGCATTATTGTAAAGATAATTCAACACGAGCGAACGCTCACGTCTCGTGTTTGCTGTTTTCGCTGCATGTTCTGTATTTTAAATAGCCGCATTCTTGCTTTATGTTCTACAAGCTCTGACTCTTGCCTTTCATTGTAACCCCATTGATCTAGCTGAAAGCCTAGCAAATCCAAAAACCCCTGCTGCCGCTCTCTTATACTGAGTATTTTTAGTCTTAATCTCACCAACAGGCAAACAGCCACCCCTAAGTGGACTGAATTTCACAGCTCTTGAAGCCATGCAAAACTGTAAATTCATAGCATTGCTTTTTATTGCAAAAAAAGGAACAAAAAGAAAACAAAAAAATAGGGTTGTCACATTGTTTGCCTTGCACTTGTTTCCCTCTTTGCACTCCATAAAATAGCCTCTGGAGCGTTTTTGTGTCCGTAGGCTCGTGCTGTACACCCCCCATGAGAGGTTAGCACCTGCTGTCAGTATATCAGTAAGGGTGCGATAGAGACAAGGCTGGGGACACAAGCGAAAAAGATATTCATACATTAACAGATGAAAGCTTCTGTTGCTTTTCACCTCCTCACACTCTGACAGGTCTGCTTTTATCTGCCAAAGCTCA
Organism: Rhamphochromis sp. 'chilingali'; assembly: GCF_963969265.1. Lineage (NCBI taxonomy): Eukaryota > Metazoa > Chordata > Actinopteri > Cichliformes > Cichlidae > Rhamphochromis > Rhamphochromis sp. 'chilingali'. The sequence continues at coordinate 7,835,184 of NC_137943.1, read as the reverse complement.
AGGCGAGGACAGAGCTGCTTTATGGCGCTTTGCACTTCAAAACTACCTGGTTAGTCTTCCAAGGAGGGCCCCGCTTCCCTGCAGCAGCCACCCATCAGCACCTCGCATCCTCTTCTCACGCAGATGCTTACTCGCGCTCCACCATTCCACCAAACATTCCTATTTTTCCTTCATTTTTGCCCTCCTCCCCCTAGAGTTAGCCTTTGTTACTCTATGCATAATTCTTTTGGGGATGGGTGCGTTTTCTCTTCCCTCCTGGTGAAAGAGCGCTCCCTTTCTTCTCTTTGACTTTATTGTGTCCAGACAGGGAGTCCCCAGAGCTTTCTTTATTTTTCACACTTGCCCAGATATATACTGTGTTTTCAGGGAGAATTCAGTGTGGATGAATAAGGCTTTGTGAGGTTTGTGCGTGCATGTAAATGAGTAAGTTTTTTAAAAAGAATGTTTAGTCAATAGGGCTTGGCATGTCTGGGTTTGCTCATGGTTGTGGAGAAGGCTTGGATGGCCGTGTTGCTCCTGTGGTGGTGTTCTACCTCTCCAGGGGCTACTGGGAGAAAAAGAGGATAGACAGAAAGCAAGAGGGGGAATTGTAATTAAAATTTTCAGTCTTGTTAAGTTGGTGACAGCTTGCAATCGATGGCAAGAATCTGCCTCCAATACTAACGAACTAAAAGATCATTGGAGTTTTAGGTGGGCTGGGACCAGTAGAGGGAAAATAATTAAGATATTTATGGCCTCAATTAATCAGTTCACTGAGAAACTTGCTGCAGGAATACAGTACAGTTGGAAACTCTGAGAATGTACCTCAACTATATATTTTCTAAAACTCTAATTAGGAAGCCAGAGCTCCCTGAAGCAGCGAGCAGTATGACCTTATCATCCTTATTTACTCCTGAAATCCTAGTAGAGGCTATGGTTGAGATCCCTGTCCTGATCCATGCTGGTTTCACAAGGATGAAAACAGCAGTTTCGCCATATTACATTATAAAACTCTAATGAGGAAATATGAGCTCCCTTGTGATTCAAACTGCAGCACCCAATTATCCTTACTTACAGCTGCACAGGCTGATACACCCAGGTTAATGGCATAACAGAAGCTCTCCCCAAGGTGCTCAGCACAATGTGAAAGGCTGTGACATAGATCAATACATTATATCAGTGCGTCGACTCGGTTCTGGGGAATTCTCTCCTTCTGAAAATGCTGTAAAAAGATAAAAGAATGAAAGAATGAAAGTGGTGCTTCAAAGGAAAACGTCACATTGACAGAACCTCCCACGCGAAAATGTTTTAAATTTGTGCTCAGCTGGCGAGCGCCATGTTGATATTCTGCCCCTCATCCCGCCACCTGCCCCGGGCTTGTTAACAAGGTGCCCGTGGCAATGATTGCCTGGCCATCAAACTCCCAGCTGATAAGTTCCTCCGGGAGAAGCGGAGCTCTGTCATTGAATTCACCCCTGATCACCTCCTCATGCTGTACATTTGAGATAACGCTCGGCCATACCCGGCCTCGCATCCTTGGTAACGAGCGCTTTATATATGAATTATTCTGTAAAAATCCCCCCAGCATTTTGCAGCTACTTTGTGTAAGTGCGGGATGTATATTATTCGCTGCATTTGATAATTTGTTGACAGGATTTATATGCACAATTACGGTGTTGTAGCCTGTCATCAACATGGTATCCGGCGAGACACCTGTCACTTCCAATGTTGCAAGGCCCAAGAATGAGATTGGCTGAATGATTGAAGCCTGAGTGCAGTGAGGGTGAGGGACACAGTGACAGCACTGTGATTGACACAAATGAGAGAGAGGAGGAGATGATGGAAGGGAGCGAGGAGAGGACGGGATACTAAAACAATAGCAGGTTAAGAGAGTGGATAGAGGGAGATTTACAGATAGGCCGTAGAAGAGACAGGTGGCGAGTGGGAGAGGTGGGAAAAAAGCAGAGGACTGGGTGGGTGGGGGATGGGGGGGAGGGTGCTCTCTACAGTTCATCAAAAAGGTTTACTTAGAGAAAGAGAGTGCTGGGAGACAGGAAGCTGAGAGGAAGATGAGAGAGGAAAAGGGTGAAAACTATTCCAGGAGGAACATCCCAACTTCAGTCATGCCCCAGTGAATGTGCTGACAGGGTCTGTCTGTGCCACAGCGGAGCAAGTGTCATACACGCAGACACACCACAACACACTGCACAGGGCAAGAGGAAACTGCCACTGCTTAATCCACAACACACAGCATACACAGCATGTGTAAGCTTTAAATGCAGTTTTGTAGCATTTGCTGGATTAGCCCACAGGACAACATCACTGCAAAGGACACGCTTTCCACAGTCTGTTCCGTGTTTACTGAGATTACTATTCATGATTTAAAATTGTTGTAGTTTGTCTTCCATGATCCCGAAGAAAGAAAATGACCTCGAGAATGATGTTAAGAACTTGGGATCAAGTGTTTGAAAGATGTGAGAATTTTACCAAGAAGCCGTGAAATGTGGCCGTGATGTCCACGTGGGGTGTCCCCATAGACTCACATGTTCAAACGTCCATTCTTTAATGCAGTCTTGGTCTTTGTAGCCCTGTCTTTAATGTCCGAGTTGGACCAATTCGCTCTGTTTATGCCTCTTTGTCTGTTATTGTTAATGTATAATTAATCCAGTTATAAAGTGATAGAAGTTTTAGCTCCAATTATTGGTTAGAGAAAGTCGAATATTTAGAAGTGTTTTAATAATTTGTTTGTGTTTGTGTGAATCAAATATGGATTTATGGATCCAGCTTGCTAATCTTCCTAACATTGGCTAATAACTAATACCCCCCCCCCCCCCCCCCCCCCCCACACACACACACACACACAAAACAAAAAGACAATCAAACAATAATAATGCTAAAGTGACACAACTGCGCCGATCTTTTATCTACAGTCTATGGGATTTATTAATCAAAGATGCCTATTGAATTGACACGACTGAATTGCTGTGTCAGAGCGGCATACCAGCAACTAAAATGTTACATCGCTCCCCGCTGCTTTGGTTTTGACCGTTATTCTATCTCACGCGATTTCTCCAACATCTTGAAAGTGTTTTAGCGAATCACTGGCATTTGGAGTTGAATTACACCGTACACATGGTCGTCTGCCTTTGCACGCGTAGTAGCAATAAAAAGGTTTTTATGTTAATGCAATCTGGGAAATAGTCACATTATTGACTTGTCAGATGTGTGGGCTGATGTTACTGAAACACTACTGAAGGGCTCCTGCTCTTATCTTTAAACAAGCACACTGATTGATATCTGACATTTTGATTTGGCGTAGGATTTCCATTTGAGGCTTGAGTGCTTGAGAGACATGCTGAAATTCAGATGTTTACCAACCTTTTAGATCGCTCGGGGCCCGACATGCAACAAAGTGCATCCACGTCTACGGCTTGCATCTGAATTGAAATGTTAACTGACTGATCAAAAGACAGTATCAATCGGGGTAATTAATCACACTTTAATATAACATGAATCTAACTTCATGTCATAGCTGGTCTCCTTCCAGTGCAATCTGAAATCCTTGACAGTTGTTCCCATTAATAAATGCCCAGAGCAATATCTAATAAGAGTTACTCTATCACCTTTCCATATACAATACCGCGGTGATAGCTTTGTCCCTGTCTGTCTCGCGTAAAACATTTCAGTGATTATGAAGCTATAAATTGAATTGCGTTCTTGCCCTAAAAAAGGCCTTTGTGAAATTGTGATTGCTGCACTGTTAAAAGGTCTGTCCTGCCTGTCAGTGACTTCTTTTACCTGTCTGTGCCTCTCCACTTTTAATTAACACAGTGCAATGATTAAAGTTTTAACTTAATTATCTTTATCTTTTCTCTCAGGGTGTTCAACCCTCGGCGGGAAACTGAATGAGACACTTGACGAGAGGAGTGGAGGGAAAAAAAGCAGCGGAGAGAAACTTGGTGAGATAGAGGGAGATATCAGGCAGCTGGAAAAAAAAACAAAAAGGAGAGGAGTGACTGACACCTGCCCTCCAGCTCGGTGTGAAGGGCATATAATGGGAGAGTGAGAGGAAGGGCATGAGGAGAGGGAAAGGAGAGGAGAGAATGAAGACAACCGGAAAACAAGGCCTGCCTCAAAGCAAACCTGTCTCCAATTAGGACATCTCACCACAAGACAAGATGATTACGAGAAATTTTCTCTTCTTGGTGTCCTTGTGTCTGTGGGAGGGGCTTGCGAGAGGTGCCTCAGCCAGTAAAATTTTACGGAGGAGAGGAGTGGGCGGATCGCACGTGGTGAAGCTGGGGGAGAGCCTTTCTATGGACGCGAACGTGGATTCGAATGCAATGCCCGTGGTTACTCTTCGAAACCTGATTAGCCACGAGCAGGCGAGCGACGCCAGATCTTTTTCTTACTCCAAGATGTTGCAGAATCATCCTGCCCCATCTGTAGCTAATAAGGAGAGACAAACTTTCAAGCCCAAGCGCGAGGTTGACTCTGTGGCCCCGCGCACATTGGCCGCTAGCAAGGAGTTTACCCAGGATGGGAAGAAAGTCAAAAACAACACCAAGAATGCTGACTCTTCCAAAACAGGGAGGTCAGAGAAAACTTTCACAGTTCATCATAAGCCAGATATTCACTCTAATAAAACCAAGTTTAAATCTGGCTCCAGGTCCAAAGGCAGGCCTGATTTCAGCGTCCATACTACGGGCGTGCCAGGGAAAGGTTTCAGCATAGACTCGAGCCGAAAGCTGAACCTCACTGGCAGTTACGGGGTGCTGAAGCTGCTCTCAAAAGACAACCTGGTTAGGATTGTCAATTCCCAAATGCAGAGCGTTCCCAGCTTGAGCTTTCCGAGCAAGGGCAGTCGGAGCAGGAAGCGAGATTTGATTGACGTTAATCACGGACAGCTAGAGCCTCAGAAAGTGCCGAGACAAGATATAGCTGTCACTCAGTCTCATGTGGGATATGATAATCAGACTGCATTTCCTTATGCCAGCCCAGTCGCCACTACAGATCTTAATCGGGACCGGGGCCCTGACACTCGTATTAATCCGCTAAGTGAAGTCAAGCCAGCTTTAAGTAAAGGGCAGGACAACTTGGGAAAACAGGGTTCAGATAGCGGCGATAGCAAGAGCAAACACTTTGCTCGTTTCCTGTCAACACCTCGCAGCGAGGTCAGTTTGAGCCCTGAGAAGGAAGTAATGATCAGCCAAACAGAACGGCCATTCACATCGACAAAACATCTCCCGCTGTACGTTCCCTCTGAAACAAATGAGTCTCCTCCGTCTGTGCTGACAATGCAACCCCTGGGAGTGAGACCGGGGAACAGAGCAGCAGAGTCCCGTGGAGACCCATTAACAGAGTCAGCTCACACTGCTCAAACAGATCTCAGCACAGCTCAGTACTCCGCAGATGAAGACAACAAACTTGTCAACAGCAGTCATGTCCTGAGGCTCCACCCTGCTCACGAATGGAGCCGCGTCGGGGAAGACGCCAAGATGCACGGCGCGGATCCCAAAAACGCAAAGGGCCTCGTATTTGAAGAAGCAGAGTCAGAGGTGGAAGAGGAGGAGCGCGATCGCATGGAGGTGAAGGGGTCACGGTCTCGCAGCAGGAGGAGCTGGATCTGGAACCAGTTCTTTGTGATTGAAGAATACGCCGGGCCGGAACCTGTGCTCATTGGCCGGGTAAGGAAAAAACTTCATTCATCATTTACAAGGGCTGTGAACTGTTTTATGAATGTTTTATGGATATTTAAGACACTGTTACAAGTCTCTTACATGGCTTATTTAACCCAAGGTCCTCGTTTCAGTTACACATCTCATACAAGAAATCATTAGCATACTTTAGCCCCATAGTCACGCTCCAAGTTTTTTTTTTTTTTTTTTTTTTTTTGTGCATCGTTATAATCTCGCAATTGGAATTGATTTACTTTCCTCCAATATGGTACCTTCCAGGTAGCTGTAAAAACGCCAATGAATCTATGAAGTACCGAGGCGGGACAAAAGCCCCCGATCCGGTGAGCCCAGGGGGCTCGTCATGATCACAACCAATCTACAGCAGCCAATGGGAATTGACATATCCAGGCGAATTAATAGCTTTACTTTTTCCTTCCACCATTGATCCTCCCCGGAAGGCAGAGAGCAAGAGAGTAGTCCAAGTGTTCCCTCATTTCCCTGTAGGTCAGTCCTGTCAGCTATCCTCGCTCTTGGTCTCAGGCCTGCAAGATCCTCCTAATGCTATTTCATTCAGACTGATTTATACTTGCTTTGACAGGATTTATCACCGCATTCGCCCTCAGCACAGTCCTATTGCTCAGGTCTGCAATTTATTTAGATCACTGACTGACTGTGTCTTGCCCAGTACACACACACACACCTCCCCTCTCCCTTTTTTTAAAGAGTGAGCAGACGAGCGTGGAAGAGGTCACGTCGAGTGGACAGAAGGTGTCTCGGAGCCCTGCACTGTAATGGCTGCGCTCTCAGTCCTCAGCATGCGCCAACTGTCTCAGTACCCAGCTGCGGTAGATGAGCTAATTTATAAGCCTGTGTGGCCAGTTTGCTGAGCAAATGAATAGTAATGATCCCCGTGTGACTGCTGTAGGCTGTGAGAAGCCGGTGTGCGTGTTTGTGTGTGTGAGCGCTTCAAGTTCAGAGCTTCAGCTCAGTGGGAGGTGCGTTGAACTGAAAAGACCCACATCACATTGCATCTTTAGGTTTTAATATCCAGGTGCAGGCAGATGGGCAGGACCTCGCGGGCTTTGTGCGCAAGCCTCCCTGATGTTTAGCTAATATTTAATGTGGCTCCTTTTGCTTTGTGCTGTGACTGATGAAGGTCTGAGTGGAATGCTGGGAAGCACTGGAGAAGATGTAAGAGCCAATGGTCCAGCTTACAGATGGCACTGCGTGTAAAGCCATTAGTGCCAATCTGCTGTGTCAAGCAGGTATTTATGCCAGCACATTGTATGGCACTCAAGGAGGGAACAACGCCAGGCCACACACACACACACACACACACACACACACACACACACACACACACACACACACACACACACACACACACACACACACACACACACACACACACACACACACGCCCATATGATAGTGCTGACACTTGGAGTACACCCAGAACACTATTGTGACTGTGTATCTGTGTGTACTGGGTTAGAGATGCGTATGATTAGTTCCCTACTGTATGAGACAAGTGGCGGCACACATGTATAATGCTCTTATAGATCTTAATACGCTTATGAATTTTTAATCTCCCGCTCTGGCCCAGTGTAGGCCAGCTCTATAGGTAGAGAGATCAATGCGCGCTTGTCGGGGGTTTTTTTGTGTTTTTTTTTTTACCCTATTGAGGGCCTGATTGTGTTTTAATGGAGAAGTGTGAAGAAATTGACTGTGCAGGCCAAAACAGCTCCACCTGCCAGACCTAGCCCAGTCCAAAATCAGGCTCAGTCAGCTGCAAATACTGTTGCCTCTGTTTCAAAACAACGCATCTCACCTAAAACCAACTATACTGTCCTTACGCAAATCGTGGTCATGTGAAGGTGTTTTTCTGCGGGCTTGTTTTAAAATACGCCTTGTGACATTGATTCATGCTGGATTTTTGTGTGATCTTGGACAGTTTGTTCCAAATAAATCTCTACTAAAGCTGGAAACTAGAGCCAAGAGTCTAATCTGTGATGTCAATAGGAGACAAAGGCCCTGCTGCTAAACTGATAATGAATTGGTGGTGTGGAGGGGGTGGAGGGGGCAACTCTGTGGACACAGCGCTGGGCGCAGTTTTGAAAGGACATTTATGAGCACTTCCTCTGATTTCAAACTTTCAGAAGCTCTGTCACAAAAAGTGCTAATCTGTTCATCAATCTAAAGAGAATATAAAATGAAGCAGTCTCTGAGCCTTCCACTATCCATCAGCTGTTGCTTGAAATATCTCTGCACTCTCAGAGATGCAAGTTTTTGTTTACTGTAGCATATTGCTTTTGGAGAGTTGTTCAGGTTCACTAGAGTTGCCTAAAAGGGCAAGAGGTTTTCAGCGGTCTGTCTGAGTCAGTTTTCTGCTCTCTACAAACACCCTTTCGCTCTTTATGTCTCTCTTACACCCATGCAGAGCCCTGCACACACACACACGGGCATGCACAGGCACACAAAAACACGTGTGCACACTTGCAGACGCTGCCATGTTACTATATTTCCTCACAGTGGAGTGTCTCTGCCCCATGATAATTGTGAATTTAATTGATGCTGTCACATGGTCTGTAATGGGGTTTCAAGTGATTGCAGAGGCTGTGTGAAAGAAACACAGATTTTTCTTGAGGAGAAAAGGCGCCTCAGCAGAGCTGGGATTAAAAAAAAAAAAAAACGCCCCTTTTCTGATTAGCTTTTCTTCTCCCCTTACTCTCTCGCTGCTGAAATGCAAACTCCCTAACACCTCATGCGGGGGGAAAACGTGACATATACAGCAGCTTCTTCCTCTCTGTTAGGAAATTCCTTCTTGCCCCGTCTTCACCCCGATAACAGCGTAAGCATATGTGAGACCTGGTGTGTTGGTGAACGTGCATATATAATTCACCAGCGCAACAGGAAGTGGACTTAGGCTATCGTCCTCATTAGCATATCATTTACATCATCATGAGCATACATAATTCATAGTTAGTGAAATATGCTGGTAATACGCAATTAACATTGCTGTCTGTACTATACATGGCGCTCACACTAGGGCATGGCAGGAATCTATAACATGTAGGCATCAGTGGGAAATAGTAATTAGATACTTTTAGCTCCTGACATGCTGAACAATACCAGTCATTTCTCATCATTATATTGAATCATTAACATTCACTACTAAAAATTGCTCTGCAAAGTGCATTTAAAAGATTCCCCCTGCCTCGGGGCATCTTAAGATATATAAATAAAACAGTTAGTTACCGACTGTCCTGCTAATGATAAGACCTGAGCCTCTGGGTGCAACATGCGCACACGAGATATTGGAGAAGTGCTTGTAGGAAATCCTCGGTGTGATGCAATGGTGAGAATGAGGTTGTCAGATGAAGTTAATTCTTAGTATGCATGCTTTTTCTCTAATTTTCACTCTTGCAAAGCTTGTTCCTCATTAGCTACAAGTACATTTATTCAGCTGCATGCAGTATTTCTCTTTTATGATAAAACTATACTGCTCAAAAAAATGAAAGGAACATTTTGAAAGCACTTTATTTCTCCATAGAACAATCATGCTGGATATCTATGCCGATATAGACTAAGTAATGTGTTAGAAACAAAAGAATTCAAGTGAAAAAATGAAACAATTTAGTCCATTTTACCAAAATTGCATTGCACCAACTCAAAATGGTTTGTGTGGCCTTGCCGAGACAACTGATGGTGACCTGGGAGATCTTGTCCCAGTTCTGGATCAGGGCATCACTGAGCTCCTAGACGGTCTGAGATGCAACCTGGTGGCGTTAGACGGACCGAACCAGGGGCCAGTCGAGGTATCAGTTCCTTCATCCTCCAGGATTTGCTGGCATACATGAGGCCGGGCAGGGTAGGGTCATGCATCTCATTCTGATACCTAATGGCAGTCATGTTGCCGTTGCCTAGCCTACCTAGTCTTTGTGTCACTCCAGGGACAAAGTAACAGGCAGCAAAACATTTTCCCTGGCTTCTCCAGACCCTTTCACATCTGTCACATGAACCTGCTCTGATCTGTGAAAAACACAGTTTGCCAGTGGTGGGCTGAGAATTCTGGTATTCTGTAAATCCTAATCTGGCACCACGGTGCTGGGCAGTGAGCACAGGGCGCACTAGAGGATGTCGGATCCTCACGCCACACTCATGATGTCTGTTTCTGATTGCTTGGTCAGAGACATTCACATCAGTGATCTGCTGGAGGTCATTTTGTAGCTCTGGCAGTGCTACAAAAGGCACAAAGGAGCAGATACCTGTCCTGCTGATTGGTTAAGGACCTTCTACGGCCCTGTCCAGTACTCCTCGAGTAACTACCTGTCTCCAGAAATCTCCATGCTCCTGAGACAGTGCTGGGAGACACAGCAAACCTTCCGGCTATGGCACGTATTGATGCGCCATCCTGTAGGAGTTGGGCTACCCGTGCAACCTCTGTAGGGTCCGGGTATCACCTCATGCTACCAGTAGTGTAGTAGTGCACCTGTTGTTATTTCATTAACATCAAAGCAGCTGAAACTGATTAACAACCCCCTCTGATACTTAACTGACCAGATCAATATCTCACAAGTTTAAATGAGTCGATGCTACACTCTGATTAAAAAGTGTTCCTTTCATCTTTTTTCAGCAGTGTATTTCACAGCTTTAGTAACTGGGTATCTCACAGGCTCTACATACAAACACAAGGCAAACAAATATATAGATAGTATGTATTTTACTGCTAATGGATTCAGGTAGCGTAGGCGTGGACTCATGGGAAACATTTCATTGGATCAAATTTGGCCTGAAATGTTCGAATCTTAACTGTAATTTTATATGTGACGCAATACTTCTCACTGTACTATTCCTGCATTTCACCACCGTCTGTTTTTGATCCTTGCTTATTATCGTAAAGCTCAGTTCTTATTTTGCTCCTCCTATGCGTCTTTCTTCTCCGTGTGCCTCCTGTGTTCTCTTTTTCTGCATTTCACATTGTCTGAGTTTATTCTCGGTATCTCTGTTAGTGTTAGCTTCTTTTTTTTAAAGTTTACTTCGTCATGTGGTTTTCTGTTTTTACTTCAATCCTCTCTTTCCGTGTCTCAAATGAGTTCACCTGTGCCTTGTTATCCCTCGCTTTGTGTGTGTGTGTGTGTGTGTGTGTGTGTGTGTGTGTGTGTGTGTGTGTGTGTGTGTGTGTGTGTGTGTGTGTGTGTGTGTGTGTGTGTGTGTGTGTCAGTCTTGGTCTTTTGTCAGGTTGTGGTGGCTTGTATTCCTTGTTTTCCTTCTGCTGTCTCTCTGCTTTTGGATTTCAGTAGTTGATTTTTGTTAAATCAACGTCGAACAAAAGTTTCTCTTTGTGTCAACAACTGGGTCCTACTTAATGAACTCTACTGCACATGTGATATGTGTGCCTGAAGTGAAAGCTTCACTACTTCTGCAGTAAACAGACACTTCGTTCCATCCCTGACATGCATAGAAGTTGTGGAATAGACAAACACGCGCACACTTGTAGATTCTAAATACACATTTGTATCAAGAATAGGTAAAACACACTCCGTCGCTGCAGAAACACATCACACAGAAAACTCGTGAGCCATGCTTCAAAGTTATAAATAAAAGTGTGCAGATAAAAGGCTCTCTCATGAGTCTGGAGGAATGAGAGAGGAAAGAGGCATGGAGAGGCAGACAAAAGATGAGAAGAGCGTGTGATGGTGCCAATAGGAGGGCCAATTGTAACTGTAAACACACACACACACACACATGCCTCCTGACAAGACACTCATCAATAGTTATTAAAAAAAGGACTCGGTGTTTTCCTGTGCTTCCACTCTCCCTGTAGAAATCATTTAGCCTCCGGGTCCAAGCACAGCAGGGGTGAGACAGCAATTAGAGAGTGACTACAGTGCAGGGAGGGAGGGAAGAGGGGAGGGTGAGACAACGAGGGAGAGCAGAGCAAGATTACCATGCAGGACAAAGAGGGGATGATGTGCAGGGGAAAAGTAAGAGAGACTACAGAGAGGGGGACGTACGGCGGCGTTAATGGCGTGAGGATATATGGAGCAGAGGGAGGGAGGGGAAAAATGTAAGTGGTGGAAAGTGAGGAAAGGTTAATGGCTGACAATTGGTAGATGGGAAGAATGTGTGAGACAGTTAAAGGAAAAAGAGAGGAGGGGGAAGGACCACACATCTCTGAAGCTGACCTCGCAGCCCGTCGAGGCCTGAAGCGAGTCGGAGGAAGGAAGACGGGCCGGGGAGACGAGGAGAGGGTTATGAAAAGAGGCAGGGCATCAGTGCAGGGACGTGCAGGGTTTACAACGAGGAAAATACAAGAGAGCAGGAGAGAGAGAGGAGGGAATTGAGGATGCAGTTAAATACCATTTTATTGCAAGCCCCTGTGGAGGCCAGATTTAAATGTGTCTCAGTGCTGAGTGGGTGCAGGATCACATAGAGAAAATAATAGACAGGAGGAGGGAAGGAACAAGGCTACGAGGGGAAAGAAGAGGAAGAAAAGAGGAGAAGCTGTGGAGTCTATTAAAGATGGAATTCAAAGGAAACACAGCCCGCCGTTCTCTTCTTTTACTTCCAATCTCCCTGCTCCCTTTATAGCCCCTGTTTCATCTCGGGATAATGTCGAACAAATCAGCAAAGCAAGTATCTGAATTTAAAGCATCATTCTCCCGGATGTGAAGATGGCAGTATTTTATCTCAGGGAGTGTATGAGCCCCCTTTAGAATACATCCAGAACATTTTTAACTTAATATAAAAATACATTTGGAGGTAACCCCAGAAATATCGGCTAGCATTTGTGTAACCTTAACAACCCGTAAAGGAGTGTAACGGCCTAAAATAAAGCAAAAAATTAGAGCCGGGGATGCTCCATTACCTGAGGTTAACCCTACAAGGTTAGTCGGTGTCAATGGTGAGAAATACAGTGAGAGTTTAAGTGGTGGAGTATGAAGGGAAGAAGGCTGTGCAGGAGCTGAATTCATGATTATGCATAGCCCAGTGTGAGCTCTGTGACCGTGACCTTGAGCTAATATTTATGCTTTGGCCTAGACTGTGCGCTCCACTTCTCCCCGTGGCCCTGAAGGAGCCCATGAGTCAGAGAGCTGAGGGCATGGGCAACAGTGGAGGGCAGAGGAGGCTAAAGAAGAGGAGACGACACATGACTGAAAGGAACTGAGTGAGAGAAAAGAACAGGAGGTAGTTACAGTGACAGAAGTCATCCTGCTGTGAACCTGTTGGCTGCTCAAATTTGATTTTTGTACCTGTAAACCCGTAACATTAACACATTACTAATATTAAAGCATTAAATTAAAAAAGCACTTCTCTATTCATGTGAACATTAATGCTGTTTGTAAATGAGGTTGTTGCATGAGCACTGAATTTTAGCTTCCTTAGCCTAGACGGCCACGTTACTGTTAAAGCAGCAAAGCTGCCATCCCCAAAATGTCTTACACATTTCCTCATAATCAGGACATTCATTTCTGCTCAGTCATATACAGTAACTGGCCACACATGAGTCTACTCCAGTCAGGTTTTGTTGACCTAAAAAGAAAATAAATCACTTTTATCGTGTGCCAAACAAGCCCACAGCTACTCAAGCAGCGCTGTTGGTCTGTAAAGAAGATAGACTGCAAGAGTTGTAAAATGTGGGTCCATGATATGTTTAAGACTTATATACACTGTATAAAGAAGATGGGAGCAGCTTCTGGGTCTGAAAAGTCAAACCAGTTTAAAGTGCTTTAACCTCCTAGGACCTGGCGTCCACATATGTGGACATCACATTTTGGGTTATTTAGACCAAAATACTCAATTTTGCCCCACATGGGCCTGATATCCACTTACGAGGACATTATACTGCTACTGTTCTATCAAAATTTTAAACAAATATCCTCATATGTGGCTCTTATTTTTCTTAAAAACAAAAATAAGGTAAAAAAATAATCTGGTAATTCTTTGTTTTTACAAACATCGGGCCCCAATCAGCCCAAATATCAAAGAGAAATTGAAAATGCATGCCGTGGAAGAGTTCGAGTCTTAGGAGGTTAAACATGTATGAGCTTTAATGACTAACATTGGACAAAAAACAACAAGAAAAAAATTCCCAAGAAATTCTGGGAAATTGATTTTTCCATCTCAGTAAGCTCACTCCTAATAAATTTATGGTCTAAATTGCTAGTTCCAGGTCTTTTTAATAAAGCATGATGCTTGTTTTTGGAAAGTATAGTCAGTTTTAGAGAAAAACATAAAACATAAAAAGGTTACACTGTGGGGTGTGGTTTCTCTGCTGCATGGTTCAATTGTGACTTAATTTATTTAGTTGAATCCACACATCACTTGTGACCTAATGTCTTTCAAAAGACATTGTGGCAGTGGCAGAAATGCTGAACTTTGAGACTTCAAAACAAGATTTTCTTATAGCTACACAGAGAATTGTAGTTAATAGCAATTAAGATTTGTCTAACGTGTTTGGAAAGATTACCTTAGATTACCATGACCTCAGTGACTGAGAACCTACACAAACAACTAAGATTCAGTTAATTTAAGGCTTGAAAACTAAAATTTATGATAAAAACTGTATTTATGTGATTTGTGAGCAAACAAAAAACAGATCTCCATGTGCATTTCTTTGAATACTTCCTCTTTATTGATGCACAGCTGGTGTGAAAAGGCTGTGAGGCGGGCAAAAGGCTCGGTTACAAAGGTGAGGGGGTGCATGGCGAGGGCACGTCAGGAGATGAGATTAAGGTCGGCGTGAGATACGCAGGAGGCCGTGGGAGGGAGGGCAGAGGGAGCTGGTTGGAGCTGGCCACAGATGGGAGAGGGGAACAGAGGTGAACGAGGATGAGGATAGAATCACACAGGGGCACTCATGTTACTTTTTTTTTAATGCATCCTGAGTAGCAAGCCTGAACAAACGGGCATTTTCTCCCCCAGGTCTTCCCTAAAGACATGCAGCTAGTGGGGTTAGGTTAACTGGTGATTTGACTTCTTAGATGTCTTAAAATATGCCAGTACGCCTTTGAACTGGAAACCTTTTAATCTAACTGGTCAACTAGCTGGTTACATCCCAAACAACACATACACTTTAGAAGCTATATTGTATCTCCTGTTTCTGTTACTGGTATATCTTAAGAGCAATTGTGAGAACATCATGTATTATTCTTGAAAGAAATTATGCTTTCTATGTATATTGAGTAAACTAACACTTGACTAACACCTGATTCTCGTGGTGTAGATACACCATCTGTATCTCAGAGAAAAACGCAGGGAGCTATCAATATAGTAAAACTATGATTCAACTTATTCAAGTTTTCTTGTAATATATTCTCTATTGACATGTAAGACGTTGTCAGCCATTCCTCAGGCAATCCTTCAGCTCGACACCAGTAACTGCAACAAACAGGATGATAAACAGAGCTTGAAAATTCCCTTCATTATTGCCCACTTTACGCACACACAAATGCACGCAGGCTCCTTGGTTCCAAGTTGGTAAAAGCCATTCCTCTTGGCAGTGGCACGCGGTGGCATATATGTGGGCGATTTGCCCTTTAAATGTACAGCAGTGAGTTAAGCCTCCAGTGGCCTTTTCCAAGCTCGTCTCCCTCGGCTAAAAAATATGATGTGAAGTATACAACACTAGAGTGGAGCACTGAAGCAATAAAACACAAACAATCATCTGACTAGCCGCCACACACACTCACATACACACACTCTCGCTCTCATACATCAGCTGATTATGATAATCAAAAGTGGGATTTGCATACTCCGAGGCTAAAAGCACAGTTTTGTCCTGAATAATGTATTGCGGAGGAAGACAACAGTGGCGAGATGCATTGAGGAGCTTATCGTGCTAAAGGAAAAGTCTAATAATGATGAATAATAAATGCTCTGTTAGGAAGTGTGCGAGCAGGAGGAAGTGTGTGTGTGTGACAGAGGACTGTTTTGCGTTCTTCGAGGCCACACAGCATGCCCTCCAGAGACAGATTATATTAGATCAAACGGGAACAGGACAGCGTGTCCACACCACAACCGAATTAACGCGCCGACTGACACTAACCAAACTTCTATGCACAATCGATGGCGGATCGATGCTAAACAATTAACTGCGGCTTCTCATGACGTGTTTGAACCTCATTTCGGCGCAAGACAAACAGACAGGGAGCCAGAGGGGACTCGTTTCAATACCGTCTGACATGTTTCCTTAGAGCGTCGAACAAAAAATGGAGAATTTCCACGGATTTGATTGAAAGTTCAGCCGGAATTTCAAACCCATCTCCATGCGAAGGTTTCGCCTTCTGAAGTCGCAAGTGCTCCTGAGGGTCTCGCTGTATGCTGCTCACATTTCTGGGGAGCGGGCTGGGTCTTGTGTTTGAGTGCCTCTGCATAATTGGAAGGTGTTCTTATGTGTGTGTGCATTGATTAGAGTGGAGAGCAGGACAGCCGAAAGAGCGCTGTGTAAATCGGCATGCACGCGCGTGTGTGTGTGTGCGAGGCCCACCGGGTGAAACACTGCCTGCGTTCTTGTTGTGGCTGCGGTTGTTTTATGCTGTTCTAATGGTTTGCTTGAGACTAGTAGCGGGTGTTTTCTCATCATGACAATTATTGGCTTTGTGGGGATTCTGGCTTACAGTTATGGATAATTAACTTGTCTTATTTTTGTTATTGTTTGGTTAAGACTCACAAAATAATTGCTGCAAATGTGACGGGGCAAGGCACAAGCAGTTGTCTTGTCAGGTGATATGACCGAATTACAATAAAAAAGCATTTTTTGCCAGATTATGTAATCCCCCCCAGTTTGGTAATAATCCCCCCTCAATCCACTGTGAGGCATGTGGACTAGGTGATAGTTGTGTTCCTTCCTCTGGCACCTTCTACGTGCCTGCATTTACAATACAGTGTTATTATTAACTTAAATATAACACAGAAATGTCTATTTGGTTTATTTTAATACGGTCAGTGATTTATTAGGGATTATTAAGGAATTATTACATCCCGTTTGAATCCACTAATGCCCGGTTATACAACTAGGGCATCATGTGTTTGTTTAGCTAGTTATGACGCTATACTGCATATCTGATCTGTTGTAGCCTGATCTAATCTGATCAGGGACAACATAATCTGACATAATTCATTCTTATGTTTATCATTTTGAATCTGATTTGTCTGTGTGTGACGCTGGTAACAACTGTGCATTTAAATGCTGCTGGTGTAAAAACACATTTTAGTGGGTGATGATGTGGTGATGGCTTATTTTATTATGGATTAGCAGGAAAAACCCACAATAATTTAGACGTCAACAACAAGAGACAACACGGTCCTGAATTTAGAGGCTTTTATTAAATGAAATTGGTTGAACCAATCAATCGTAAAGATACCCCCTAAGGATTTCCCTCACAAAACTTGGAATTATTCATAAATTCAGAGTCATTAAATACATTGCCACTTATCCTTACTTGGTCCTCAGTGGTGCAGTCATCAGATTACACATAAAAATTACATTTTCATAAATTAAAGCCGGTGTAGGCCACATGATTGTTTGATGTCACTGTACAAAAAAACAGAAAAAGACTTCCTGCACACCAGCTGTAAGCGCTGACATACTTTAGCACGTATAAAGCAAAGACAAACATGCCCATATGTGGTGGGGCTTAGAACAAACACGTTAGAGGGGGCAGCTGCAGAAGTAGGGCTATCCATTTTCAATTTTCTTTTTGGTGTTTTGCTTCCCTTCCTTAAATTTCTATTTACTGCAACTTTAAATAGATTAAAAAAACATGGCCTAGTGTGTCCCACATAATACATCTTCAGATCTGTTAAATTTGAATCAAATTGGAAATGTGGATTCTTGATTCAGATTCAACACACGAGCACACTGTAGTTTGCACAAACCCTATCGCACATAATTTAACCTGCATGGGAGGTGCGCCAGAAGAAAGCTAAACAAAATGTTTGCCAGTGAACATTAAAGCAAAGACCAGGCCTTTTGGTATAAAGCGCTCTGGATGGCCACATTCAAAATTGAGCTGTTTGGCCACAGTAACAGAAGACATGTCTGGCACAGATCAAAGACAGCTTTTCAGGAGAAGCGGCTCGTGCCAACTGTGAAGCATGATGGTGGAAATGGGATGGTTTTGGGGGTTGCTTTGCTGCCTCCGGGACTGGGCAGCTTGCAGTCATTGATCCTACTATGAATTCTCCATCATATGATTGAGCGCCTGAAGATTATGTGAGGCCATCTGTCTGAAAGTTGAAGCCGAACAAGAAGTGGAACCTTTCAATGGGATAATGATCCAAAATGCACAAGTAACTGCACCAAGACAAGGCTCAAAAAGAAAAAAATGTGGTGTTATGGGCTGGTCCGGTAAATACTTTACAGATTTAAATACCAAATATCCTGCAGCTCAAGGAGTTTTAAGAGAGTTCTGCACACCGATGCTGCAGACTAGTGGGCAATTACGCAAAACAGAAGCATTCATATTAAAGAGAGCTTTTAAAGAATAATATTACCTATATAAATAACTCAAAGGCTAATTTTTATTTTTCTGTGTATCACAGAGGATTGAATAGGACAGACCAGGCCAGGTGTTCACATGCAGTTTGTGCTCTGAATGTATTTTATTGTTTTGGTTTACTTAGGCTTTGCTCTCCTTTGTCGTCTCACAAGCAGAGATGGAGTTGCATTCCTCTCCTCTTGGGACTGACAGCTAAGACACCTGATGATGGCAGAGCCATCAACGCTTACTGATTTTAGTTATTAGTGCTTTGCAGATGCTGGCCTTAGCCCTGCGCTGTGCTTTAGTAACCTTCCCACACTTCCTGGCCTTCCCTCAATGGTTTCTTCTCTCTCCAGGTCAGTCACCACAGGCTCTCAGTGGCACACAAACACAGACTCAGACACACACACACACACACACACACACACACATTTTCTCAGTCAAGCCTTGGCTCGCTGTCCACTCTGTGCTAGAACTGTGCCAAGTGGAGGTTCAGCCAGGGCACAAGGAGACTCGCAGTCATTACACCTCTTTCTTTAAAGTTACTGGGGCCGGCACACTCACATACTCACCTGGAAGGCCTGTTGTTAAAACGGTCACGTATAGTAAGACACACATGCACAGTTGCGTGCACACATAAATGCTTACACATACCCTCAAGCAAAACTAATGATATTGCGGTGGTAGGTAAGCTGGCCACAAGGCATAGTTTCATTTCAAACGGGCTCTCTGAACTCATGTGGGCTCTGTCCCAAATTAATTTTCCTGACGTTTTCCCTGATCGGCCCGTTTCTTTAGACATCTCTCCGAATCGGTGGGCCTGCTCCAAATCGATTGGCTGACCCTCTACCCTCTGCCCTGCTTGACACTCCCCGGCTGATATGACGGAGCTGGCTCAGCCTCAGCTGCCCCCCTCCCCACTCACCCACCAACGGTAACCCCTCCCTTTTTACCCTCACCCAGCCTTGCTGCAGAATTTGACTGCTGGAGCTGGTGGTGGTCCCATAGACCTCTGGCTCTCTTGAAGTCACCATGCACAAGATGAATAGCTTCCCCTCTTACAGCTTCAACAGGAGACGGGTCGGTATTCTCACACCTGCCTGCGTGACCTTGCAGACGTTTCCTGATGTGTTTGGGAATTGAACCCTGATAGGTTTGTAGCTTGAACCCATCCGCTGGAACGTTGAAGGCAATATAATTACACTGCAAAGCAAGACACAAGTAGGCAAGCTTCTTCATGTTTCTCGTGCATGGGAGAGAACCGGACAGGCACCGTTCCTTCGCTTGACCCCAGTTGCTCTCGTCCGTTCTCCCGTACCACTGTTCTTTTATTGAGGTTACATGAATATGCATAAGTTCATTAACATATGACGTCTACATACACACAAAGAGTACCTTGCCTGTGTGTGTGTGTGTGTGTGTGTGTGTGTGTGTGTGTGTGTGTGTGTGTGTGTGTGTGTGTGTGTGGACTGCTGATCAAAGGGTCAAACATCCTTGGTCAGGAAGAGGGTAGCCTCCCCCTCCCCCTAGATGGTTCATCCTAGATAACACGGTGAGGAAGTCCTGCAGTTCATCTAAACAAAGAGCACTTAGACTAGTCAAGTCAAGTCAAGTCAAGTCAACTTTATTTGTCAATTCTGCCACATGTACAGGACATACACAGAATAGAAATTGCGTTACTCTCAAACCCTAGTGATTAGAAAAATGCAAATAAAATAATTAAAAAGTAAAAATTTAAATAAATACAATACAATTTTACGTATAACAAAAAAAAGCTATGCAATATACAATATACAATATTCAAGTAAGAAGGCATAGTGGTGCAAAATAGGCAAATAGTGCAAATGGGGATTTAGTAGTGTACGGTAAGAGATAGTGTAACAACAAAGTCTTATGAGGTCCAATGCTTAAGCAGTCCAATGCTCCACAAAGTGACTGGAGCAGGCCAGTGAGTGCGTCAGAGAGTGAGTGTGTGTGTGTGTGTGTGTGACAGAGTTCAGTGAGACCGTGGTGGAGAAGAGGGGAGAGGGGGGCAGAATCGGGAGGGAGTTTAGCTTCCTGACAGCCTGATGGATGAAGCTGTCCTTCAGTCTGCTGGTCCTGGCCTGGAGACTCCGCAGTCTCCTCCCTGACGGCAGCAGCTTGAAGAAGCTTTGCATTGGGTGCGTGGGATCAGCCGCTATGCAAAGGGCTTTTTTAGTGAGACGGGTGCTGTAAATGTCCTGGAGGGAGGGGAGAGAGACACCAATGATCCTCTCTGCAGCTCTCACTATGCGTTGGAGGGTTCTATGGCAGGACGCATTGCAGGCTCCAAACCACACAGTGATGCAGCTCGACAGGATGCTCTCGATGGTGCCTCTGTAGAAAGTGTACATGATGGGGGCTGGAGCTCCTGCTCTTCTTAGTTTGCGGAGAAAGAAGAGACGCTGCTGTGATTTCTTGGCCAGTGCTGTGGTGTTGTACGTCCAGGAGAGATCCTCTGTGATGTGCACACCCAAGAACTTGGTGCTGCTCACTCTCTCCACAGACGCTCCGTCAATGGTCAGAGGAGCATGTTGGGTGTGCATTCTCCTGAAGTCCACAACAATCTCCTTCGTCTTCTCCACATTCAGAGAGAGATTGTTGTCAGCACACCACGTGGCCAGGCGTCTCACCTCACTTCTGTAGTCGGTCTCATCCCTGTTGCTAATGAGACCCACCACCGTTGTGTCTTCCGCAAACTTGATGAAGAGGTTGGAGCTGTGTGATGGAGTGCAGTCATGGGTCAGCAGAGTGAAGAGGAGGGGGCTCAGCACACATCCCTGCGGGGCCCCCGTGTTTAAAATGATGGTGACGCAACTACGTTAATCCTACCATAAAACAATAAGACACGGTATGACCTCTCATGCTCCCAAAGTGCTGTCTAATGCACACAAAGTTTGCAGACTATCAAGGATCAAAACCTCTACCAATCTACAACTAATTACAAAACTCTAAGCATATATAAGTAAATATTTCTAAGCATAAATGACAATCAACAATACAAATCTAACATTCCCCCCCTTTTTGACCTTTATGCTTGAAAAGTTCCCAGGTATGAATACCTCATGTCTGACAGTTTCAATGCAAACATTTTTATACTCAGCATACGTCAAATCACCCTAAATTACTGAAAAGGTACACAGTTCAACAAATGTATTAGCAGTTATCCCATTCCTCATTGATCTCATCTCATGGCAAACTGCATCCTATGAGCAAACAAAGAAATTGTTAATTTAATAGTGAAAATAAGAAGATAACATTTTCAAAAACATCCCAGCTTGGTGATGCTTCCTCCGGGTGTTCACATCACATGTCTCTCTGCAGAGTGGTTTAAGCTCTGCAGGGCGTCATGAATGTCTCTTCCAGTTGTTTCCATCACTGTCCATAGGACCAGAGTCCAAATGTATGTAGAATAAACATTCAAACATACCAGTTGGTTTTGTTGTTCATCAACATGGGTCTCAGCTATTTCCAAGCTGCAGACCTCTCAGCACTCCAGTTTTATGGCCTCTTACCAGCCCCCATCACCTGACTTCAGACCTTCGTCTTGTGAGGGGGATATTTATGACTCTGCCATTGTCCACGCTCTGCAGAAAAAGCTCTCTGTGGAAAGGGTGCTGGGTTCTGTCATCTTACTGCTGTTATGATCCCAGCAGCCTTCAGAGTGTCATCGTATGCACAGTACAGTGGCACAGCATTAGATGATGTCCATAGGAAATTGCTGTCATCACCACCATAGCTTCTGGTTCCTGTGCTTTTCACAGAATCATGATGTCATCCTCGAACTCCTTCTGCGCTGTCGATGGAGCCCTCATCCCTCGAGTTTTCATATCCCAACGCTGCTGAAGATTTAAGGCAGAGCACGTCGTACACCTTAATTGTCTTTCTCAGCGTCAATATTGAATCTTTCATTTTATTTAAAATCTTGCTGTGGGAAGTCTCCTCTTGATCTCCTGGAAGCTCAGTAGCACAGCTCTCTGTGTGATGTCTGCTGTGCTGAAGATGATCTCTGATCCTCCTGAAGTCTCTCTCCTGGCCTCAGCTCCCATCCTGTGGACGATCCTCTCAGGCACTCCTTCTCGTAATGCATAGTCCTGATTTTGGGCCTGCTGGATCTGTCTCTCTTAGGTGAGAGTTGTCATGTGTCCATCTCCTCTGCCTTCCTCCTGGTTCAGCTGTTTCCGGCACCAGCTGGGGTCCTATAAGGATGAGCGTCGTAGTCAAGGTAACCAAGAGGGTCCTGGTCGCACACAGGTCCGTCACGCCTCGCACTTGGTTGCCCTAGAGTTGATCAGAGGCTGGAGGTTGAAGTGCGAGCTTACCCTACGGGGGCTCAATCAGCACTCCCCCCTCACCACTGAAACAACCAAGTGTGAGATTTCTCTATTGTGCTGTCTTGAGGGTACCGGGGTTTCCTGGGCCCTCGACCTCTTGCAGTGGCTCTGATAAATCCAGGAGGGTCTCTCGCTATTTTGCAGGCAGTTAAAATGGTCCTTGCTGTGGCTCCAAGGTCTGATCTCATGATGGGCCCCAACCAGCTTGACCTTTGACCTCAACCACTGCCTGGTCCTGTCAGCTATGCGCTTCTCACTGGGCCTCTGAAGATTTCTCAGGAGATTACTGCTGCACCTGTATTTCCTTGCTAGGAAGACAAACTATTTGGAGAGCATGTCAACAATCATCAAACCACATTCTTTAGTTCAGTGAACTTCACTTATAGGCCATCAAAGCCTCATCTGAACATGGGTGCACCACTTGCATAGGTTTAATATTTGTAAATAAAACGGCTAATCACACAAATCACTGCAACAATAATAAAAAACATTGTTTAATGTTAATCCTTGGACCCCTCCTCTTGACGCATGGACACACCCATGCGTCAACTCACCAAACCTGGATTCCTGTCTTAAAGAAAAAGATTAGCTAGATCATATCCCAGGCAACATCAGGGCATCTCCTCCCCTGGAGCAGCACCACCCTGGACCTATAATCCTGCAATAAAAATGTTAGTGTGTTTTGCATAACACCTGGCTCTGCCAGGAGCCTGCATACACACCATCATGGCCTGGAAAGCAAAATCTGGAAGTGAAATCAAACTTCATACCTGTAAACAATTATATCATAAAAGTAATAAGCATTCAGCACTAGCAAGACAAGTGTCATGTGCAGGTTTTCTCAAATCAGTAAACTACAATTATTACCATAATTTGCCTCAGACATGGATCATCCCATGTACTCAGTCAACAGTAATGTAATCAGTGACTTCTCGTAAGCAAAGTCACTCCACTCATATATTATTTATGGGCTCAAGAGTGGCCAGCAAATGAGCCCATATTAACTATTCCATAACACCGCATCTCTTATTTGTTTGTCTCATGTCACTTGTCCGCTTCTGCTGAATCTTGTACATGCAGTCTCAAAAAACAAACATTAGCAACACACATTGATTATCCTGGTGGGCAGGCGTCGGCCATCCACATTCCAGAGGTGCCATAAAAACACCATAAAGTTAGCCATCCCTAGCTGTAGAAAGAATGTCATTCACATATAAACCCAGAAATCCTATAGTAAAAAAAACATTAACTAATCCTCTTATAAATCACATGATCAAACACATGAAAAACTGCAATGCTGTAGAAAAGAAAATACAAATGTTAGCGCTTGCGCAGGCGTATTGCATACTTTGTCACCATTACCTCTGTAAGCAACACAAGGTAGTGAATAACACACACATAGTAAATTCACAGACAGAGAAAATGGCATTTAAAAGATTAAATCATCATGCAACCTCGAATGTTGCTGTCATCTTTCTGCTCCTGTAACAAAAACACATAAAATCATCCACCCTTTTGTCCTGTCTAGGTGGAGGTTAAACTTGAGTCGTGGTCAAGTCCTGTCAGCTTTTACCAGTCAGTCAGTTTGTTTTTATTCTATTTCCATTCATTCATTCATTCATTCTTTCTTTCTTTGCTGATAGTGGAACCTATCGTCGCATTTAGTTTCCACTCTCAGCAAAATGACGTCATTTCAAAAAGAAAAAGAAGTTTAGATAGGATTACATCGCTGAATCCTTTTTAGGACAGGGACTCTCATTTAATATTGTCCCAATAAGTAGCTTTCTCCTGAGCCCATTTCAATATGGAGAAAACTCACTTGTAACAGCTTTCTCGACAGGTCGTATAGCACTTTTAATTCCCGACGTGCAGATCTGCTTAAAGAAAAGAAATAGACAAACAAAATCAGTGCCTGTTCAAAAAATAAAAATGAAAAATAACAGAGATTATCAAACCAAACTTTCAGTGCACTGTGAAAGTATCAAAATAAAAAGGCCTTGCTAAGTCATGACACAAACTCCTCATCAACTTCACAACAGGAGAAGAATCATCAGCTAGATTCACTCCAAACCAACCATCAGCTGCACAACTCACAACATAAGCCTAATGTCTTCTTTAACTTATGAGTTTAATCACCAGGTCTGTGCTCTTCACTCATTTAGGCCACAGATCTATTTTATTCAGTTTTCCTTTTTTCCCTTCATCATAAAACATGTGACATGCTGTCATGCACTTCACAAAAGAAGTTTGTTCTGACGTATTCAGAGTTGTGTATCTAAATACAGGATTCACTCGCACGTCAAAACAGGAAACTCAGTGTTTTAGAGTCTCCACTCAACACACAACAAACTCCAACACACCTCATTCACTCGTGCTAGAATTCAATCACCTTTCATTAATCTAAAACCGATCAACTAATTTGCATATCAGCTATTAACCCACTAAGTTGACAGGACGACAGAAAAGCATGTTCAAAATAGTATCACAAAAGACAATTTCCCTCATACAGTAAATTACATGTGCTGCCTCAATCAAGCAGGAAGCTTCTCCCAATTTACCATTTTAACAACTAAATTTATTGTCTGATCACGGGTTGGTCAAACCAGGATCTTTTTTCCCACAAAAGTTAAACTGTTGTCCTGCAACCTAGAGAGTCAATTTTTTGCATTGGATAAATTCAGTATTTAATAACAAGTGTCTGCTAAATTGACACTATTTTAACACTGATGAAAGATAACAAGCTAATTTTCATTGCATGGGTGTTTGTGCCTTTCCTACACATTTCTCTGCTATTATTTAATCATTTCTTAACTAATGTGCTATGAGTCCACTGGTCTTTGCATCACACTAAGTGACTTGGACAAGATGATAAACAGACTCACATGCTGAAGATGTTGTCTAATCTTCATGAGCTCTCTTGTGTTTGTGTTAGTAGGGTTAATGCATGTTCTGCTTGTGTGTGTGATTTTGTATATGATGTATATGTTTTTTATATTTGCATATATCCAGACTCCTTCTCAATTTTCCAACTTAAGCAGTCAGTTTTCTTTTCCCCAGGTTTGCTAACCCAAATTTTGATTTCCCACATTAAATAACAGCATTCCTCTGTGTTCTCACCTAGTCTTCTCACTCTGTTGTCCTCTCACTCTTTTGTCCTCTCCCACTTCAACAGTCCAAACAGCCGGCAGTTCTCCTTCAGCTTTGTCCTGTGTTCCACTGTCTCTTCTTGCCATTTTACTCCACAGGTGGCAAATGTCAAACTCCAACTGTTCAGTTCTCCTCAAACGTTTTCTTCACATGCACAGTGAAGTCACAGCCTGTTGTAAACACAGTGCCATCCATCCGATCAGTCAGGATGATGGGTTTGCTCTTCTTCTCTGATGCTGTTTGTCCACATTGTTGCTGCTTTGCTGGGACTCTTTGCTCAGGACTTGCTGCTGTCTCTTTATCATGTTATTGCTTTGGAGCTGCATTCCTTGTCTTCAGGGAGGGGTGAGAGCTTGCTTGCTTGTGAGGTTGAGAGACACATGGCGCTGTAAATAAGTCAGCCAGAAACTTGGCCTGCATGTTTCCAATGATGTTAAACTATAACTTTCTTCCGACTGCTGCATGTGGAAAATTGATTCAGGTCTGCTTTTCACCTGAAAGTGACAAACTAAGACATTTCATTATTATCATCACTGCTTAATCAACACACATCTCTCTCTCTGTGTGTGTTTTTGTGAACAGTCTTTTCTTAAAAGCAGAAAATGAAATTGTAGTTGTTTTTGGCTGATCAACACAAAACCTTTTTCCTATGATTTTTCTTTTTCACTCTTTTTTTTTCTTTTTTTTTCGTTACAATAGCTGGTGACCTGCAGAATCACCGCTCTCACTCACAATCAAAGGCAATTACTTTTACACAGCGCACAAAAACACTGTGACATCAGACACATTCACACTCACTTTGTCATCTGCAAAAATAAATCACATGGCTGATGATATGTGCCATGGTGATCCGTAAATATGATCACCAGTTTATTTAACTATTTTTCAACCCAACAAACAAATAAACAAAAACATGATGCTGATGTTATGAACACTCTACACACAAGTCAAGATGCAGGAAAACTGCTCATGGAAACGCTGCACACTCCAGTTATCACAGTTATCCTAGCTCTGTTTCCCTCTCTTTGAGTAGTTCTCAGACAGCTCTTGATCTGATAATGTGTAGCTTGCTCATCAGCTCAGAAGAAAAAGAAAAAAACGCAACGCAACATCACACAGTAGTTGCATGCTCTTCCCACAGCGGCAAAGTCTTACACTTTCATATTCAATACAGCTTCTCCATCACGTACTTTTAGATGTTTCATATAGGGTTCAGCATATTAGTTGTTTTCACAGGTGTGCTGTATATCTCAACAATGGCTCATAATAAGACGACAGTCTTTCACACAGGTCAAGTGCCTCTATGCACTTCATTAGCTTAAATATTTATCTATAACACTTCACCTCATATGTCATTGTACTGAATTTGAGCAACCACAAGCTTAATGTAGATTACTTTTAACAACTATCCACCTAAATTAAATCTATGGTCTGGCACACAGGCTGTTGTCGATCAGGGCAAGCTAAAGAATAAACATTGTGTCAGCAAGGGGTGGGGGGAAAGCCATTCACCAGAGCATATCTTAAGTGCTGTGGACTGGCCTTCTCCACACGCTCTTCAAGGCTGGTGTGTTTTCTGAAAACTTCTAACATTTGAATCTCTTCCATTTATAAGCCTGCGATTAACCGCACGGCTCAGGTCCGCGTGACCGCGCTCGCGTGAACCCGCGCAGCTAAGGAGCCATCGCTCTCTCTCTTTTTTACATAAATACTTTGTGCTGCCAGGAGCAAAGTCCAGCACAAACGTCTGTCTCCCTCCGACTCACTCTTGGTTGCTTAGAAACCCATGATAACAACAGCAGTCGGTGTCACAGACCACATGTTCTGCTCCGCACACACTCACACAACAACAACAACAACGACGACGACAATGACAACAACACAAAATAGGCCTACTGTCCAGCACAATCTGGACCCCGCGGAACCTCTCAACGCCTCACAAAGTGGCGGAGAACTCACCTCTCGCTGCACAAAGTAGCGAGGAACCTCTTACCCCACAAAGCGGTAAGGAACCTCTTACCCCACAAAGCGGTAAGGAACCTCTTGCTGCACACAGTAGCAAGGAACCCGGGTTTCGCTCCACAAAGCAGCGAACTTCTCAACGCCTCACAAAGTGGCGGAGACTGCACAACGACACGGTTATAGAGTCGGCCTCTGTAAACTTACTTGGTGTTGCTTAGCGTGTAATATCAGCATCGAATCCCGCCGATCGCCATTCATCGAGGAGAAAAGACAGACAGCGAATCCACAGGAACTTCCTGGCTGACGTCAGTCTTTCAGCGTGTCCCTCCTCCCCTCGGTGAATGCGATTCCAGGGCTCCGGCTCTCGAAGGACCAATTAATGATAGGTTTGTAGCTTGAACCCATCCGCTGGAACGTTGAAGGCAATATAATTACACTGCAAAGCAAGACACAAGTAGGCAAGCTTCTTCATGTTTCTCGTGCACGGGAGAGAACCGGACAGGCACCGTTCCTTCGCTTGACCCCAGTTGCTCTCGTCCGTTCTCCCGTACCACTGTTCTTTTATTGAGGTTACATGAATATGCATAAGTTCATTAACATATGACGTCTACATACACACAAAGAGTACCTTGCCTGTGTGTGTGTGTGTGTGTGTGTGTGTGTGTGTGTGTGTGTGTGTGTGTGTGTGTGTGTGTGTGTGTGTGGACTGCTGATCAAAGGGTCAAACATCCTTGGTCAGGAAGAGGGTAGCCTCCCCCTCCCCCTAGATGGTTCATCCTAGATAACACGGTGAGGAAGTCCTGCAGTTCATCTAAACAAAGAGCACTTAGACTAGAACAGACGCAACTACGTTAATCCTACCATAAAATAATAAGACACGGTATGACCTCTCATGCTCCCAAAGTGCTGTCTAATACACACAAAGTTTGCAGACTATCAAGGATCAAAACCTCTACCAATCTACAACTAATTACAAAACTCTAAGCATATATAAGTAAATATTTCTAAGCATAAATGACAATCAACAATACAAATCTAACAAACCCCACTGCCAATCACAGGGCTCGGTGGTGTACGCCTATCGGCATTTCACGTGAGCCGCCACCTGATTTACCGCACTTTATCTTTTTTTTTTTCTATTACTGTAACCTAACCACCATCTTAGCCTCAAAGCACACAAGCACATCAGACGCACACACACACACTGAAGTTGTAGGGAATAACATCCACATTCATTAGGCTAATGCACAGCTGTGGAAAAAACACATTTTCCTGGTGTTTTTATGATTTATTGTGCAGCAGAAATGTGAAATTGTGTATACGAGATATTAGTTATTTAAGTGATTTAGAGGTTGGCAGAGAGTACTTTTCCTCCTCGCTTCATGATTTATGGTTATTGCAAAAATGTGAAATTGAGTATATGAGTATAAGCATATTACCTTATGATAATATAAGTAATTGAAGAGATTTAGGAGTCTGGGGAGGCTGGGTGTTGCATACACAAGAGGCGGTGAAGAAAATGGGAATGGCAGCTTATCAGGCTGAAATCATTCTGCAAGCAGAGGTGACACAACAGTAAATTTGGCTTTTGTGGCCAGTGGCTTCATATTGTTTGGCTCTTGATATATTTGATGGTATATCAGAGGGATATGAAATGTACGAGTTATGAGATGTCATATCATTCTGATGTGAAATATGGTGATAGCCAGTTGTGTTATATATAAAATTGTTTGGTTATTTTCACACGTTTCTGTAGCCATAAATTACCCATAGCCATTATGTGGTTAAATGCATTCCCTTATTATACTTTCCTATTAATCTTGGAAGAACAGATAAGGGTGAGAGGTCAGCCTTAAATGGATTTGGTTTCCTTAGGCTGGTCTCTCCTGCTTCAGAATGACTCTGAGCAGTGCTTTCAATCAGTGCTGCCACCACTCACTGTGGTAATGATGGCTGGGGCTTCATTAAGAAGCTCGTTAAGTCCCCTCGTTAAGCTGCAGGGCCGTTAAGACTTTGATTGTTAATGGCTCTTCGTTAAGGGGAGTGAGGAACCGGGCTCCCGTGGTGGTCCCGACCAGCCGGGTGTTTTGGCCAATTGGCCCCAGTTGGCCTGCTTAGAAGATGAGAGGAAACCTAAATACTGTGTAGGTCATAATTTAAATACTTTTTAATGAACTTTTGAGACCCTGACTGCAAAAATACTTAATTTGTTCAAATATCAAAACCTTTTGAACCTGCAAATTTGCACTGGTGATGGACTAAAACAAATAATTAGATCTGGAAAACAAGTGAAGAGAAAATTAGTTTGCATATAAACCAGTGCCACAACAATGTCTTGGCCCATTGTCAGCTGTGTGGATGCAGATTTTTTTTAAAAGACAGTGATTAGTAAAGTGTCTTTCTAATAAATTTTTTGCCTCATTGGTGCTTTGCACAATTTCCGCGTGTCATTTTGAAATACACTGAAAGTGAGGTGTGCACCAGTTTGCCTGAATGTTTACAACACTGCCTCTAATAGGGTTGCTATATTGTACCGAGGGTATGAGGTACATGGAGAGACCATTTATCTGCTTTATTACTATAGGTGGTGCAATAACATATATTTGAGTTGGGAAATCTGATCTCAAGTGGTGGCTGGAAGTTCATCCATATGGATGCCATGTATGGAGTGTGTTCGACAGAAATGAGACATGCCATAATTGAATTTGCACGGTCAGGTCCTAATTGGGTTGTAAATAATGTGCCTTGTCAGAGTTTATGTAGGTGTTTTGTGAGCTCAAAAGCAGACAGGCAGTGAGGAACCAGGTTCTAAAGCAAAGGTAAAATCAGGCGGTAGCCCAGGGACAAGCATTGTAGTGAAAGACTGGTAAAGAGTTTGTGCTTATGGGCAGGTAGAGATAAGGAGTGGCTGAACTGATTAGGGGGAGTGACAGGCTAGTCATATAACTTGGGAACAGCTTTCTTCACAATAGTATAGGTGTAGTAAAAGGTGTAAAAAAATATATATATAAAAAAGCATTAATTATGGCCTGATTCATTTTAACACCTTTTTTTCAGAGTCGTGAGACTGTGGCTTCCTTCATACTGTAACTCATTGAGATACTTGAGTGAAACTGAGGCATCTTTAATGTCATTAGCAGCTCTTGAGCTTTTCATGCTGTGACTACTCAGAGTCTGCTGTGAAAGAGGCCCATTCAATGAAGGTTAGTGGTGGGAAGTGAAAGTGGGTAAAAGAGAAACTAATTAATAAAAGTAACATGATGATTCATTATTGAGATGTTAAGAATATTAAACACTCACTAAATTTTTGCAGTGGAAAATGTCAGCAGCGAGTTGCATCATAATCAACTTGCCTCCTAAATGTCTCTGTTTTGGGACCCTACTCATCCACGTGCACAGACAGAAAGCCAAAAGTAGGGAGGCGTTGGTAAGAGGCCATGACAAATGGAAGCAGGGATCCTTGACAACAGATATGGCAGTAATATGACCAAATCAAATCATACACAACATGGAACTGAAATGTAGAGGTGGGTTGCAAAGCAGCTTGCAGATGTTCATCACCTATAGACAGGTTAAAGCAGCTTAAATAAAGCCTGCCAACTGAATGGTATCAGTTGGTATCAGATCATGTAGTCTAGCACTGAGGTCAGCTGATGTTTCTTCATAGTGTGCTTCAGCTAATGCTATGTTCAGTTTGGGGTTTTTTTGTTTCTTTTCTCAGCCTGAGCAGCTGCCACTCCTTACACTTGGTCTCTTGGACAATTGCATCAAAATTACTCAGATTACTTGCCAAGGTGGTCTTGGCTACAGGGGCTACATGTTATTTGTAATGTAAATTCTAAACCCCAACAAGGACATATGAGAGAAATATGTCGGAAGTGATCCTTTTCCATCATGTCCTGTCACAAATGACTGGTCATCCAATTTCAAAGAGTTGCAAGAACCCATACATATACATGTTTCCAGTCAACCAGGCATTTGACTGGAGGTAGAAGGAGAAAATGTGCTGGGCCCCCAGAGACAATGAAGACAATTATAAACTCTGAACATAAATAGTCAGCTGGACATGCAAATGTGACAGACGTGAATGTTGATCTGTCTTGTCTGTCAATCCGTTTGCCCAAGGCGATCAACGTGCAGAGAGGGTCATACATAAAGGAGCACGTCTCCTATGTGATAACTAAAGTAGCTTAGAGGAACTAAGCTAACATGAAGATTTTTAAGCTAGTTATTGAAGGCCTTGCATTTTCATTTATAGGTCCATGAAAAGAAAAACATTCAGGAGAGCAGTGCATCTATGTCTAGCTTGTGCATTCTGCTCACGCAACACTCTCTCATGTTGGTGGGTGTGCCTTTAGATTTTCCAATTTACGTTGTCATTAAAATACACAGATCTTCTGAAGGTGAAGTGCTGTTTAACTTTGTGCCATGCTGTTTAATTAGCTTTAACTTTTAACTGACAGTCTAGACTTATGACTGCCATCTTATTTATGAATAAGCCTTGTCACGTGCTTATCGTTTACCCCCCATGAAGCTGGCACATCCACGCCATTCCCCCCCCCCCCCCCCCCCCCCCCCCCCACTTGAAAAATAGCAAGCCTTAAAGTAGATGAACATTTCGATTCGCAGTATCCATTCTCATTTCATTTAGCAAATGTGCTTAGCTGTTGCCACGCAACAATGCTTTCCTGAGCTAAACCCACCCATCCCCTCCCCAGTCGCCTCTCTGCTCTCTCCTTTCCATCTAAAGTCACAATGTCACACTTTCTTGCGAGCGGGGCCTAATTTAGCGCTCCTTTTTTTGGTCACAGTTTCTATTCGATCCACGTAGGTTTGGGGGTAATGAGATTGAATCTTGATGTGCTCACCACATCCCGCTGGCTTGTCTCTCGTCAGTCGCGGAGGACAGTGTGGAGCCTTCCCTGATATTACCTCTCCCTGCATGAGAGGACGCCGGTCGCTCTGCTGCTCTGCCATCCCGCTAGGCGCTGATCCAATAAACCTCAAAACAGGGCTGCGATCGATACTGCGTGTCCCATTGCCACACAAACTCCACCCTCACTTATACACACCTATTAGTTACAGAATAATTGATAGGCCTACTGTTTATTATTCCTTTGATTTGGTGCTTTCATTAAATAGCCAAGGCGTTGCATGTGCACAGACTAGTAAACTCTCCTCTTCCACAGCTGCTGGGAACTGAATGGGGGCTTTAAGCGTGAGTACTTGAGCATGTGTTCTGGATAGCTTTAAGATTAAGGAGATCCAGGTTCATAACTGCTCATACTGCAGGAATAGAAAGATGAGACACAGCACAATGGCAGGAAAGTGTGTCTGTGTGAGAGAGGGGGGTATTGTGCCTATTTCTTTTGTCTGCTTCTTTTCAAATTCATTATATCCTAGAGGCATGCAGAAGATAATCTGCTTGTTTTTTGTCTTCACTGACTGGCTCAAAAAAACAAACTTAATTTTTAACTGGTGTTTACTCTTGTCTTTCTTCCCCACTGTTTCCTTACCATTTCCACCCATTTCCTTCCTCTTTGCTTCCATTTTTCCCTGTCTTTCTTTTTTCCCATTTCTGTCCGTCCTCACTCAGCTCCACACTGACATGGACAGGAATGATGGACGCACAAAGTATGTCCTGCGAGGCGAAGGGGCAGGCTCGGTCTTCGTGATAGACGAGAAAACGGGTAACATCCATGTCACCAAGCCGCTGGACCGTGAGGAGAAGGACGAGTATCGTCTCATCGCCACGGCCACCGACAGGCAGACCGACCGTGCTCTGGAGCCCTCGTCACAGTTCATAATTCGGGTGCAGGACATCAACGACAACCCGCCTGTCTTTGATGAAGGCCCCTACAGCGCCACCGTACCTGAGATGGCAAATATAGGTACTGGGCGGGTGGAGGGTTAGTTTAGAGTTAGTTTGGGGGTAAGGATTAAACAGTGTGCTGTGCTTCACAGTGAATGATATGAGATAAATAAATGAACAGGTGCCTTTGACCAAACAGTTTTAGTGACTCATTGAGGGTAACTACCCAAGGGGGTTACTTACCTTTAATGGCTTTTTTTCTATTTCACAAAGCCAATAGGAACAGTAAGATGATGCCAGTTGGCAGTCAGTTCGAAACACCTTAATCAAAGCAGTGTGTGTCATATTGTGTGAAGTGGGTTTTGCAATAATAATGCAGTTATAAGGGAGATGTGTAGTTGAGAAAACCCATTTTGTGGTCTTTTAAGTTATAAAATGTAACATTACCAGATATTATTGTTTTTATATTAAGTATGCAAGGAGACACAAAGCATCCAGAGAGGCTTTCTCTGGCAGACTACAGCTCCTGGTGGTGGTAATGATAGCTAAAAGTCAGACTAACTAATCCTTTGTGCCCTCATTAGCAGCAAATGCTGTTCTGTGACCAAGGATAGCTTCCAATAAACCACACCAATTCAGACCCAATATGTGGTACTTTAATGTTAATGCAATCCTCTTTTGGCTTTTTTATATTATCTTTCATTTATGGTGTCCGTATGACCAGGTAGCAAGTTTAGGGGAAAAGCTAGCAGCTAGCTTTAACAAATTAGAATTGCGTTGCAGATCTGCCATTGAGTAAAAAACCTATAATAGACAACTATAGAGACAACTGTGCAACAAGCAAACAAAAGAATATTTTTAGGTCGTCTCAAGTAACGGTGTGCTACTGCTGACATGGCCCATGAAATAGAGTTGGTAGGGTAGGCTGCCACAGCTTCTGTGTAGCTGCTGGTAGACTTTTATCAAGATAATGCTTTTAAGACACAAATAGTTGTGTTATCCTGATGAATTAACGCCGTCTGTTAATGTTACACACAGTAGCAATGATAACAACATTAATATCACCATCTTATTATTAGCTATAGCACCTCAAAGATAACAACAGACATTTAATGTGGCTATCATATAACTGCTAAAAGTACTGTAGCAAATGAGTACATAATCTTAAATTATTTTTTTTTGCTATACATTTTTTTGACAACTCTGCTGTCGGCTCATTTACCACTGTTTTGTTTCATTTTTGAAGCAGTCTATAATTTATGCCACTAACGTCTTTCTATAGTTCCTCTGCTATTGTTTACACAGACTTTTTAAAGTCACAATACTGTCACTCAAGCTAAAACTTACCCCAGAAAGCACGTTCTATTAACTTTGATCTTTCAACAAGGATCCTGTAGTAAAGACACGGTGTATCTGATATCCCGTGTCTGTCTTGTTCCTGCAGTAGCATAATAGTGTTGGTCCATTGCAACTGACCAATCATATTGTTGCATTGTCATAGCTTTGCAGTGTGGGGGAAAGAAATACCTTTATGCAAACTCTTCTGGAACAAACTGTAAGCATTTCAAGCGCTTTTCTTTCTATTATTAATTTATACAATATAATAACTATTTTTATCAAGTTAAAGGTCTGCTGTTACAGTAGCCAAATTTAGGTAACTCATGTTTGTTTGCTAGTGATCCTTTTTAAAAGCATTAGCTAACTTCTTGGGTAATGCTAGGTGAATGCTCAGACAACTTCATTATTAAAAACACTAACACGGGGATATCAGATCGGGCGTGCCAGCGCACAAACAAGGAGAAGAATCTAGAACTTTGGAAAAGTTGCTCTGGTCCAAAAGCATGTAACAAAATATATGAACCAATTAATAATAATAATAATGGATTGGATTTATATAGCGCTATAAGGCACTCAAAGTGCTTTACAATGCCACTATTCATTCACTCTCACATTCACACACTGCTGGAGGCAAGCTACAGTTGTAGCCACAGCTGCCCTGGGGCAGACTGACAGAAGCGAGGCTGCCATATTGCGCCATCGGCCTCTCTGACCAACACCAGTAGGCGGTCGTTGTGTCCTTGGGCAAGTGTCTTGCCCAAGGACACAACGACCAGGACAGAGACCCCGGGAATCAAACCGGCGACCTTCCGGTTACAGATGCGCTTCCCAGCCCCCTAAGCCACGGTCGCCCCAATTAATTAACATTAATTAACTAGTAAAACTAATACAAAACTTTGTAACTCACAATACTTTTCATGATAATGTTGTTGTCACCAGCTGTGCTCGGTCTAAAAGTACTGTTGCCACATGTAGCTACTAGGGGTGCAACGATACACAAAATTCACGGTTCGGTTCGATAGTTTTTCGATACAAAAAAAATGTTCATGCCTTTTTAATTTGTCATTTATTAAAATTATAAATATATATTTTAACTCAAAAGTACAGTTTTTAAATTTAATGTTGCTGAAATAACAAAGTAATAAAAAAATAAATCTATCTGATCGAGAAATCACTCATCTTTGGAAAAGAGAGTTTATTACAGAAAAATGGCTCTTTCCAAACTAAAAGCTATACTATTCGCTTCTTCTGGGCTATATTCTCAGCAGCATATTAAACATATCAGGTCCCCATAAGGAGAATCATGTGCTAACGGCTGTCTAAATGACTCGGGTAAAGTTTGTAGCATGCGTGCTTGTTGTTTTTGTGTGCTTCCACTTGTCTTTGCACTAGGATGATGTCGGAGTAAATGTGCAGTCATATTCGTTGTGTTCCCACTAGTGCTGTCAGCGTTAATCTGAAATGACGTTAACGTCACAACACGGCAAATCTCCGTTAACGAGCTACCGCGGATCGCCCTGTGCGTGGGGCTGGACGGCCAACACGTTAACGAGCTAACTGTGCTAACATACTAGTTCCCACCAATGTAATTGAGCATTGCGTGGCACAACCGACATACCGTTTTACTTTTGTCCATGATGTGCTTACCTTCAGGGTCATACGTCACATGAAAACCAAAATAGTTCCAAACGCCAGATCTGAATTAGGGTGGGCGAGGTTCAATTTGCCATGTTGCAAGGAGAGCTTAACTTCTGTCTCGCTAGCTTGCCCCCCTGCGCTCAGTGAATCTGTGTTCGACTACTCCGCCTAGGCTGCACTGTCGAGCGCAGATCCACTGAGCGCTCAACACAGACAGCATCGTCAGAAGGAAAGTTGATAAAATAAATTAAAAATTTTGTATTGTTCGATACATATGCGTACGGAACCGAAAGCACTGTTCAATATCGATACGAGTATCGTTGCACCCCTAGTAGCTACTTGTTGTTGCTCTTATTCACCAGCTCCTCATAGTTTTTGTGTTCACAGACAAGGAAAGCTGCTCAAAACTGCCCTCTAATTTCATTACCTCAACTCTCTGATGTCTTTGGTTTGCTCAGTAGCCGCCTGCAATCCGCTGACTATCTACAAGACAGCACGGACCCTATGCAGTTGTTAGTTTAACAGGCGAACCTCGTTGCAAACATGAGGTAACATATATTGATTTCCACAGGTTTAAATTGTATCTGGAAACTTCATCGCGTCACACATATTCCTTTTTCTCGTCTTTCATGTCCTTTCTCCAGACTGATGGAGTAATAATAGCAAATATGAAATCATAAATAATATCAAGAGCAGGAATAAGATAAAACTTGATAGATCGGGCTATTGAACTTACATTCTGTATACAAACAGAGGCTGAAGCATTTTATTGGTTTACTGTTTAATCAGAATATTGTAGCAGCCAGTGACTGCTGTCAGGCTCTTAAATGATGGATGTCCCACTTGACCAAAGCTAGACAGTATGTTTTATTAGTTGTATCTCCCGGGGCTGAATCGTCGGAAGGAATTTTAGTCAACAGCCTAGAATTTGTGGTGTGTATGGCCCTGCAAAGATATGCCAATTATGCAATGAAAAAGTGAGATTTTATCAGTTATTGTCTTTAAATTGAACACTAAAGACCGAAATTTAAAACCTCTGTTAGATCCAATGTATTATAAACACCAATTATGAAAATCACTTCCTTGTGAGCATGAGCTAATAATTGAAATATAATAAGCATATTAATGTAGCCAGAGGAGTCTTTTTGAGGATTTTGACAGCTGCAGCCATACAGTCTTTATACAGTTCAGCGGCCACAACATTAGTGCCTGCAGGGATGCTGTTCACTTTGAATCACCGTTTTGTGCACAGACCTTTTAGCCTTCATCACGATGAAGTCTCAAATGGGTATTGTTTGTGAGAAAACCTGCTGTGGTTAAATGCACACGTTCAGTGTGTGGATAGTTTTTAGTAAAGTAAGCGGGCTCAGGATTTATTTACAACTGAGGACACAGTCTGAATCCTGCATTTAATGCCTTTACATTAAATGCAGCTTAGTAAAGCTTCTAAAAAGAATCTGGAAAGCTGTTGTTTTTTTTAATACGCACTGCATATCACCTGACTGTGTCCACAAGAAGAAAGCAGAAATCTGCATGCTGATGTCACTGGTCCACATTTGCATAATGTTTTATCAGAGTGTGTTTTTTTTGTCTCTCGCAAAAATGGACCTGCTCTTCTTGCCAGGCCACAATTATTGGACTACTTCTTAATAAATGTGCATAAAAACATTTATTTCCGTGATCAGATTCAAATTCAAAACAGAAAAGGTCCTTAAAAATGCCCTCGAGTCACTGAGTCCCACACGATGAGATTTCTGCCAAACCTGTTTCACGTCGGGGGGATTTTTGATCACGAGCACTGAACATTTATGGCGTCTTTGGGTGCTGCCGGTTAATTCTGCTTGAACCAGATTTGAATCAAAAGCCCAAATAATATATAACTACACTGAGCATAGAGAGATATTGAAGCTATGTTTGTGAATGCACCAGTGCTGCATAAATAGATACATTAACACTCATGTCAAGTGCTAGAAATTACATTTCATGTGCTGGGTTTCAAGGTAAATTATCACAGTTGTAAAGATTGCTAAGAATAAAGCACCAAGCACATTTTCATTAAGAGCACCCCGGCTTGTCTTCAAGGTTAAGTTATGCACAGGGTGAAGTTTCTTCTGTGAAATTAAAGGGACACACATTCAGGCTGGTTTGCATACAGTAAAATTCAGAGAGACTGCCCTTTCCCAAAGAAGCGACTCCATTAGTTGTTTGCGCAAGCTCTTGTAATGACCTACCCTTGTATTTTAAAGTTAAGCAACCTCTAGAAGCTGTTTGAATAAATGCACATCAAATCTGTCCTGGTGTCATCACCTCTAGATTTAGGGGAACTCTGGACCCTGGTACCATCATGAAAGTCAAACCATGGTGGGTTTATTTCTAACCCTAACCAATAAATTTTCACGGTTAACTCAAACCAAGTAGTGTTTGTGCCTAAAATCAGCAACACATAGATATCACCAGAAATATGAAGAGATATTGAGATATCCAATTCTGTCCCCATCAAATTAGCCTACAAGACAGCCATGCACAGAAATCTAAACAGGCTGCATTTTGATGCAGATGACAGCCACTGTGACTGGTTATTGAGTTGCACATTGCCTTTCTGAAACAAAAAGTGGTAAGTTGTCATTGTATCCAACTATCCATCTCCCATTTCCCCATTTTCATAGCTGTGCTAAGCCACGTACAGACAGCCGATTCCAACAGCTTCTCTCTTTTTTTTTGGATTGCAGTAATTTCAGTAAAAGTAGCTGTTGTTCAATATTAGCTCCAGCTCCAACACGACTCAGTTTCAGTCACAATTTGTTGAAAGAAATCAAAGCGATTCAACACTGCAGCGCAGACGTCTTACTGCCAGCATTTTGGAGGGAGGGGCAATTGCAGAGTAAAGAAAGTTAGACAAATCGGAATTGGCGACTGAAAATAATAATCAGCAACAGACCAAGCTGCACATCTCAAGGCAAAGTGAAAGTCATCAGAAAACAAGTCCAGTCTTGTGGTCAAAGCTTGGGTCCTGCATGCTCTTTAAACGTCAGAGGACTGGAGGTTTGGTATGAAGGTTTGAATAGTCAGATGATTTAAATATTAGTCCTGACAGTTTCTTTTTGTGCACTCGAACTGATATTCTATTCAGAACTGGCAGCGAATTAAGCCTCAAGCAAATGAAAAATTATCACACTTAAAAGACTGAAAAATAATTAAGTAAAAACAACCTGTTCTGTTTCTAATGAATGTTCAACTCAGTGATGCATATGACATGTTAATGGGGTGTCTATCATTGCTTTATACCTCTTCAAAGTCAAAAAGCACTGTTAAAACAGCAGCACAAACATGTACTTGTGTTATAAATCTGCTCTCCTGATTGACCGCTGGGAGGAGAATATTCTCTGTGCTGTTCCAGCAGAGCTTTGTATTCATGTAGCCGGATACAAAGATCCGGGGATTCACTGGTGCCCTTCTCAGATTCTAACACCTAGATCTAGTTTCTCGAGGGCCAGGCGATGAAGGGCGTTTGTCCTGCTAAAATCCCATTAAAGCATATGGGACATAGAGGCTTTACCTTTCTTTAACGGAGTTTTCAATAATGCATGAAGTGGAACTAGAATATATAAAACACGAAGTCGTGGTTTTAAAGTACTCGATTTGATTTTTGTGAAACTTTTCTGTTAAGTGCTCACGTTCGCTCCCA
Source organism: Rhamphochromis sp. 'chilingali' (assembly GCF_963969265.1). Taxonomy (NCBI): domain Eukaryota; kingdom Metazoa; phylum Chordata; class Actinopteri; order Cichliformes; family Cichlidae; genus Rhamphochromis; species Rhamphochromis sp. 'chilingali'. The sequence continues at coordinate 7,795,102 of NC_137943.1, read as the reverse complement.
GTTTTTTCTATCAGGAGTGAACAGGTCAACTGATGCTGTTCAATTTTATTACTCTTTTTGGCATGAAATTGCATCTCTGTTTCTGCCTGCTCACACCAGACACAGAAATTTTCATGGCTGCAGCCAGTAGATATGCACACGCGCGCACACACACACACACACACACACACACACACACACACACACACACACACACACACACACACACACAGAGTCACACAAACCTCTTCAAAATCTAAAAAGTCAGATGCAAATACGAACTCATTTTAAATGGGAAGCTTGCAGAATCTGTAATAAGTTAGATTAATAGCTGATTTTTAATGACACTGTCACCAGAGCTGCTTGCAGGATGTATGAGGCCTTTCCCTTTTGTTGATTAAATACCTGTGGCCATCACACAGCGGCAGGACTGAGACACTACATATGTTTCGTCTTTGCTGATTTAAAAGATGTGCAGCATATAATTATGCAAAGGTCAAACCGTGTGGGCTATTAGAAAGATCATACAGCTGTTATTATTATTATGGGAGCTCCAGCTTATGCAATCATGTAAATGACTTAAACAGACTTGTTTTTGTTTTAGCATATGCAGCTGGGTCTTGATTGTGTGCATATAAATGTGGACCAAATATGCCGTATGTAACTGAATACAGAGCATTTAATCGCTCGAGCAAATGTACAAATAGAAACACATTTTAGGGAGCAACATAAAAAAAAGGAGGATAATCTGCCTATTAGGGAGGCCGTCTATTCATACTCGAGTCGCGTATTCTGCGCTGCTGCTTTGGGACTCAGTTTTCTACCAGCCTGAACTTTCCTCTCAGCTCATTTGGAAACTGACATCCACTTTAAAACGGGATGATGAGCTGATGTGACTGTCCATAACTGAAACCATGTCTCGACTCCAACTGTGAATAATCTATTCCGCCTCTTAATTATGTATGCATACTGCTCCAGCCTCTTTCCCCACACTGCACTGTGAATCAAAATGGCAAGAATTACTTGGTCACACCCACCCGGGCTCGTACCCTGTGATTGCACTCGCACGAGGTTTTTGGGAAAATTGAGCCCCAGTTTGTGAAGCAAAGTGTTGTGAAATGCTTTTGCTGTGACATAAAGGATGGATGGATTTCTCCCAAAAATGAATACATGCAGCCATTCGTGGAAAGGCAATAAAAAGTAGGTTTCCGTGGCAAACACCTTTAAATCCATTAGAAATCAATCGCGAATACCTCAGCCGGCGGGGACCAGCTGCGCAATCTAAAAGCACAATTTTGAAATTCCTGTTTTTGTTTCTTTTTCATCCATGTGAGGGACACTGTTTATCTCAGGAAAAAAAACAGCACACTTCATCTGAATTCATGAGGATAGAGAGGAGGGTTTTTTTTAAAGCCCCGAAACCGACATTTAAATGAAACTGGAAATCCAGAAAATGAAAATACGTTCTAACCTGATCTGCCTCATTCCAAAAAATTATTTCATTTTCACTTGAAACATGGTGATAGAGTTCATGTCACAGCCACGGCGACCCGATAACATTTCTGTGACCGCCGAAAAAGATGTAAGGTGATTGGGATGCGTGGAATAGGAATGAAATACGAGGAGAGGGCAGAGATTAGGAGGGGCGGTCGGGGATTTTTGCGCTCATATTGCAGTGAGATCTCAGAGTGACAATAAGTGTCTAAGATTGTAATTCAAAGCATGACTGCAGAGGGCTTGTAGGAAATAGTTTGTATGTACAAAAAGTACTCTAATCTCCATTTAAACTCTGCTCAGACCCTTGAAAATGAATTCTACTTTAAGGGGCACTCTTCCCTCTTAAAGTGAGCAGAATTACTTTCAGGAAAACTTTAGAATTTGCCAGAAAAGTGGGTATTATTTGAAATAATTCACCCCTAAACTGGTTTGTTTAGAAAAGTTCTGCAAATTTGGCCTGATGTCCTCACCATCTGCCTCTTAGAGGGTTTTCCAAAACATCAAGGTCCCTCTTGCGCTGAATTGTTTAATTCAGATTAGAATAATGACCCCGCCAGCATCCTGCCGGCACAGCACAGCAGCTCCGTCTTCAGATTGAGTTGTTCAGTCAATCAATCAATCAATCAATCAATCAAAGCTTTATTCGTCACATGCAGGTTGCCCTGCAGTGAAATAGGACCCCCCCCCCCGACCTTACACATATAGCACAAACATTACATGGGGATACAGGTCAGAGATTGGTAGAATCAGAAAAAAACATTGAAATGTACACTACACTGGGGAAAGTACAAGAGGAAAAAAAGAGACCCCTACTCATGCTATGCTTCCATGGTAGGACAGCATGAGAACAGGAAACAAAAAAACTCCTCTGCACAAGAAGCACATAAATGTCCACAGCACAACATTGTGAAGACATGACAAGCCACAGGGGTGGGTGGGGGTTGAGGAGTAATCCGAAGCGAACACAGCAGCCACCCTGCACAGCGCTACCATTCCAGCGCGGCACACAGACCCGCCGTGCTGCCCCTTCAGGAAACAAGCATCGAAGTCAATCACAGATTCAATATTTACTTGACGATTCAATATTTACCGAGGCGCTTTGCAGCACGCGTGACTGAGGAATGCAGCGGCGAGGATCCTATCAAACACTCGTTACATCACGCATTTAAGGGTGAGATTGGGAGGGAGGAGGAGAGGATGGAGGATGTCTCATCTATTGCAACGAGACGCTGATGCAAGGTGTGCTGGAACCGAGCCTGATCCGCTGCTCGAAACGTGTTCCCGTTTTGTGTCGGATTCACTCGACTGGTTACACACATCTTGTCAGATGTGTATCAGCATTGCAAGAGAATGACTCACATTTAAAGTTTAACCTTCAGTATAAATATTTTAAAAAACAATATTCTTAGACATATATAGCTGGGGGAATGAGTCTTGGTCCTGTTGCCCCAGAGGACAGATGTCTTACACTACTGTAGGTCTGCTCCTTTTAGCTGGATGCACAGCACTGTGAATATTGGATCCTTGTGGAGTGTGGCTGTATACATGGAGCACGGTTGGAAGGGTGCATGCCAATAGCTTCGCCTCCGCCTAGCACTTGTTGCATCAACCTCAGAAGTATATTGTTTGATCCCTGAGTTTGATTAGTTTTTTATTTTTTATTTTACCGCTGTCAAAAGAAACATTTTGGTCTACTTAGCTCCTTATGTGCTTCTGCATTTATCTGCAATATCTATATGAAAAAAGAAAGCCAAAAACATAAAGACATTCAGACGCAGATACTTTGTAGTCTGGGAGCGAAGCTGCAATAGTAGAGTGCTTTGAACTGAAACATAAAGTGCACATAGCGCTGTAATAATTTACGTTCAAGCTCGCAGGAAGATGGGAGAAGTGGAGAGAGAAATCAAAACTGAGAATGGATTAAATTAATGGCCAAACATCTGAAAACATGGGTCCAGAAAAATATTCCTCTCCTGTTCTGCTCTTTTACTGTGTCTCAGTCCCTCAAATAAAATACACACACTACAGGCTTTTTACTAAAACTAAAAGCAGATGTAGGTAAACCATAGATATATAAATATATTTACCATGTAGTTGCACTGCACCCGCCAGCAGGCGTCAATCACAACCCACAGAGTTTGAAATGCCACAGCAGGGTGAGCCGTACTCTGAGATGGATAAATAAATAAATACAGTTGGGTTTTCATTTAATTCATTTTTTTTCTTATTTCCAAGATCAGACTTCCGCGCAGTTTGTTTAATGTTTTGCCGCTCTGAGCAGCCACTTCATTTCCTTTGGGCATTGCATTGTAAGACAGTAGAGCACATAAATAACACACTCAAAAATCAAGCATTTGCTAGAATGCGCGCCAACTCTCGGGTATAACTCCAGTTTCTTTAATCTCGGTTGTTATTTTTGCTGGCTTCACAGTCATTTCTGTTTACTGTAAAATTATACTTGTCAAGATAACTGTCCAGATGAGATGGAGAAAGAGGAAAAAGTGGTCCAGCTGATTAGACAAACACATCAGAACTGTCAAATGTATTTAGCGGAAGCGTCTCTTGTAAACATCGCCAGCAGCTTCTACCAAACGTTAATCCATTCGACTGACTCGGTGAAGGTTTGTTAGTGACATTATTGATTGTTTGCTTGCAAATAAAATCTAATGACATCTATTTGTCAGAGAAAACTACTCATTCAGCATAAAATGTGTTCCTGTAAATGATGTTTTTGGTATTTTTGTGCACTGGTCAAAAAAAAATCAAAGGAACACTTTGGAAACACATCAGATTTCAGTGAGAAAAGACAGTCGTGCTGGATACTGATGACTGGAAATGAAATCAACATACAGAGGGCTGAATTCACAGAAACACAGAAAATCAAAGTGAAAATAATGATGTGGCAAGCTAGAGAGTACAAAAACGATATGTTAGAAGCAGTCAGGATGTCAGGCCCTCAGGCCACCCTCATGAAGTCTGTTCCTGATTGTTTGATCAGAGACATTCACACCAGTGTCCTGCTGGAGGTCATTTTGTAGCTCAGGCAGCGCTCATCCTGTTCCTCCCTGCACAAAGGAGCAGATACCGGTCCTGTAATCTCCTCCATGTTTTTGAGACTGTGCGGGAGACATAGCAAACCTGTTGGCTATGGCACGTATTCATATGCTATCCTGGAGAAGTCGGACTACCTGTGCAACCTCTGTAGGGTCCAGGTATCACCTCATGCTACCAGTAGTGACACTGACTCTAGCCAAATGCAAAACTAGTGAAAAACAGCCCAAAAATATCAGGAGGGAAAATGTCAGTGTCCTCTACCTGTACAAACATTCCTGTTTTGGGGCTTGTCTCATTGTTGCCCCTCTAGTGCACTTGTTGTTAATGTCATTAACACGAAAGCAGATGAAACTTGTTAACAACCCCCCTCTGATACTTAACTGACCAGATCAATATCCCACAAGTTTAAATGACTTGATGCTGATAAAAGCTGTTCCCTTTGTTTGTTTCATTTTCTGAGCAGTTTATGTTATTATTGTGGTTGTAATGTGTGGCTTCACTTCAAACCCCTTTAAAATTTAAAAATGCATTGAGACGAACCAGTTGTCTTTTAGTTTTTTGCTAAAAATGATACAATAAGATATATTTGTGATAAGTAAAAGCATCTTTGTGTGAACCCCTTGTGTAGAAATTGTAGTCGCCACTAAATGTTTCTGGTAACTATCGATCAGTACTTAGAGGAGATTTCGTCTCCTCTAACAAAAGCTTCAGCGTTTGATGTTGGCGGGTTTCCTGCTTCCTTCAGCTCATTCCAAAACATTTCTATAGGATTAAGGTCAGGACTTTGACTTGGTCGTTCCAAACCATTGGCTTTATTCTTCTTTCACTAATCTTTGGCTGTGGGTCATGGTCTTACTGCATGACTCACTTTCTCTTGAAATTCAGTTCGCAGGGAAATGTCCTGACATTTTCTTTAAGAAATCGCTGGTGGAATTCAGAATTCATTGCTTCCCCTTTTGAAGGTAAGCTAACCTGGCACAAATGGAGAAAAACAGACCTAAACCATCATACTGATACAGATGACAGTAACTGCAGGTGGGATAAGGTTCTTATGCTGGATTATTGTGTCTTTCTTTCTCCAAACATGAAGTGTCTTATTTAAACCAAAATTTGTTGCATTATTCCAAAAGCCTTCAGGTTTGTTCTCGTGATCTTTGGAAAACAACAGACAGGCAGCAGCTTCTCTTTTTGAGAGCAGAATCTTTCTCACTGCAGCCAAGCTATGCACAGATTCAGATTTCAGTGCTCTCTTGAACTCATGAATATGAACATTAGCCAATGTGAGAAAGACCTTTAGCTGGTTACAGGCTACCTTTGCATAATCACTGACCTCCCACACTATACCTTGCTCTTGCTGTGATCTCTTCTGTGGAGGGCAACAACGGTCTTGAATCTTTTGAATCAATGCACTCGAAACTTTGTCTGAAGCCCTTTGAAAGCGTGTTTGTTTATTTACCTCCAGAAGCTTCCACTTGAGCCCAGTGGTTCTCAAATTCTGGCGGGTGGGGGGCACAACTCAAGCGAACCTTTAATGCTAGTCTGTAGAAATAATCCTAAAGAAAGAAAATAATGGGAATCTGGTCTTTAAGTGATAACGTATGAACCCTGCTTCCGGGTCCAAACTACTCTGCATTTATTAAGGCTACTGTGATTTTAACATATTATAATGCTCGGTATCTTGTTCTATTTAATCTGAACACATCCCATGAAAAAAAGGCAATGATCACTGTTGGGCTCTCTTGGTTTTTATTACCACTGTTCAATTTAAAGCTCTGTTTTTAAAACCTTACAATGTAACTACAGCCCAGCCCATGCAGCAGTATATTAATGACTAACTTCATATTGTGGATGAATTATCTCAATTGTTCACTGTGTTTATATTATGCTAACCATAGCTCTGTAGCCCGCCACCACGTAGCACATCGTTATATACCAGCTAGCCCAACATCAGTAGCACTACAAACATCGCTGCTGTTTAGTTTTCTGTCTTCATTTATTTTGGAAGTGATAGCAGAGCTGTACGTTTTAATTTTTCAGAAATCTCTCAGTCAGAACATGGTGTGTCATCTTTAGATGGAAGCTAGCAAGTTAACTTCCTGCTAACTTCTAACTCTGTTAAATTTCATAAATCCTCTTTTCATGGATGCCTGGATGTTAAACTTAATTGTTACACCTGGTAAAGCAGCAACGCTGATCATTTTATTAAAGATGAAAGGATTTAGACAGTTTTTAACTCTCGGTGATGCCGCAGTGTTTGTTTAACTTTAAAGCGGAGTTTGGACCCAGAAATGGCTAATTATGTCAGACTTAAACACCAGGTTGGACACACAGGTGCGTAAAGTCAGGGAAAATGAGACTAGGGGAAACCTCAAAGAAGGCACAAAGAACAAATAACTATCAAAATAAAGAAGGAAGTGAAACATGATAACTGAATTGAAAAACAAACACGAATTTACTGACACAAGAGGATGAAAAATAAACTCTAAAGAAACAGGAACTGAAAATGGAACAAACCAGCAATATGAACAGAACTATAACCAGGAAAGTAAGTAATACAATCACCAGAAAATACTCAAAATAAAGCAAAACTATAAAGTCCATAAACACGAGATGCTGTGGCAGTATGTTCAAAGCTCATGTTATGTTATTTTCTTGCTGTGAAACCAGTTCAGTCAAGTAGAAAGTAAGACACATCCAGCCAAGCTTGAGCTTTGCTAATATGACAAAGCATAAGCATCAGTAAAATATGTCAAATGTACATGTACTTCGTTGCTTTCTACTATAGATGAAAAGAGCTATAAAATGAGATCCTAGTTGTAACAAACTAAAATGATCTTTTGTTTTTACATGTGCGACTGCATGACGAACTGAATCCACACCAAGTCTTCTTTGAAACAAACAAAACCTCTCTCCCATCAGTCTTTGGCTCTCTGAGGTGCAGCGCTTACGTGCTTTACATCTGCTTTCTGTCAATAACCGCTCTGATTCTTAACTACCCACAATGGATCAGTAACCGGTTGATCTCATGCCCCCTTTCTGCTCTCCCTACGCAAGCACACGCGTACTTTAAACTGCACGTTTGTTGTTGTTGCTGTTGGTGGTGGTGGTTGGCTTTTGTTTTTTTTTCTTCCATAGTGATTCTCTCAAGGCTTTGATCAAATATAGAATAGAAGCTGCTCCCTCAAATCCACGTCTTCCTCCATCTCATCTGCCTCTGAGTACCGTTGGAAGAAGTCATTCCCCATACACTTCTGTATAAATACAGACATGCACCATACAAATACATGATATATGAAAAGTGTTTACGCTTCATATATTCATATAGTTTCATTTTTTGTTGAAAATATACCCCACAAAAAATTTCCTGGCAAATTGACTCAGCAACAGCCGTAGAAAGAAGATTTAGGAGAGGGTGAGAGAGGGAGAGAGGCCTGTTGAAGGGACAGACAGTCCGATTGAGAGAGGAAGCAAACGGGAATTGGAGACAGAGATGAAGAGAAATGAAGTGAGACAGAGGGAATTGGGGGGGGGAGGAAGGTGAGCGACAAGAGAGATGAAGGAGAGAGAGAGAGAGTGTGTGTGTGTGTGTGTGTGGGTGTGTGTGTGTGTGTGTGTGTGTGTGTGTGTGTGTGTGGGTGGGTGGGGGGGAAGGATAAACTATTTGTCACGCTGCTGACGGAGAGAGATTGAAAAAGAAGGAGTGGGAGAGAAGAGTGGAGGTTGTCTTGATATAATGCTTTCTTATGCTCTTAAAGTACCGCTGTAGTCTGTCTACTTAGCTCCAGCTCTGGCTTGTTTTGTTGCTTATTTCCTTTCTCTTCTTCTTTTTTTCCTCCTTTTCTTTATTTCCCTTTTGTCCTTCCTTCCTCGTCTGCCCTCCCCGCAGGCACGTCTATAATCCAGGTGACGGCGACAGATGCTGATGACCCGACGTATGGGAACAGCGCCAAGCTCGTGTACACACTGGTGCAGGGCCAGCAGTACTTCTCTGTCGATCCCCAGACAGGTGAGCGTGCTTATGTGCGTTTGCGTGTAACACACGTGGGCGGACGAATGTAAAAGATGCGCAGATCTCAGAAGGCAAACACGCACGCATGCAGCAGGAAAGCGACATACGTGCAAGATGTTCAGGAGCGAACAGCTGAGCTCGGTCTTCACAGTACCCGACATGTCTGTGCTGTGTGACGGCCTAAGGAGACGCACACGTGTTCGTGTAGGTGTGTGTGAGACACAGGTGGAGTGAAACACTGGGGAACCCGTGGACCTGCATGCATGAGTACAGAAACATGTCTCTGACTTTCTCACACACACACACACTGAAAGCAACACTTCCCCCCCAGTGCAACTCCCATTCTCTTGTCACACTTAGTCATCCATCTTTCTCTCTTCCCCTTTTCCCACTTGTGCCCCATCAAACACATACACACTTGCTCTTTCAAGCACACCCCCCCTCCCCCCACCTCCACCTCTTTCCCCCTCTGCGGTTCGCTCCAGCATGAGCTGGCAGAAATGTATTCACGCCGCCAGGCTGCGTGTGCCGAACAACAGCCTAATATTATTATTTCTGGGTGAAGCAAAAGCGAAAAAGACACGTTTAAAGACACACGTCAGCGAAGGCTTATGATCTCTGATGCAGGGCAGATTACAAAAGGGCTTCAAGAAGGCGTCTGGCGTGCCTGTTGTCACCGTGTCGGAGTCTCGCACACGTCACCTGAGGGCAAAAAGTTTTATTGTCGAGCGTTTAGGGGTTGAGGGCGGAGGAGGGCGCTTTATTTATTAATTTATTTATTTAACTTTATGATGATTACTTTTTTAGCAGTCTACCTTGGAGGGGACTTTTAGCTCTGTTTAGTCAGAAATGGAGCACTGACTGTCTTGATGTTGTAGGTGCTGTTTTGATAGGCAGCGCGCATTGAAGAGACATTAAGTTTCACAGTAAAACTCCATATCTATTAACTTTTTCAGATTTTTGTTTTCTGTCTGCCTGTAGAAGTGAGAGCCTCCATGTGAGCGTTTATTTTGCCCACACAGTCACAGGTGGCCAGCACTCGTGTTTTGCTCATTGAATGTCAATGCCTGGTAATTGATTGCCTCGGCACGTGAGGACCTCTCAAATAACCAAAGGGAGCTGCAGGACTCTTTGAAATATAAGCCTAATTCCACACAGTGTGTATTAGCCGTGACACTGTGCTTTCAGAAGAGCTTCAGCATTCCGAACATGTCCGCTCTCCTCTTCTCGACTCCCTATCTCCCTCTTTTCAATCACCCCCCATTTCTCGTCGGTTCCATCACCGAGGGTCTTTTTCAGAATGTGCACTCGGAGGCGAGCGTGTTCGCTCATACATTTACTTTGTTTGTTTATGAATTCTGCTCAGAAAGCTCGACATATTTCTGCCTGTTCGTTCGTTAGCATTCAAAAGCAGCCCAGGCTGAATGTGATTCACCTTGAGCTGCCAAGTCATCCAGGCCGGTGTTTTTTGGTTGATGCTTGGCGAGAGCGGGCAGAATTTGATGTGCAACATCCAATCACATGTAGCAGAATGAGGTCATTTGCACGGGGGAGGTGATCGATGTCGAACACGAGTAAATGATTCGTCTTTGTGTGCCGCTAAAGAGCATGAGACACAGAACGTGATTTTATGCTCTGTCAGCATGTCTATCTGCTGCAGCGTGGTGATTTGTCTTTTCCAGATGAGCCCCCTTTTCACATATCTGTTTATGTACGTGTGTTTCTGTGCGCCTTCAACGGGACATTAAGTTATATATTGTAGCTGTCAAATGGAAAGTGAGTGTCTCCAAAATGTCAGAAAAACTGCCACATTGTCAGGAAAAGCAGCTCGGTGACGGCGTACGTCGATATCGTCCAATAGGCTGTGAAAGGGCAAAGCAGAACTTTAAAAACACTCCGATTAAACTCAAATTACGGGCTTTTAACACAGAAACAAATTGAGGATTGCTTTGGAAATGATAAAACAACTGCTATAAGTGGTAACTTTACAGTTTATTGTGTCGTAAGCTGAATTTTATACGCCATAAACTGGTCTGTTGTTTAAGTACACCAGTAAAATTACAGTTCTGTTGTCATGGGAAGGATGAGTAAACCACCGTACCAACAGAGATGCCACCATCTAAAATTAAAGCAAGTTTATTTGTTGAAGGTGCTGCCATGCTGTTTGTGTAAAGTTTGAATGAATTTGATATCATTTCTTGTGTTTCCTGATGTTTTCCTTTCACCGTGTCGGCCATGCTCCTCTGTCTCTGCCCTCCTGTTTGTCTCCGTGTTAGTTTTTCGTACTTTCATAGTTTTTTTTTGTTTGTTTTGCTTTGATATCTTTTACTTTTTTGTGCGCTTGACAGTTTTCTCTCTCCCTCGGTCAGTTGTCCGTCCATCTGTTTGCCCTCCACTTCTCCTCATGTTCCCAGGTTGTTCTTTGTGCTTTCCTCTACTTTTTTATTGTTTTGTTTTTTTTACCTTATTTGTTTTAAAGCTCACTTGTTGGTGTCTAAACCTTCTACACACATAACAGAACCTTACCCAATTGATTTCAGTGCATTGTAAAAGTAACTTGATTGGTGGATGTCAGGACTTTTAAATTAATCATTTATGAGAATAGTTACACATACAGTCAAGTGAAAAGAATGTTTTCATAGGGCTCTGTGCAGTCCTGTGAGAAATTAAATACGGCTTGTGATTCAATAGTTTGTAAAACAGCTGGATGATTTTATCTGTCTCACAGATCATTGTGGAGACATTTTGGCCCACTCCTCTTTGCAGCATTATTTGTTTATGCACAGCTTAAAGTCCCACTGCAACATTTCAGTCAGATTAAGATCCAAACTTTGACCGGCTCATTGCAACACCTTAATGCTATTCTGTTTTAGATTTACTGCTTCGCTTGGGATCATTGCCTGATTGCATGACCCAGTTTTGGACAACATTTGGCTCCAGAATACTTTGATATAAAGAGTAGTTCATGGTTAACTCAATGACCAAAAGGTGCCCAGGTCCTGTGGTTGGAAAACAAGCCCAAATCATCAACCCTCCACCACCATGCTTAACAAGTGTTTGTGTTGATATGCAATGCTTGGTTTGCTCCAAGTGCAGTCCTGTGTGTCTTGGCCAAAAGGCTCTGCTTTGATCTCATCTGTCCAGCAGACACTCCTGGGAAGATTGTAGCATTGCATTAAGCTCAATGCTCCAGACCAGCAAACTGCCAAAACAGTTACAGAGGTGCCAATGATTAGTTACCAATGTTCATTTGATTAGCAGCACCAAGCTGTTACTTACCCTCTTAATTTCTATGGAAGCTCTGATGATGTTTTTCACAGGACTGCATAGAGTCCTATGAAAACATTGTTTTCACATGACTGTATTTATCTGCAAAATATACAAAATAAACTTGCACGGGTTAGCCCACCTGATTTACAGAGGGTGCATGAATAATTCAGAAATTAGTAATTAATCTAGCACGTTACCTATATTTTGCAGAGGCCTGATGGTAGTTTGCCTGCATTAATATTTGCATGGGGGATTCAAGCGGTCCATTTACTGTAATACTATTTTTTATAGCTAACTACATAAAACTACAAATGATTAGCGGCTGTAAAGGAAGAAAGTGAGTGTTGATTTTGTCATTCTCTGCTACAAGTGAGCAACATTTGACAATTCCCAACCCATTTTATTTCATCTTGACTGCTGTGAAGGAATATACAGGCAGTGCATTCCTCAGGCGGCACACACTTGACATTTTTTTCAGTGCTCGTGCAACAGGACTGTGGTTGTGTCGTGCTCACAGGGCGACGTCATCATGGATAAATCTCACATATCTGAGCCTGAGGAATACATCACTGTGACCAAGCATTTTATAGAAAGCCAGAGCTGACATTCTTGCCCTTTCACATAAAAAGTGGGTTGTTTTATTTTTGGGTGTTATGTATGACCTGTTAACAAGTGGACATTCTTTTGCAATAAAATCAACTGAGTGGTATTTTTCTGCTGGCTTGTGACCTTTTTGTGATACATTTGTTTCATTTTGCATGTACATTGTTTAAGTTTGCGGGAATGTGTACTTTTCAAAACTGGCAACACTGCTAATTAGTTTTTATGTGACTCTAATGGAATAACCAGTACTTAGATTTATAAATAAGGGTTGCAGACCATCAGGACCAAACTGTGTTATATAACAACTTGTTAACATTTATACCTGAAGGCTAAATGGCATACTGGAAATCAAGAATGACCTTTCATTAATGACTTCCTCACATGTGTAACTGCGGTGCTGATGAAGTCTTTAATAAAGGGTCATGACTTTCTCAGTTCATAACGGGAAGTCAGATCTGTTGTTATAAATGTTAATAAGTCATTAATAAAAGGTTACGGTGTCTGTTTATTAATTTACCACTTCATAGGACATTTAGTTCTTGTCAGATCTATTGGCGGTTCTGACTCAGTCGTCAATAAAGACTTATTACATTAATGCAATTCTTAAAGACTGATCACAGCATGTGGATTTTACTGCAAACAGTCAAATTAACTGTAAACTCGGAAAGCTGTGCCTAATTAGAAAGTGGTACCTTCAAATGTGTAACAGATAGATCCACATACCAAAGGTGTGACTGCAATATTTTATCTGAGAGTAAGAAGATTGTAAGGAAGTTATAGATGTGAAGAGAGCAGGATGAGGTCCTGCTGTGCAGAGAGATTTTCTTCCAAAACAGAGCGCAGGCCAGAAAGTATATTTTTAAAGCCAGAAAGTTCAGTTAATCATAAAGTTATAAATATTGATCACAAAAGAGTTTCAGTCTCACGCAGATGTATTGTGATCATTTGTTGCCAAGTGGTAGAAACCAAGGTTCATGGTCCTTGTGATGCTACCCTATGTGTGTGTTTTCTCCAGGTATTCTACGAACAGCTGTACCCGATATGGACAGGGAGACCCATGACCAGTACCTGGTGGTGCTTCAGGCTAAAGACATGGGGGGGCACCTAGGAGGATTATCTGGGACCACCACTGTAACCGTCAGGCTTACCGATGTTAATGACAACCCACCACGCTTCACACAGAGTGAGTAACTCAGCAGCTTATACCGCTACCAAATAAAATATAGAACAGGAATAGAGAGGCAGCAGTCTGGGGAAAATTACTGCTGCAGAGAGTGCATCACATCCCACATACATGCACGCTAACTGTACATACTGCCCACTGCTCACGAGAGCACACGCCGTGCAAGAACAGTGGAGCCATCAGCCAGTGTAAAATAACTGTGTGTACTTTTAACCATTTTGTTATGCCTGTGTAAAGTTTCTAGCTTCCGATATAGGGAAGGGATGAAGAGAAAACAAACACTGAGCTGCATAACAGCATAAACACCATGTTTGTTTTGCACCAGAAGGCAGAAGAGTTGTTGGACCTTTCTGACCTGCAGGTCCTGTCAGGATTTTCACAGCAGCAGTCAGGCAGAGGAGATTCCTGCAGGGCTGCAAAGTACCTCATCAAACATTCAGCCATGGATTTAGCTTGCCTCTGCTATGATAGATCGGCTGCTATTTCCAACAGCAGCTACACTGTCAGATTATATCTGACAGCACGTCAATGTAGGAAACCCTAATTGGCTTCCTAATAACTTTGAATATGGTTAATTGAATTACACTGTTTGCAATCATGACATCGTTTTAGTAAAAATCATAGATGTGATAGGTCTTTCGCACTTGCAGTCTATGAAATATGTTTTTGATAAATGAAATCAAATTAAAATTTACTCTTGTGGATTAAACAAAATATAGACCAAATTAGCGGTTGGCATAATGGTGAAGATGATGTAATCAAGACGGGTTATTAGATATTGTCCTGTTGGCGATTATAATGTTAATCATTCTTCCAAATAGGAGGCAGATCTTCTTCTTCATGTACTAGACTGATGTGAATAAGACAGGCTGGGATTAATTAATTCTCTTCTTTGGTATGTCACCAAAAGAATGGTAGGTGTGTTCTTTCATACCCTCGAAAGGACAAGCTAGTTAGGCCTCCTGTGAATGATCAAGAGAATCATGTGGCCTTGGTCGCCAGGGTTCTCCTCGTATTTTACTTAAGGTCGTCCTTTCTGCCATTTCTCCTCTAAGCAGCTCCGTCTCCTCCAGTTTAATTGCTGACCTTCTTCCAATTAAAGTGACGAGGACAGGAGTTGGGAAATCACTTTTGTATGACTGCTGTAGAGGAGCTGGTAGGAACCATACAGTACTATGCATAGTTTACTTCCAAGGACTTTGACTTTCTTACAATTTTTTAAAATGGTCTTGATCAGTAGCCCTTCAGCTTTCTGAGGGTCTTTCAAAGTTTTTCTTTGGATATTTGCTGATTTCCACTCATTTTCAGTCCAGTCCTTATACTGACCATTTTTAGAAGGTTTATGTATTTATTTAATAATATGTGCTATCACTTATAATGCTGAGATATGAATCATCAAAGCCTGAAAAAAGAAACATCACTCAAGTAGTGAGCCAGTTTTCTGTCTATACATCAAAGACAACTTGGCAAAGAACCCATTTTAAATTGTATCTGTAGGATAGATGATGGATCTTTAGGCACTCTGTTACTCTTAGCCTCTAATAAAAGCATTTAATGTGTAACAGTTTCTTCAGTTGCATCTATAAAAATGTACCAAGAATCTATCATAGTTTGACAAATATAAAGCAGTATTTTGGTAACACGAACTATTAGCTGAATACTTGGCGTATCTCAGCATAGTGTGCATTATGTAAATAAAAAAATCAGAAGGAACTGCTCAAGTGGAGGACAAAAGAATCGATCTAAAACAGATCAACTGTATGTGACAGTCATGTCCTTAAGAGGTATTAAAAAATTCAGCAAAGACCTGAAACAAGGACTGAGAGATGCATCTTGGCCTTCGGTTGATCCATATTTCCCATTTTCTTAGCAATAGATAGATAGATAGATAGATAGATAGATAGATAGATAGATAGATAGATAGATAGATAGATAGATAGATAGATAGATAGATAGATAGATAGATAGATAGATAGATAGATAGATAGATAGATAGATAGATAGATAGATAGATAGATAGATAGATAGATAGATAAAAAATAACAGCATAAAGCATCTGTGGCATAGCAATTGCATTCTTACACGTTTTTTCTTTTCATTAGAACTTTGGAGCTTTGGTGTGATCTGAAGGCTGTTGTAAAATAGGCGCGACTACAATTTGAAATTCTTTTCTATAAATGAAATTCAAGGCAAAGTCATTTTAAATGTGTGACTGAACCAAGCGTACTCAGACATTAAGTTTGAAAGATACAGCAATTGCTTGTTGTTGAGCTTCTCCCAGTTTTCATACAAGTCACTGAGTCAGAAACTTATAATTAAACGGATTTCATATAATTTCGTTGTCAGAATAAGGATTTTAGCTCACATGGTAGTGGGATTTTAATATTTCCTGGTAATATTTAGACATTTTATTTATCAATAACAGCTGTCGATATGTATGCTGATCATAACAGTGTGTTTAGAGTTTAGATGGAGTTACAATCTTAGTAGCAGTATAACTAGTTTGCATTTCTCTGTGCTGTGCTGAAAAAGTCACTGTTTTCTAAATCAAACAGCATGGGGTGAAAGTGCCGTAGTGTATCAGAAACCACAGGAGCTGTAGAGCATTTCCGATGCTCAAGCACAGGGAAGCTTTCAGCTAAAATCTGATGGAAAACTCGAGATGCATGCATGACTCCATCACCGAATACGGTTATGCAGGTAAAGCCGACAGAACCGCTTCCATTTGACAGTGACATCATGTACCAATTCTTGGAATGAGGTCTAACACGGGAGCAAAGGAAAACAGACTCAGGAGCTTGAGACTTGGTCTGTGCCATGACTGTGCTTTGAAAAATTCATGAGTTTCATTGTTTTTGTTGCCAAATTGCCAAGGTTTTGGAGCTGTGAGAGCACCTCTTGTTAAATTCAGAATTTAAATGAACTGCAGATCTGTTTCACTGATACTTTTATTCACCAATTTGGTTCATTTAAAGTAATTTGTTTTAAACGTAGCTTAAAATGTAATATTTTTGAAAGGCTTTTGTAGCTTAGCTTGCTACGTTAGCTTCAGTGTCATTTGAGGTAATGTAGAATAACTGATGGCTTACTCATATGCTTCCCAAGTAGCACGTTCTAAGCTGTGTAACAGCCTCTGTTATAGCACCACCTGGTCTTCTTTTTTTAATGAGCAGTGAGTAAATCCACAATATGTTCTTAGTGAATGTAGAGCAGTGACACGCACCTGTCCCTTTAGCCAGGTCTCCCTGCTGGAGTCTCAAATACTTCTCTTTTGTGACAGCCATCAAATATCTCATCAAATATGAACACTTTAAAGTACTCCTTGGTCTCACATCCAAACCCATTTGGTAAATGCAATTTTTCAGTGTACAAAGACATGTTTTAACCTAAACAACGACCTGTTTCGAAGTTAATCAGTTAGTTTTTAGTGGCTGAATCTAACCGGTGAATGAAACCAAGGGTAAGCAGCAAGTTAAAACAATAGAAACAAACTGCAGCACTACTCCCACAACCTGTGCAACTGTTGGATCAGTCTACGTTCCACATGCATTACTTGCACAGGGTGATGTGCTATTTGATAAAAGCTTTGCCAAAATTGGGGTAATGATGTACTGGAGTAGCAGATTTGCTAACTGAGCTGAACCTCCATCAAGGATGGTGTTTTGGACCTGAGGCCTGGAGGGCTTCTTGGAGGAAAGCTGGGCCCTGTTTTGATCTTTGTGGGTGATGAGGAGTCTCACGGTGCTGGTAGCGCCTTTAAACCTTCACCGTACACCAAAATCTGTTGGCTGTTACCTCCTCATGTTCTTCTGATGACTCCCTGTATGAGTTTGCTTTGTTGAATGCACTGATGTTAACCTACACGTAACCTAGAGAATTTGTGTGTGTGTCTCGGTGTGCAAACAGTCCACATATTCCTACGTTTTTCTGTATGTCTCTGTGTATCCCTGAGCCTCTGCTTGCCTTTTTTTTCTTCCCCCTCACGCACTCATGCTCTCTTGTGCTTGCGCGAACACCATCAAAGCCTGCCACCCCGCCGCTCTACTCAATTACACACCCAGGCTTTTAAAAAGACACCCTCAAATCCGGCTCCCGCGTCTCCCAAGGTCAACACTGCTTATTCCTTGTGGCATTTAGCAAAGGGAGAGGATTACACTGGTACGTATGAACCAGGTATTGGCTGTACATTATAGCCTTAACAAGAAGGAAAAAAACCAGCCTGCTTTGTGGGCTCGTCTCTTCACAGAGCCCTTGAATTTCTCACTATCCAAAACATGATTTTAGGAACTAAGTGGGTTTGTTGTGTGTTCAGTTTTGAAAGCCATCGGGGGATTTCTTGTGCCCGGAGGAGGCAGTATAGCAAAGGGAAAGTAGGCTACGGTGCAGATTGGAGGTTTTTTGTCTAAATGATTAGTGGAGATTGTGGGATATTTTCAGATGCTTCACTGGCAAACATAACGCTCTAAACACTCTTTATCAAATGGCATGCATTGTGCTCCAAATGTATTTGGACAGGACCTTGTTTCTGTTAGATTTTAGTTCTTTGGTGCAGGGAAGGCTTTTAATTTTAGACCCATCCATATCAAATTGTTAAAGAAAAAGCGCTTTTTGAACAGCTGTGTACGGCAACAACGCAAAAGCAGCGAGAAATCGTTTTCTGTAGCCTCCTGACACAAATTCAGAGTTATAGAAGTTTTATCCCAGAAACATGATTCCACTTAGAAGTGTTAATACTGGGAATACCCGCTTCTCAGCGGGTCTGCTTTTTATGACACAAGTAAACTGAAAAATGTTTGTTTTCAGCGACGCGTCGTTAACAAGCCAGACGGCTGTCTGTTACTGTCTCATTTCACATTCCGGCATAATTAACAGCTTAATCAGGAAAAGAGCTTTCCTGATTAAGCTGTTAATTATGCCAGTGCAAAGTGGAATACATGGATGAGTAATTGTGTGAAAGTAAACATGGGTACTGGGTATCAAACGCAAATAATTAACTATCTGTCACCCCGCTTCAGGACTGCTATAGTAAATGACTTTCTACTCTTCTGGAAATCCGGCAAAGACGATAGGGCTTTCACAGCTTCATATAATTTGTAGCAGGACCATAGTGGTGTTGTTTGAGGGCTGATTTGAAATTTCATACCCTTGTTTCCATGTAGTCATTTATTCAGACATGTTTTCCCATGTTTACTATAGCTGAATAATTTATGGCTGTGTGTACTCCAAGCTGAATTCTCCCTAGGATAAATTGAAAAAGAGGCTAGCTCAACGGCTGGAAGAGTACCTAAAAATAAGATGACCACTTTATTTATTAACACATATTAAGTCCTACCGCTCGATAAGGGAGGGAAACATGGTTAAAATTTTAAGATGCCCTTTTTTTTCTTAAAGCCTTTAAAAAAAATATTAAACTTTTAAAACTTTATCAAAATCATCCAACCTTTACCTTTTCAACCTCATTTTGTTTTAAAAAACCTTTCACACACGCTATCAAAATTAAATGCTAATATCGCCCTGTAGCATTTTCTACACCTGAGAAAATGACACATAAAAGACAGAACAAAGAAAAGGAAAGCAAAGATGTGCAAACACCTGACATCTCAAGAACCCAAAAATAAACATGACCCAGTTCTGCCTGTTGCATTAGAAAACTGCAGTGTATTAGAAAACACAGAGATGAATGTTAGATGGAAAACGGGGATCATTTCATTTCATTATAATAATCACATATTGATGGACTTAATATTAGCAGCGACCCAGTTAAGATCAGAGTGTTATACACTAACACGGCCTTTGTGCTTTTGACAGATCAGACTTCTGCCATAATGTTAGCTGAGGACACTGTTTTACTGTATTCATGTAACTTGGTCATGTATGTGCGTAAAGTATTTATAGGTGCACATTACACTGTATAAGATGTAACGTTTATCTTCCCGGCACAAATGCAGCTTTGGGAGCTCTGCACTTTGATCTCACCTGCTAAATTTTTATCAACTAACTTGTGTATTTGAAATGGAAGTGGAAGGTAGCCTCAGGTTCCCTGTGATTATTTATGGAATTATATAGGATATATTGACAATATATACACAATTCAAGGTCCACTTGCAAGCGTCTGGATGTCTCACTTGTGCTGGGTTGAGTTTAAGCTTGAGATCTCATTTTTGACCTTGGATAAAGTCATTTGAGAAATCTCTCACCCCCCCATCCTGAATTTACTAAAAGCTCTTCAGGAGGCTTCAACAATTAATCACAAAATCCTTGCCAGCAGATGGAATTGACTACATTTTTTACTCCAGTTATATATATCGATAAAGAAATCAAAAAGGAGAGAATATGAATAAAAAGCTGAGCCCTGTGATAAAACATTAAACAGTATAGTGGAAACATATTGTGAAAGCCAGTAAGAGACCTTGCTTTAGAGAAATCTTAACTAATGAATACTGTACTGTTTAAAAAAAAAGGTTTGATTGGTCACCTCTTAACTTTTTTTTAAACTCTTTTAAAAAACATCCTCAAACATAACATAGGAAGGTTCCTCTTGGGTCTGCGCATGTCTTGTTAATGAAATACATTCAGTAAAGTCCTCGGGCTTTTCACAAAGCCTAATCGCTTTCCTCACATTGCTTTAATTTGTCCTCATCATACTAATTTAGAATTATGAGATCACGATAAGAAACTCTGTCGTAGTCCTTATTGGTCCTAGCTGTTGTAATTATGTTACGCCGTACTATAACATTTCATGCAAACGTAGTGCTAAAGCTATTGAATAGATAAACACTTTAAAATGTGCGTATAGCACTGTGGGCTAAAAGAAAGGGGCTTGCATTTCAGAGCCAGGGCTTTAAAAGCAGATTGAGAACAATTAAAGCATGTCAAAGAGTGGGGCAAATAATCAAAATCTACTTTATTAAGTGATCGACATCAAAAATGATTCAAAACCACATTTGAAATCAGGACCACTTAAAAAAACTGAAAGTGAAATGTCACTCTGTGTATGCGTCTTCTCGGTGAAATGTCAGCATTTCATTTGATCTGGCCCAATCCTATCTGTACACCAATTCTACCACCTCGAATACGTCTGTCGGCTGTCAAAGGGCAAAACATTGATTCAGAATCTTGTAACGGTTGGAGCAGCAGACTCATAGAAATTCCCAAATGCGTCCGGAGACGCATAACTTGTGCTTGCTGAAATGTACTGGGCATGAGCAGCTACAACTCTGCACGGTGACAACTCCACAGACGGAGGCTCAGGTGCCGCTTTCCTGTTTTTATGTGGTTTCCAAACAACCTTGGCTTGCCAACGGTGCCACATAAAAACGTTGAGGGAGCCATCACTCTCCCAGCAGTTTGATGGATGGAAAGATAGATGAGCTGACAGATGACTACATAGGTAGCGCCAATAAGATCAGTGTCATTTTATGCACCGGGGAGAAGAGACAGAGGGAGAAGGAGCGATAGAGGGAGTAGTTCGGAGAAGGCTTCATCATAAATATTACTAATTCATTTCCCTGGAGAGCTCGGATGTAATAGAGAGAGTGTGAATGGGAGGAGACAGAAAGAGAGAACAGGGAGGTGTGTGTGTGCGAGTGAATACAAAACTCGGTGTGCGTATATGTTCAAGAGCACCCTTTTTTTCCTGAAAGAGAGGAGAAAAAGAGAAAGATGGAGACGCTGAGGAAGGTGCGATAAAGTTGTCAAAGGAGTGAGACAACAGGAGGGAGTGAACGGGGAGTGGGTGAGAAATGGCTCAGAGAATGTAGAGGAAACCACAGAGAGGCTGAGGAGACAAGGAGACAAATGTGCAAGTACGGGCGCGGGGGTGTAATTGAAATGGAGGGAATCGGTAGGCATTAAAAAGGGTATTATGTCCTTTAGTGAGAATGAGACGCGCAAAAACCAAAAAAGAGGCGTAAGGACAACAAAGGGGGATGAGTGGGCGAGCTAAACGTGTACACACAGATTGACACAATGGCTTAACCTGTGCGTGTGTTCTTTATCTGTGGCTCGAGCTCCTCCTGCAGTTGTTAATGTTTTTCGGCCTCTGATACCTGCGCTCGTGTTTGTGCACGCGCCCACGCGCTTGCGCGATCAGTCAGAGGTTAGGAGACGGGATCGCACACAAGTGACAGACGTTGTCATCTCCTGTCAGACCCAGAGACGTGCACACATCCCTGCCTGCCAGCGCACGCAGACACACACAGGCGCACGCGCGCACGCATACGGACACACTCCTGACTCCCACTCGCTCTCAGTGTGTGCTCTTCACACACCCGGTACCCTTGTGTCCCTTATCACACACTCTCCCATCTGTTCCTGTTTTAAAACACCCTCAGCGCACAATCATTTTTAGTCATTGTGGCAGAAAGTGTCTGTGCTGAGAAATCCCACTCGTCAAACCATTCACTTTCACAGTCCCACCGTAAACTACTGTGGCTACTGTTAATGAACATTTGCCGTCCCCACCAAGCAATAAATTCCTCGCCTGGGGTTAATGTTGGTCATCAAAGTTTAATCATGAAGAATTATTCGCGCAGTATTAATCTTTAAAAAATAACATAAGGAGAACATGAGGGAGGGTGGTGCAGGTTAGAATTTGTGATTTGTATGTAACAGTGAAACCAGCTGGCATGAGCCAACATCATTTTCTCTTCTTATCTTCTTAGCAGTCCAATCACATTCAGCGCAATCTAATGCATATCGAAAATAACACACGTCCCCTTCAATAGGGCATCGATAATGAATTTAGTTAAATGCCATGACTAATGTGCATTTTGTGGACTAGTAATGGGCTCATCAGAGTTAGGGGACACACGCGCAGGCCAATCCGGTCCAACGCGGCCGCCCCCGTCCCCGTCGCACTGTCCAATGATCGCCACCCACGTGCTGACGTCTCCCATTGTTTGGACTGGGACGATAAAGACATGAAGCCGCCACTCTTTAGAATGCATGAAAGCAAGTCCTGGGGGCAAGTTCACCAAAGCGTGAAGGAGGGAGGAGGGAGACGACAGAACGGAGGGATGGAGACGGGGAGAGGAAAGAGGGGCGTAAAAGCAAATGGTTTTGTGGCGACAGTGATAATCAGGCTAACTAAAAATCCCTTCAGCTCACGCAGAGCAGAAGCGATGCTGGGAAATGAAATGAAGCAGGTTTTCACTGATGTGTTTAGGAGCTGCGATGCAGACACACAGATGTGCCTGCAGCTGTTAACGTACACATGTGCGTTTCTCTGCAGTTTATATGACGAGTTTAGGGCTGGATTACTGGATTTTGTTGAAAGCTGTGCGTACTGAAGCGGCCTTTAACTCACAGCTTTTAATTGTTGAGACTAAGTTGGAAATACTATTGTGTGCCCATGGACTGATATAAAGAGCAGTGATGAAACATTAGTCTGTTTGCACAAGCAGCTCTCAGCATCTTTTTTTTCTCCGTTGTTTCTTGTCCTCTGGAGGCTTCGCTGTCCTCGAGCTGCGAGGCGCCTGATTCAGCTGGATTTGGGTGGAAGATACGAGGGGGAACCCTGTTTTTAGCTGATTATATGTGTTTTAAGACCTTCTTGGAGAATTCACACGTACGCACTTGCTCACTAACACGTACGCACTTGCTCACTAACACGTACAATGGCACATGCAGTGCAGCGCTTAAGCAAAAAAAAAAGAAAAAACACTCCGTATATGCAGCCAGCTCAGAGGCGTGAGATAGCGCCGAGACATGAAAAGCCTTTTCCTGAAATGGCTCCCTCATATCACAACGCACAATTAGGCCTGCCATTGCAGTGCCCTGGAGTCAATGGTGGCACAGTACAGAGCTCTGCTTGGATAGATTCCTCTAGGCTTTCACCCTGCGTGGGTATGAATTCTGCTGCAGCCCACTAACCGCATTGCCTGCACGTTACGTGTTCATGCGTGTGCGTGCCATGCGCCCAGCAGTTTGCGTGAGCGTTAAAGTATCAGGGTCAGCTGGCCTTGTTGGTAGTGGCTTTCTTTTTTTTCATTTTACCCCCCTTTTTTCCCCTCTCTTGCACTCTCTTGTTCTTCCTCACATATACATGCACAGCAAATGAGGCTTTACGCTGACATTAGAACCACATCAAATTGGCTGCTCCTGTGAGGAATCAGCAGGCAGAGCTTCCCCCTGATGAGCTTTTCTGAAGCAATCCCGTGCAGCCAACAGAGCCTCTGAGCAGAGATTCATTGCGCAGTAATCATCCTATACAACACGAGGTTTCCAAAAGACCTACATGTAGGCAATCCGGCCCGAGAGGCTCTTACATTCTCCACACTTTTCCTGCCATCGCAAGAGGAGAAACTTGGAAATTTAAAACTTAATTAAACTCCCCAAACAGGGCCTTTTCCTGTCCCTGCTTCCTTTTTGTTAGTTTGTGTATCAGCTCTGGCTTCTGTGGAAATTAGGTGAATCCATCACACCTTTTCCAGCAACTCCCGGGCCCTTTGCTCGCAGGGAAAGCACAAAAAATGCAAGGCGACAGGACGCAAAGAGACTGCCTTGACAGTTTTTTTTATTTTTTTATTTTCTGCATTACTTTTTCATCTGACCTGGCAGTGTGCCCCCTCACGCAGAATAATAGGAGCTAAAGCCATTCTCTTTTTGCCGAGCCATCAGTGAGCCATGGAGAGCCGGAGAAGAGGAAGTGATTTCCATGTTAATGGGAACCTTCTCAGCAGCGTCTAAACCTTTCCCTTCTTTCCTTTCCTTCCATCAGTGCTTCCTCGCTTGCCGTCTGCTTTGTGCTTACCTGGCTTTACCTGCTGTCGTTCCTGTGCGCTCAGTCGTTGTGTCTTGCAAAGGTACCTTTCACCTCCCAGTCCCTGTTTACTTCTTTCTTCATTCCCTCTGCAGCACTCTTTTTCTCTCTGTCGAGCTTGATGAATGGAGTCGCTGGACTGTGAGTGCTACATCCTCAACAGGGTGTGGCAGGCCATTGCTAGCTATCTCACATTAATGCGAGTGTGTGTGTGTTTCTCTTTGTTTTTTTCTTTCATTTACCCTGCCTCCTGTGGTATACATGGGCAAATCCTGCCTCAAACTCTAGGCCATAAAAATGGATTCTTGGAAATGAATTGGACAGATAAGAGCACTCTTCCACAGTCTCTTAAAATCCCTTTTCCCCCGCTACTGCAGAACTACATTGATGTCCACTTGGCTGAACATTTACAATCCCCACCCTAACCCTTTGAGGATCCCTGAGCAGCCAAGTGAACATGCTCCCTGAGGTTTTTTTTTTTGCCACCCTCTCCTGCCCTCACCACACTCTTGACCCTATTCTCCCTGGGATCCTCAAAAACACAGCTGGAAATGGGCCAGCAAGTCATCTCCCCCAAGATATGATAAGTGGCTCCATCTACTATACGGTCTGTGTCAGAAAAACGGCGGTGGGTAAACTACTCTGCCTCAGGGGTGCAAAACGAATCGCCTCAGTCCTGCATTCTCATCCCTTATACATAAAGGCAGGCAAGGCCAAACTAAGCTCTCCCGAGACGGTTTACGGCATTCTTATAAATCATAAATATACCTCGCCATATTGGGTAAACAGATGATCAGTCTGTGAGCAGAAGGGATACAAAGTAAACTTTGTAGGATGCAGGAGACAGACGTGATGCCAAGATGGACCCTGCGGGGCCTTGCTGAAATCTGCAGCTTCCCGCTGTTTGAATGGGTTACAGATAGATAGGAGTTTCTTATTGTTTGATGTACATCAGTGGTTCCCAACCTTTTTCATCCAACATACCCCCACAGCCCTGTCAGATGGACAGTTAAACCCATTCCCAAATTAAACTCTTCTTCAACTGGATGTGTAAAACTTTAAGTTTGACATTTCCAAATGTATTGGCAGTTAACCGTACATTTGTCGGTTAATTTGTGCCAGACATCGTTGAAGCTGTGCATCTGCGCAGTCATAGTTATTGCACAACTGTACGAGAACTCCCGTGTGGTTTAGCCCGTGTGTTGTAACTGCTGCACTTGCAATTAAGGGTTCAATTCTCATCAGGCTCATTTTGCAACAGTGCAGAGCAGAGGCGGAGCCAGACATTTGAAACACCCGGGGCTTAGCCCAAAGAGTAGTATGCATGTGGGATTTTTTTTTTTTTTTTTTTTGGGGGGGGGGTGTAGAAATGACTGAAAGATTAATAGGCTCTGTTCAAAAAAGAATGACTTCATATAGGGAAAAATATATATCACATGTGCAGGACACCTTAAACTAGTTTTTTAATTAAGCAGCAAGGCAGAACAAGGTCAGGGCTGCATCAAGACACGAGGACTAAACCCCAATTCAACCAGACCCAGAACTGATCCAGAATTAAAAACAGGACTACAACAGTTCAAAATCAGGACTACTGAGGACTTAACCAAGACAGAACCAGAATCAGAACTAGATGATAGCACTAAAAATCATCATAGACCTGCACTACACTTATTTTTTTAATTCTACCAAAGTACACTATTTAGATTGAGAAAAGTTTATATAATTATTCAGCCTTGTTGTGCAAACAAGCCTGCAGAACTTAATAAATACAGAATTTGAAAAATAACAAACCTAAAAAGAAACACTAGGTACGAGATACATGAGTACCTATGATACGGTGATACTTTTGGTAAACAACCATTTGACTAACATGTGTGTCTCACCTGCTCTTGTTCATCTGTTCTGTCCTCGTTCTCCTCTCTCTCCCTCTTTGTGCTGACAATCATCAAATATACAGTTGAAACCAGATATTTACTCTTCAGATAAAAACACTTTTTTAATTGTAACATCAAATCAGACTAAATGTTTATTTTTTTTAGATTGATAAATATAAAAACATATTTGTTAACTTTAAGAGTAAAGAGAGAAACTGTCTGTGTTTTTTAATTGCAAATGGCACCAAATTGTATTCAAACTTGAGCCACACTTATGGAGCTCCACAGTTCTGTTCCTGGTGTTTTGGTTGATATCTCTTGATTTTCCCATGTCAAAGAAACAGGCTCTGTGTTTTGCCTTATATGCATCCACAGCTGTGCCAGCAATTTACTCACATGGACTCTACTAACCTATCAGAAGCTTCTTCAGCTCAGAATGGAATCGTCTGGAGTTTTCTTATTAATTAACAATAAATTTAGTGTACATGTACTCCTAAATTTGATGAAAGTGATAAAAATAGCTCTGTCTCTCTTTATTCTGAAATTTAACTAATTCAAAATATATTTCAATATTTATCTAAAACAAAAATTTACTCTAAATTGATGTTGTACAGTAAAAATGTTTTATGTTTTCTCCCTAAAGTGTATGTAAATATCTGGTTACAAATGTGAATATCCTGCTGTGTACTGAAATCCCTCTTGTTTTGCATAGAAATATACTGAACAACATACAAAGCATAATATATAAAATAACATTTACCTGAGTTTTTTCTTTGAAAGAACCCTCTAATGTCCATTCTTATGTTTCAGTACATAACTGAAACCGATTTAGTCGGGGAGGGTAAGAACTGAAAATATGAAATAAACACACGTAAGCTAAGACTCTAAAAAAAATAGCATTTGTTCGGCTTTTCATTTTGCCATTTGTTGATTCACTTGAAGAGCAAGTAACGTAATATTGGTCAAGTGATCAGTTTCATATCAATCTTTGGTGATGCACCGTCATATTTACATTATTTGTACAGTACAAATGATTTGCTTTGGTACCTGGTCAAACTTAAGCTCTCCTTAGTATGGCTGGCTCCGTCTCTCCAACAGCGCACTCACGGGCAGCAGCTGCCCCGCCCCCTCGCTCAGTCGCTTAGTGCCTGAGCTTGGATCATACCAATATCAGGGGGGGATTCACGCACAGTCGTAAATTCCCACAGTGTGCACTATGTGCTTCGAATATTGTGTGTACTTTTTGTTTTATACAGTTGTCAGCCAGGCATCTAACTATGAAAAAATTACACTCCAAAATACCCCGGGCTTCTGACAAAACAACCCGGGCTTAAGCCCCGTAAGCCACCCCCCCGCTCCGCCCCTGGTGCAGAGTAAACTGCTTTTCATAGAGTGTGCTAAACAGGAGGGAAAATATTTCTCAAAAGTAGTCTCATAAACTCTTTAAAAACATATTTTCTATATTGTTGTGAATGACAGTTTTTTTTTTTGTTCTCAGTATACACATTTATTTTAATTGAGGCAACATCTGCCAGCACCATTATTAATAAGTGTAAAACAATGATAATTACGATAAAAACACCAGGTGGAATTCACCGTCTGCTTCTCTTCTCTTTGTATTAGGAGGTACTTGCTGATGGTGTCTAGACAGACATATGTACACGTGTACAGTGGAATCAGAGATATTTGTTAATGATGTTAAGATTCTAAAGATTGCAAGTTGTGTTAAATATTTCTCATTTTTTAATTTTGCAGGATACAAAAGCAAACACATATTTCTTCCACAGAAATGCAAACGTTGCAGCTTGATGGCAAGTGGCCAAATGTAACTGGGCAACACTATGAGAATGCCATAGCCAACTTTTTAATTGGAAAATAGTCTGTAATTGTTTGTACAGGTCCTTATATAAGAAAGATGAGCAGATGTTGTTGTACATGTAGCTTGCTATCGCCAGTGTGTGAATGTGTGTGTGAATGGGTGAATGACTGAATGTAGTGTAAAGCGCTTTGGGGTCCTATGGACTAGAAAAGCGCTATACAAATGCAGGCCATTTACCATTTACAGTAACGTCTGTGTTAGGTTCTCAGTCATCCAGATCATGGTTGCCTTAAGAGCTTTAGAGAGAAGGTGACTGGACTTATTTAAGTTTCTGGAAGCTTCTTCAGTTCTGCAAACAAAAGCTTAGGGGGTCCCAGGTCTTTAATCCCTTTGGGGGTGGCCATTGGTCCACTATTTATCATGTGCTTCATCACATGATTAAAGTATTAAAATAGCACATACTGCCAAATTTACAGTTTAAACCTTTTAGAAGATGTGCTATTCCCAATTGAAATGAGAGAACCTTTTTTGGGGGGACCGTCCTCTTAGTCACAGAGAAAACTGTGGTGATTATAGCTCTAGAACTGATGCAAGCAAAGGCATGTGTTAGCCCTGTGATGAACTGGCATACTGTCCAAGGTGCATCCATCCTCTCACCCAGGGTCAACTGCCACCAACCTGTGACCCAGAATTAGATAAGCAGTTTACAAAATGTAACCCTGGATGGATGGTTGTCTGTCTTTGTGCTTATGCCAGGAACCAGGTTGCCTCTCAGGCCAATAATCATCATAAGTGCCTCTCACAAGAGGTGTAAGGAAGTCCCGTTTCTTCGTCGTTACGTGCATAACAAATAAGTTACGTGCATTTCCCAGCCCTGCTGACATTACTTAATGCATTCAATCACAGTAAATTAATTTGCAGAAACAATAATCTACAGTGTTTAATTTAGGTGCTGACAGCTGTTTTGTGGGTCTTCTTCTCCGCGGACTCACAAATGGATGCTTCTTGTCTCAAGAGGAAGCATTTCTCATCTAAGCAAATCTATGTCCAGCCTGCAGCCTGCCTCCAGGCTGGGACAACACTGTGTATTCATTAAAGCTGACCTCTGCATTTGCCTGCTCTTCACTGGTATATCACGACTGAAAAACCCCCAACAACTTTAACTAATTTCGTAGCTCTAATGCGCACTTGTATTTGCAGAAGAGTAATAATGATTGCACCGATAACATAAACAATTAGGTAATAGGCAATAATTTCCAATAATTGTTAGTCCCTAATTAAGTTTTACATCTTCAGAGCCTAAAATAAGAGACGGAGGAAATGAAATGAAAGGAGAAACTAATTAAAATGGAGGTGGCTAATACCAGCGTGCTTTTTATCCTTTTATTTTCTCTATCCCTCTATTTCTTTTGCTCTGTATTAATATTTCATCTAAAGTTCAGTGCTTTCTGCTTCAATAGACAGTAAAATCACTGCTGGAAACATAGCTCTCAGTCACATCTCTCTCCCTCTCTATCTTTGTCTCTCTCTCTTTTTCACCTCCTCACTCGCAGCCCTCCTTTGTTTCCTTTCACTCTGTTTTTTTCCTTCGCTTTAGCTCTTGCCGTACATTTTCCGGTATCTCCCGTCTCTCACAGTATCTTGTAGGTGGCGGCAAATGTCAGCAGTGAGTCTAACTGCACACTCTACTTTCCCATCTCTCAGTCACATCGTTCATTCATCCAGCCAACCAACTAGAGAGCCTGCTTGCACTTTGTCGTTTTATCATTTTGTCAGTGGCGCTCAAGAGTCAATGTAAAGCTTTTTAGCCACCTGATATCCTGGCTGGGCCGCAGCTGGCGCTTGCTTTCTCTTTATAACCTTCAAAGTGGAATTCATTTAAAATGAATACAGAGCAGGTGACTTTGAGCAATACTTAAAGAAAGTTGCTGCAGAACACTTGGTGAATTGTTCGTATGGCTTCTTCCTGCGTCAACATAAAAAAGGCATCATTGTGGGATTGATGCAAGGTGCTGGGAGTCAACATTGTTTAGCAGTGAATGCACTTAGGCACCTGGGTGCGCCCACGCTGGCATGGAAGCACAGGCATTCACATACTAATGGATTAATGGACACACGCTCAGGCACACCCTGCCTTTTCCTCCTGCTGCATATGGCATTCGAACAGAGCTCAGTAATGGCTAATGGCCTACCTCTCTGCGCAAGGCAAGTTAAGCAGCAACATGCCGCGCTTATACCCCTGCAGCCTGTAACCAAAGAGATCCGTTTCATTATTAACCCCATTAGCACTGAGATAGAAGGTGCCACTTTCACTTTCTCCGCTGCCACTTGCAGTTTAATTTAACCCCCTAGTGGATCGGAAAGAATAAAAATTTTTGCCTAGGCAGCAGATGCGGCTCTGTTTTCGTCTCTTCATCCCTGCGTGAGCTATCACGTGTCGTGATCGCGCTTAAATTACCCTCTGCGTGCCTTGATCCTGCCTTCCGTCTCTCTTTGGCCTTTTTGCCTTAAGCCCTCTTGGGTATAAGTGCCTGCATGATGGACTCCCTCCACCCCCTTAAATGGATGCAGATTTTATTCAGGCTATTTCCAAAACCAGTCCATGCAGTTTAGCCAGCTAGACATTTTTTTAATGACTCCCCTAACTCGACTCTTTGCACCACCACCACCACCTCCACCACAAGAAACAACCCTCTGCTTTAGATAAGATGCGGTGGAGTCACATCCTCTTATTTTTTATTCCCACTCAACCCCCTGGCTCCTTCACTCTCCCCTCTGTGCTTTTCCAGCACAGGCCCCCGATCCGCGCTTGTCTTCAAAAAGTGCTTCCCTGCTGGGTTTTCACCCTCTTCATTCCCCTCTCTTCCCACCCCCTCTGTCCCTCTCGTGTTGCATCTTCCATTTCATGTGTGCCTGTCCTCCTTACAGTCACCAGCTCTTCCCCTTCCCCCTCCTCTCACCATCCAGCGGTACGTCAATTTAAGCACTTTTCCTGCACCTTTAAACCTATATTAAACTACAACCACTCTAATTAACTCTCACCGCCTGTCATTTTGCTTCATTTCCACATAATCCCCCATGCCAGCATGATCCTAATTCATCCAATCAGCTGCAAAAAAAGTGGCAGTCCCCAGACGACTGTAACATCTCTCACCGAACTCCCGTTTGACAGCAGTCATGGGGAAACAGAGCAGCCGCGTAGGTGAGAAAGAGATGTGAAAAGAGTGTGGTCTTATCTGTGAAGGAGTGCCCAAAATACAGCACAGGAGGGCTTTCGATCCTTCTCTCCCAGGCACAATTATGGCCAGCTCAGTGGGACGCATCTATATTAGTGAGACATGATGCATTGAACCGGCGTGACCACGCTGTTTGCTCGCAGCCCACTCTAATGACTTTACCTGCGCGAACAAAGGCAGAGGACGGGGCACAGCCCCTCTCCATTTCGATCCGACGTGTGATTTTTATCAGGAAACCTGTGCTGCTTTTTGAGGTTCTTTATGTGAGGAATGAGCTGGGAATCTCTCCCTGCCACTCACCATTTCTTTCTTCTCCCTCTCCCCTGCTGAATCGCCTCTTTCTTTCTTTTCTCCCAGTCCATCACAGGTGGAAATGATGTATGACTAGTGTTGCCAGATGCTCTCCTGTGTGAGCAGAAAGCTGATAATGACTTGGTCTAGCCTACTTTACTGGCATCACACCCCTTTTGTCACTCTCCTCTGGAGCGCTCCCTGTGTGTGACAAGTGTGCATGAGAAAGAGCAAGGCTGGGGGACTGCTGGTGTGTATGTGTGCAAAAGGGACTGCCGTACACAGCTTTGCTGTACAAAAACCCGATCAATAGAAAAGACCGTCTCTGACTTGTAAATAACTTCCCTAATTTGCTGTCTCATTAGCAACAGGCCTGTTTATGTTCGAGTTGTCTTCGTCTCAGCCTTCTGGTGTCAGTCCCAGATGGTAGGCATGGTAGTCACACCACATAAACTGGCATTTAGCATTGATTCATTGGCACACGCTGTCCCTTTTAGTGGGCAGACCCCTGCAGGGCCACGTGGGAGTAGCCTTACTCTGTTAACGGCAGATTTTTTTTTTTTTTAAATCGCTGTTTCCTAGTTTAATATGCACACGTTAGGGCTCGGGAATGTTTCACTGTTGCAGGTTATTCAACAAGTAAACACCTAATAGAACAACTGTACAGTATGTGCGAGCTTTATCACCCTGCTGTAACATCCTCCGCTCCTCAAGCAAGGCTTTCAGCCAAACTGAGGAACCTGGCTGCAGGAAATTGCTCCCATTCAGCCACAACTGCATTAGTGAGGTCAGGCACTGATGGTTTTTGATAAGGCCTGACCCACAGTCAGTGCTCTAATTCATCCTATGCTGGAAGGTGCTGAGGTCAGGACTCTTTCCCATCAACCTGGGAAAATTCTTTCTTTATGGACCTGCCTGTGCAGAAAGGCACCTCTGCATTGAAAGGAGAAACATGGAGCTTTCTCAAACTGTTGCAAAAATAGTATGTTATGATTAGGGATGGGTATTGTTTAGGTTTTATCCGATACCAGTACCAAATCTGTACTTTTGAAACGGTGCCGGTGCTTAAACGGTGCTCGAACCAGTGCTTAAAGAATGGAGAACACAAAATTGGTCCAAAAACCTCTCATGTTCAGCTGTTTTTTTGTAAAAAGATAACAATGTTAGCCTTTTCTGCAGCTATAGGGAATATATGGTATCACTCTTGGCTGGAATCAGTGCTTAAACAATGGAAAAAACACAAACTTTGTCCAAAAACCTCTCATGTTTAACTGTTTTCCACTTTTTCTTTGGTCATTTTAGCCTTTTTGCCCAGGGTGAAGGGAGCATCTGCCATCAAACAAGAAGACAGCCGCATGTGACTACGACGGTGTTTGCTAGTTCACCTTACATGCATTAATTTAATAACGTGGTTAGCCTACTCAACGTAAATTACACACGGACAACATTAAGCTACTCACGCAGAAAAGAACGGCTGCTGCTGCCATCATCATCCTCATCATTTCTGCTACACTGGCAGGGCTAGGGGCCAGGACTCTACTCTTCGGGTTATTGGGGGGTGTTGCTAACTCCGGGTCCGATAACAGGCAACCCACCCGCAGTAGATGTGCCTGGTGTGAGGTCTTGCAGCAAGCTATCAAACACAGCGCATTTCTCGGCTTTTAACAAAATGCTATACGTCGCCAGGTGTTTCATCAGATTCGAGGAGTTACCTCTTTTGCACCGTATCACCTTAAAGCACTTGTTACAGGCTGCTGAGTTTGCATCTTTTGCTGTGAAGTACAGCCAGATTTGACCGCTTTGCCTTGGGCATTTTTAATCTGTAGCTCTGCTCTAAAAGAACGTACGTACCTGGGCCCGCCTACTATCCTTGGAAAGGTAAAATGATTGGCTAGAATCCAAAGTGTATGACATTTCAGGAAAAAAAGCACCGAAATAAAGCACCGAAATGTGCGCTGGTTTTCGGTCTGGTTACTACCGTTTATGTCTGGCACCGGATACCGGTACCCATCCCTAGTTATGATGTGATATGAAAACTTGCTTTGTTAAGGAAACCTACCTAGCTCAAACTTTGATTAACAGCCTAATGCTTCAACCACAGTAGGTAAAAACAGGTAAAAACAATGGTTGGACACTGCCAAAATTACTGCGACTACAGGTTTGTTGTGTGCAGGGTTTTTTTTCTGAATCCAACTTTCTTGCAACATTTTGGGAAGGCTCCATGTTTCTTGTTTCAACACATCAGTGCCCTCGTGCACAAAGGGGGGTCTATACAGAAAGAATCTTCACAGGTTGATGGGAAAGAGTCCTGACCTCAGCTACTTCTTGCAGTCTTGTTACCTCTGAATGGCTCCTTTGAAGATGGGGACCAGGTTTGCAACTACTCACGGTCAGCCACCATCTTCAAAGAGACTTTGGTGCATTAAGATGACAAAACAGCAACAAGACAGAGTCGGTCTGCCATCAGTTTGTGATTGAAGGAGTCAAATTGGCAATTACATGCAACCTATTTCTGATGACATTCCAAATATATACACAGAAATACACATAAAGTACTCACAGTGAGAGTCCAGCCAGAAACTCACAGATTTAAAAGAGAAATTCATAACATTCCTCCACAAATAGTGACGTGGTTGCTGCAGGGTGGTGATTTAACTCCAAAACGACATAGGCACTTAAATTTGAAATGAGTTGGGTTTTTAAAATCCAAGATAAATCTTTTTTGTAAAAACGTTAACCTGATCACGTTCTTTCTTCTTCATCATAGGAGAGGACAGCTCCAATTTGAATTTGTTGAATTATTGGCCCGCCGTTTCGTTTTTGTGTTATTAAGCAACAGGAAGCTTGACGTTTAAATCATCGCGCACCGCTTGAAGGGACGTTTTGCCTGCCTGTCACGTCAATGCATTTTAAGCTACCTACTTGTCATGTAACACTTTTGGTCCACATCTCGAAAATAACCTTAATTTGCCAACACAGAGAGCAGAAATTGCATTAGCGATGGTGGCCTGGGCTGGAAAACACTTCTTTTTTTTTTGATGCCAAGGTCAGCAGTTTGACTCTTTGTCCTTGCCAACACAGGTAATGATTTTACTTTTTTATATTTTAACTCCTAAAAAGGAACAGTGAGAGCAGTAAGAGTGAACCAAAGCAGTAAAATTACAGTAAAATTACAGTAAACAGAGGCTAAAATCTCTGCATGCAGAGATGCAGGAGGTTCCTCAGAACAAGCTACTTCTTTCACAGGTTTTTTGTTCCTTTCTAATAATATGTATATATATATATATGTATGCTAATCAAATGCTCATTATCAGAACATCGAACAACACCCTGTTTCACGCTTCATATGTCACTGTTGACTTTTTCAGTAACAAACCACAACAACGATCTTTCCCTAAACCTAAACAGGCTGTTTGTGCAACTGTGACAAATATAATCAACACAAAAGCAATAAATGAAAGAGAAACATGTTTCAGCATTTTGAGACTTTTTGAGGCGGAAATACTAATTAACAGTGTCTCTCAGTTATGTTGATGAAACAAAATAAGGGCAGAACTGCGTTTTCCCCTCTCAGAACATGTTTGCTCTTTCCATTCAGAGTGTAAATGTCATTTTGATGAGACGGAGTTGCGAGAAAAGTTTCCTTTTACATGATTTCAATCGTTTGCACTTCATTGCTTTCGACAATGAAGATCCATTTAATTTTCAAAATAAAATAATGTAGGGAATTTGGGAGAGAAAAATGACTGCGTAGTCATGTAGACATAGTTACATTCTGGTATGTAAAGAGTGATGCGTATTAAGACACTGTGGGAGGTCATGTAACTGGGAGTTCTTTTTAGCACTTTAAATTGATCTTAAATCAATCGACTATTTATTTTTTCTATAACAAAGCTGTTAGTCTATATATTATAGTAAGTACATTGGAAAGAGCTATCACATCAGGTATATCACAGATATCAGCTGTGTGAAGCACTCCTTGAAAGAATCTTGAGTAAACTCTGGAAGATGGAGAGAGAGAGGCAGAGGAAGCAATTGTTCACCGGGAGGTAAATGAAGGAAAGTATAAAAGTGGGTAAAGAGCAGCTTGGAGAGCAGCATATGGCAATGGGGCCAGTTCATGGCCCTTTAGAGCCATAAGGCCAGCAGTGAGCTTAATGCGTCTGTCACATTTACTGCTTGTTATGTGTGCAGAGAAAAGTCTGTGGTGCTAGCTAACAGCTAACCACTATTTAACCATGAAAAAAAACCAACTTCCTTTTGAATTTCTGTGAAGCTGTTTCATTTGTGCCGTTATATAATCTCCACTGAGAATCTCCCAGACCATTACAGCAGCGGGCGCAGAAGAACTGCGCAAATAAGCTAATATTAAACGAGTGCCGTCGAGGTGCAGGATTCCAATCAGACAGTGAAAAGGAATTAACACGGTCTAACCAGGTAGGTGTGGAGATCATAGCTAAGAAAAAAATATATTACTTTGAAAGGCAGCTCAGTGAAAAATGGGAAAGTGTTTGATTCACTGTGGTTTCATCTTGATCAAGAAAGAGTTTGCTCTAATCTCATCAAATCCATCTTGGCTGCTGTGTTTTTAGAGAATTTCTTTCCTCTCTGTGTTACTGTGGCTTTACAATGTTGAGTCTTAATTTGACAACTCTTTGTCAAATGACAGGGTCATTAATTTAATTTTTTTATTTTACCCCTGCCGAATCTGTAGCTTTAAATATTTTAATATGTGATCTAAGGTTACATTTCCCCTGACTGATTGAGTTGAGTCTGAAACAGCCCTGAATAACTTATCTCGCAGATAGATGACACAGAGAGGGTGACTTCTTGTTCTGTCACTGCTAATTTGCAGCGCTGTTCATTTTATGCAGAAAAGAGTTTCCATCTGTCCCTTCAGACAACAAAGTAGTGAAGTGGGAGCAACGTCAAGACAAAAAGGAAATTAGTCAAAGGCATTTTGTATATGAACCAACTGTTATAAATCCACACAACTTCAGTTATTTAGTAAATCATCCACATTTAAGTGATGAAAATATATTGCATGCATTACTGCTGGACAAGCATTTGGATAGTTTTTACTTTTTACCTATATTGTTGTTGCAACAGTAATAATGTTCTGAGTGTGGACCTAAATAAATACAAAGGACCACAAATACAAAGAAAAAAAGCAACAATTACAGCCTCAGTTTTGAGCTTTTGCAGTCCCTTACTGCGTTCCTGAGGGTGACAGCTGGAACAGGTGATGTGAAGGACGCATCCCACCCAGCATGGCGCCTGTTCCAGATGTTGCCCTCAGGAAGGTGGTACAGAACAACAAACACTAAAACAAACAGACTGAAGAACAGCAGATATCCCAGGGCTGTTGCAATAATTCATAATAAACAATAGATGACATTGGTATGTCACCTTTTCACTAACCTGTACAATCTTCAGCTTGTGCATTTAGTAATGGTTCAAGCACGCGCACACACACACACACACACACAGATAGATAGCTGTACATATCTATTTGTTTATATTTTTGTACTGTTTGTACTGCGTTTACAGGTAATTCTTTTTATTTGTATTTTTTCCAGAATAGTTAGATTGCTTTCTTTGCACTGACTGGGACAGCAAATAATTTTATTGTGTGTTTTTCACAATGACAGTGAAAGAATAACTTCCTGCGAACTTCAATCACTAAGGAAATAATGCAGTGTTCGTTGCTCTGGGTGAAGTGAATAATAAAGAGGGTGGGGCACCAAAAACCTCAGTGTAACTGTAACTTGGTTGGTTGAGAGGAGGGTGGATTGATCGAAATATCGATAGTACTAATACCAATGCTTGTACTGTTGTGGGACTGATACAACCTCAATAGGATCAATACTTTGTTTCTGTCTTCTGTTTTGTTTTTTGATGAAAATACACCACAGACATACACTATGAAAAATGTC
Organism: Rhamphochromis sp. 'chilingali'; assembly: GCF_963969265.1. Taxonomy (NCBI): domain Eukaryota; kingdom Metazoa; phylum Chordata; class Actinopteri; order Cichliformes; family Cichlidae; genus Rhamphochromis; species Rhamphochromis sp. 'chilingali'. Next base: position 7,757,589 of record NC_137943.1, on the reverse strand, counting down.
AGTGTTGACAGATAGTATCGACCGTCACATCTATTTTTTAATATCTCATAGCACTTAAAAGTGCTTTAGAGATAGGTACAGTTATAGTCTGGGGCTTCAAGAACACACACAGTTTCAAAACACAAGAAAAACTGGTCCTTTTTTATTGTGTTAACTAATTATTGTCAAAAGTAAAATCACAGTGATTTAGCGGTCATTAAAATGTGTTCAGAATATGCAAACTTATATTGATTTTCATGTTTCTTATAAATGATGACACACTGATTTCCAATTATATGCTACCTATGTAATGTAATTGGTGTCTGTATACTGGACCTCTATTTACTTGGTATCGGATCAGTACCAAAATTGGCAGTACTGCGCATAGTTGCCTGTGGTTTGCATAGAAAAAACTGACTTGTCTGCAAACACTCACTAAATAACCACTCAAAAAAAAAAATGCAACACAAACTGGAGATGGGGAATGTTCACCTTCAAAGTAAAAGTTGTGCCTTACCACTAACATGTTTTAAAGGACACAGCTTTTACTTTGTAGATGAGTGGTGTGTGGTTTTCCATCCCACTCTTGACAGTTTCACTACCACTTGGCAAATAGTTGCCACGTGCTTGCAGACAAGTTTGTGTGTTCCTTAAAAAACAGGCACAACTGAGGCTATGCTAGCAGCCATAGGAGGCTCTCAGTGCAGCACCGCATATGTCACAATGGCTAGTTTCACCTAGTGACAGCAAGCAACCTCTTGCAACCCCTGACTAACAAGCAAGGGGATACTCATTTTTCCTTGATAACCAGTTGTTGCCAGGTGGTTTCCAACTTATCCCTATGTCTGTGTGACTGGGGGCCTAACTAAGTTAAAAAGAAAAGAAAACATAACCTAGACAAATGCACCAGTTGCACCACAACAAAGGCAACGAAAGTTAGTAGTCAGAGCCAAGGAGCTTACATACATGATGCAGCCACAGCTACATGACAGCTCTCTTAAAAATGTGCTTTCTCTTGCAAATGTTCAAATTCAAAAGGGTCAGTAAATGAAAATGTGCTTGAATGAAGTGAAAAAATTATACTTAAAAAAAGTGTGACGTGTGCTAACCGCCGTGCTTATAGTTGAATGAAACCATAAGCACTCGCAATTAACTATTTATTGCTTTTAATGTTTCATAGCGGCACAGCGAGACAGAAATGCTTCAGCCTGTGGCTTTGCTCGGCCCTTCCAAAACATTTGAGGGTGTAAACCTTATCAAAGCACCATCAAGACCCAGCCTGTGGTGTACCCCAAGGTGATAATCATAAACCCATGAAAAATAAAATACAAGTAAAGAAAATGAGAACTATTTGTGATGAATTGGTTTTTTTTACCTACTGTAAAGCCCACGGAAGGACAAATTAGCTATCCTTCTCATGCATCAGTTACTCAGATACAGGATACATATAGGAATAAAAATATCCTGTGCTTCTGTAACAATGTGCAGTTCAAAACATTTTAAGAATTTAAGAATTGCATCATTTTTTTTCTAATGCTGCTCAAAAATTTGAATCCTTGAATCAGGCTTGTGGCAGCGAAAGAATGTGTTTTCCTCTCAATGCCTCCCAGGAGGTCTTAAGATTTGTGTTACCTGAAAAAGGTGACAAGCTACATGTTTCATGTAGCTCTCAGGGCCCTTTGCCCTCCTTGCAGCATAGGCCAGTGACAAATTCTTGTGGGCTCCAGGTCCACGAGTGTCTTGTGATGTTTCTTGTTGTCTTTCTGAGGGTATGCCTGTGCCATCCCTACCTCTTCTTCCATGGGCAGTAAATCCCAATGCTGGAAGAATAGAAGCATTCTGAGGGCGACTAAGAACTAACAAAGCATGAACACTGGATGGAAATCTCTGCATTTTGCAAAAAACTTGTGCGAAGTCTTGAATAAATGTTCTCTCAGCTTGATACCATTAGTTCAAATTGGTTTGTACTGTGAGAACAGTTGATGTGAGAATAGCTCTACGATATCTTTACAGAAGAAAAGTAAAGCAAACATTTAGAGGCCGCACATGCAGCACATAATGCATCTGTCTGCTGTTTCAGTAGCATTTGTCATATCATCTCCTGCCAAAACTAGTTTCTTCAAAAATGACAATGTTAATCTGTTATTAAATTAGCAACATCATGGTGTTAACTGAAATGTTCTGAAAACACAGTGTACCTTCAGATTTAAGATTGCTGTTTCTGTAACAGTGTCTTGAAATTGCCTTGGGAAAACCTGAATAACTGAACAAGTAATATATATATATATATATATATATATATATATATATATATATATATATATATATATATATATATATATATATATATATATATATAAATTAAATATTTTAAGAGTGTCTTAGGATTGATAATGAATGCAGCTGCTCGTCTCCTTACTGAGCGGCGTGTCTCTATTACCCCTGTCCTTGCTGATCTGCATTGGCTTCCCGTTAAGTATCGCATTCAAAATCCTGCTGCTCACCTTCTGAATTATTAACAATATAGCGCCAAGCTACCTCATTGAGCTACTATACACCCCTACTAGAGCACTAAGATCATCTTCCCAGTCACTCTTGGTACTGCCGAGACCCCGGCTGAAGACTAGAGGTGACCGCACGTTTGCCTTGGCTGCACCCGATCTATGGAATAACCTCCCCATCGCTATACGCAAGTCCGATTCCATTCAATCCTTCAAATCGCGGTTAAAAACCCACTTATTTAGCCTCGCCTTTTCTACCAGTTAAAGCTTGCTTGTTAGTTAGCTTAATGCTTATTCTTATCTTTGGTTTATTCTTAATTATTTTTAATCATTTTAAAATTTTTGACTGTTTTATCCCTTACACTTATTGCTCTTTTATGCTTTTATATGCATTTCTTTTGCTTTTGTTTTTTAATGCCATCTAACCTGCTAGCATGTTTTGGTACCTTGCCGTAGCCCTCAGCCTTCCCTCTTACTTCATCTTACCCTCTTACATGTTAAGGGGCGACTGTGGCTATGGGGCGACCGTGGCTCAGGGGGTTGGGAAGCGTATCTGTAACCGGAAGGTCGCCGGTTCGATCCCTGGGCTCTCTGTCCTGGTTGTTGTGTCCTTGGGCAAGACACTTTACCCTACCGCCTACTGGTGTTGGCCAGAGGGGACGATGGCGCGATATGGCAACCTCGCTTCTGTCAGTCTGCCCCAGGGCAGCTGTGGCTACAACTGTAGCTGCTTCCACCAGTGTGTGAATCTGAGAGTGAATGAATAGTGGCATTGTAAAGCGCTTTGGGTACCTTGAAAAGCGCTATATAAATCCAATCCATCATTATTATTAAGCACTTTGGTACACCATTGGTTTTAAATGTGCTATATGAATAAAGTTTGTTGTTGTTGCTGTTGTTATAAAACCAACTTAAACCTTGTTATATTTGCATCAACTTATCTCAGAGAAGCTTTGTTGTTGAGGTTTCACAAGCCTGTTTTATCTGACTTTAACTTGGAGGACTTGTTGGAGGGAGAGTACTGCAATTACTAGTACGGAAGCCCACATTACAGATTTGATATTAAGAGACTTGGAAAGACAACAAACACGGTGAGAAATAACGTTGGTTTCCATGGATAAAAGACTTTGATGTCTGTAATCCCGATCCACAAAGTCACATAACCTCACAAGTTCAACATCTGCCAGAAAATGCTGAGGATTTTCTATGAGTCTGTTGTGGCCAGTGCGATCCTCTATGCTGTTGCATGCTGGGGGAGCAGGCTGAGGGTCGCAGATGCCAACAGACTTAATAAACTGATCCGTAAGGCCAGCAATGTTGTGGGGATGGAGCTGGACTCCCTCAAGGTGGTGTCGGAGAGGCGGATGCTGTCCAAGATAAAGACAATGTTGGATAACACCTCCCACCCACTCCATGACATGTTGGTCAGTCACAGGAGCTCGTTCAGCGAGAGACTGAGATTACCGAAAAGCACCACTGAACGACACAGGAAATCATTCCTGCCTGTGGCCATCTCCCTGTACAACGCATCCACTTAACACACTGTTTGCTGCTACAACTACACATGTTTCTTTTCCAAATATTTATTTATAAGTGACTATGTATGTATGTATGTATATATATATATGTATATATTGTACTATTCTTAGTTAGCGTATTGTCTGTCTTGTCTTAATGTTGGTTTAAAATGGAGCACTGTAACAAAAAATAATTTCCCCCAGGGATCAATAAAGTATTCTGATTCTGATTCTGATTCTGAAGTTTGTCTCACTGTGATGTTGTCAAATTTGCCGAATTCTTCAGATTGCGTGTTGTGGGACCAGACACTTGTCAGGGGTGGGCTATCTTTTATTCCGTCAGCCGGTGTGTTTGTGTGATGTTGTTCTCGCTCACATTTACAGGTCTATCTGATTCCTTTAGCTTTAGCTGAGCTGATAACAGCTCTGTTGTGTGCCAAATGGTGATATCTTACCTTTTCCCTTCACTCACTTTCTATCTCCCCTACCTCACTTATTCTTGTCGGTGGCCACTGTGTGCGTGCTAGGACAAAGGTGCTATTTGAATTTAAGTGCATGTGCGTCTGCTTTTTCTATAGAAATATCAGTTTTTTGGGTCCTCCATGCTTTTATCACATACCGGTAGGTGTGCCCGATGGATGAGAAGAGGAACATATTATGTAAACTGCAAAGCCAGCAAAAGGACTGATAATGTACTGCTTTAATGGGCTGACAGCTAAACATAAACCAGCACACATGAACGAGCCTGTTATCTTGATTAATATGTCTCAGCAGAAGGAATGAATGGACAACTCAGAGAGCCAGAGCAGCTTCTCTTAACCGTCTCTTAATCTTTTCTTTTTCTTTATCTCCTTAAACCCTTCTGTTTTTTTAAATCTTAGGCTCTTTTAATTTAGTTTTTTTTTAACAGTAGGTTTTCTGGCCATATTCTACCTGTCTTTTAATAATATCTGTGCGGAGCGCTCAAATGCACACTCTGCTTTTATCTCTCTCCTTCATTCTCTCACTTCTTTTAATTTAAACGCTGCCTTATCGCAGCAAAATGTTGTAAATATTGGCTCAGCGCAGGTGGGGAACAGCAATTTGAATACACTTCAAAAGACAAAATTAAATGTTTAACTGACAAATGAAGCGTATCAGAGCTAATGAAATGACAGTGCTCCTCTAATATGTGCCGTTGCGTGTCTCTCCCCAGGTATGTGGTCCTTCTCCGTTTCCGAGCTGGCCATCCCGGGCGCTGAGATAGGACGCATCTCCGCAATGGACGCTGACCTGGGTGAGAACGCCAAGCTGGAATATACCATCCTGGAGGGGGAGAGCGGGGACACGTTCAATATCACCGGACTGAACCAAGAGGCGGTCATCACGCTCAACAAGGTGAATGAAGGATGACAGAGAATGAGGGGTGGACAGATGGAGGGAGATATTGATGAAAGAGTGGGCAGGAGAGGAGGGAAGGGTTTCGTAAAGGTTACCACAGATAGTGGCTGAGAAGGAGAAAACCAGAGCTAGAAGAATGAGCAGTAAAAGAGCGCACATATGGAGTCATTTTGTAAAGGTAAAAGGCAGCAAAGGAGACAGGAAACAGATGATGAGGGGGAGGACAGACGATGACACGGGTAGTGTAGGCCGGTCTGTGGAGAACAGTTTTGTTTTGCCTATGAGTCGAAGCACAGCTAACAACATGCTGCCTAAGCCTATTAACCTGGAATTACCGGGAACTAAACAATAATGCTATATAAACTCACACAATTCATCACTGAACAGCCCTTTCAGCGAGGACTTTAATACAGCTGAGCTGCATTCTTCTTACCTGTTTTCCTTATTTGTCTCCCGTCGAGGAAGAGTGTATTGTTGGGTTTTTTGACAAATGAATCTCCAGCTTGATTCCACTCACTGCGAATCAGCCTCTTTTTATCAGCACGTCCATCTGTTTAAAGCAAACATAATGAAATATCTCCGCAAAACTCAATCCAAAGCGTGACACATCCAAATGCAAATGCTTGCAGTGGCAGAGTTGAGTGTCATTTTTTCGAGGCGGTTTGTCTCCGGCCTTTTAGCACATCCTTGCATGAATTGCAGAGCATTTGCATGTACAAGAGAATCAATAAGGCTCTGGCTTTCTATTTTGAGTTCAGTTGGAAAAATGCTATCATGCACAAATGATAGAACAGATCATTAGCCATGCAAATGCAGTCTATATGGATGTCATTTAAATATCTTGCCCTGTGACAGCTGGGATGTGCTCCAGCCCACCGCCGACCCTAAAACTGGATAATCGGAAGAGAATGGATGGATGTATATTGTGATATACTATAAAAAATCATGGTTTGTGTTAAAATAGCTGTATTAACTGCATATCACAGCACAAGCCTCTCCTTCATTTTCTTGGTTATCAGGGTGATGAGTCGTGTAACCAGCGTGAATCCTACCACATCTGATTTTTGATTGGTTACATGAAATTAAGCCACAGCGATGCCACAGATACATTTGAAAAAAGAGATATTTAATTTTATTAACAAAAAGGAACCCAGTTGTCTACATAGACGCCATTCATCAACTTAAGTTGATGCTGGTGTTCATTTTTGTAAATGATGGTCTTATTTACAGAATAAATTAGATAATAAAGCAGGGTTTGCCTTAGCGGATGGTTAGCTTGTGATTGTCTAGACATCACTGTATGAACATGCTGTCTTTGGTTTATCAGTCAGAACCATCTCTCACTCAGGGATTCATGGTTCATGTCTGCTTTAATAAAAATGGGATTGCAACAGCCAAAAATGCTCAAGTTGAGGCTTTAAAATGAGAGGTTGCAGTTGTTACATCTATTCTTTATATACAGTCTCCTTTTTAACCCCAGCAAGAATCCTTCCCAGATGTTTTTTTTTAATGCAGGCTGCAGATGGATATATCCCTTTAGTGTAAAGCTAGAATTTTTGGTTTCTGTCATTCCCCAAGCTGCCTGCCATGCTGACTGATCACCTTTTTGCACAGGTGTATGGGCATTGTGGAAGTGATGACTGCCAGTGTGCCTTGTATCCGTATGAGGAGAGGAATCACTCATGCTCATGTGTAGTGTGCATATGAGCAGGGCTGTGGGAGGCTAATATGAGCTATGGTGCTTTGATTTTAAATGAGCTCTTCAGAAGTGTCGAAACACATATGAGTCGCCTTTATTGTTGTTAGCCGTTTGTCTGACGTGTGATATCAGTCACTCAGTCAGAGAGCGTGTGCTTCAGCACGTGTTGTGCCACCTGTGTTATACTGCCAGGTGTCATACCCATGAAGCTGCAACAAAAGAGAAAGCATAATTTTGCGTGTGCTCGTGATCACATGTAATATGATCAATCACCTGTGTTACCAGCGTAACACATTCTTCCTCTGCGATTGAGCTCGATTGAGCTCGATTGCGCACGATGAGTATTAAAATCGTATCAATGAGCGGCACACCGCACAAGGCCATGTGTCCACTCGCAAAAACAAGCACATATTGTAGACGTTCTTTCACACAAGCCCACATACAAAGTCCTGATGCAAAAATGAAAAATACCACAGCTAGCACACCAGATCTGCTGCTGGGAATTCAGCGAAAACTTCAGGACATTAGTTAGTCTGTTTACAATAATGAGTGTACTAATGCGAAAATTCTTTTTGTTTTTCATTTACTTTTATACATTTTTTTATTAGGAGCTAACCCTGGACCTACAAAATACACACCCTCCATAGAAAGCATTGAGATTTGGACTAACATATTAGTCCAATTGAATTTACTGGCAATACAGAGAAAAATATGGAATATTTCCAGCCACCTTGCTGGAACACACCTGTACAACTGCTCATTAATTTAGAAATCTAATAAGCCAGTGTTTCCCAACCCTTTGGAGCCACGTCACATATTTCACATTAGAAAAATCGCACAGCACACCACCAAACAAAAATGTCACAAACAGCATATTGATTATTTTTCCCAGCGGACCAGATACAGCAGAATTGGCTCGGTTTGTCCCCAGTATACCTTTCCTGCTTTCTTCTGAGCACTACTCATGCTAGGGCCTTCATCTGCGTCCGAAGTTTCTACAGGACTCAGGTCAGATTGACTACTTTTTCAGACTATTATGTAATTTCTTTTTCATCTTCTTCTGTTTTACTAGCAGTTGGCAACCCATTTAATTAGAGCAGGTAGTTGTACTGCCCTCTAGTGGAAGACAATGTAATTGTTCTGCCCGTTACTCAGGCTGGTCGCTTAGAGTACTGATCAGGTGGAACCAGACAATCTTCTACATCACATCTGATCATTTCTCACGGCACTCTAATAAGCCAATCATGTGGCAGCAACTTGCCATATGCATTTTAAAAATATACTTTTTATTGTCCTGTGTTTATGGATTTCCAAGCATGTATTGGCAACTGGGACGGTTGCAGTTCCCTCTGGCACTATTCAACATCAACACTACCACATGGTTGAAGGGTGTTTCTCCCATCTGTCTTAAAATTTTTATTTACTGTCCATTAAAAAGGCTGACACAGATATATCAACAAACAGCTCACTTCTGCTGATATATCAGCGTGTCTGAGAAACTGCTGATCCAGTGAGAGAGAGGCCAGAGGCGAATGGCCAGACTGCTTCAAGCTGATAGGAAGGCATCAGTAACTCAAATAACCAAGGTACGCAGAAGATGATCTCAGTAGTTTACTATTTAGTAAAGAAATTAAATTACTACTAATAATAATACAAACAGCAATGTTCTTTTTAATTGTACATAATGCAAAACAAATGCCATATACAGGCAGCTATAGTACATGCTATGGCTCATTGTATGCTCAGACTGTCTGTGTGTCTCTCTTTCAGAATGACTGACAGAGCACTTCTACACTAAATAGGGCTCAATTAGTTCCATCTATTAAAACTGCATAGGCAGAAATGGGTGCTTTTGACTGCGATCCCCCAGGACCCCAGTACATTTGAATGTTTAAAAAAGCACTAGTCACAGCAGATAGCAGGAAACAATGAGTCACAAACTGATTGGCCAAATAGTGACAAACTGGAGCAATAGATCAAAGCATTTCTAAGATGTGACAGACATTTTGCCTCTGGGGTCTGTGAGAACCCCCGTCACCAGGATGAGGTTTTTGTTTGGTTGTAGCATGTTTGACTTTATGGTAGCGCTAAAGCTATTTCTTCAAAATTTGTCACACTCCTCAGCCAACCTGGTGAGTTCTATGCCAGAGTGCTGGAGAGGAGAATCCATCTTTTAGCTGGACAATGCGGTTTTCTTTCTGGTCGTGAATTGCTGGACCAACTTTTAATCCTCTCGAGGATATTGGAGGATGCGTGAGAGTGGGCTCATAATACTTGGCCAGTTATTCCACTGTATCCCTTTGGGAAGTTCCCTTATGGGAGCTTGGTTTGTATTTGCTGGGAGTAAATTAGAATTTTTATATTTTAGATAACTGGATGTAAAAGTCTGCACACTTTGTGCCATTAAATTCCATGAAAAATCTTTGCAAATGCACACGAAGCTTCTGAAACCTTTTCACGTCGTTTTTGGGAAATGCAAACTGAAATCTGGCTAAATCTGCAGAAAAAACAACAACAAAACAGAAAAAAAAGCTATTTGTATTCAAAAATTGATGTTGTTTTTATTTTTGCTGGTGAGTGCCTGACTGCACAAATGCTTTGGTTGGTGTACTGGAAGCCATGCAGGTGTGCATACCGGTGTATGCATGCGCATGTAAACACTTGAAATTTCTGTGAATTTATCATTGTGTCAGTTCTCAGCCTTGGGTTTGCAGGATTCGTTAAAAACAATCCGCACCCAGAGGTGGCGTGTAGAGCAGGATTTCCAAGTTCCTTTGAAGAGACGCGCCGAGGTAGAGCAAGGACTGGATACGGTGAGAGGTGCAAGAGAAAGAAATCTAAGCCAAGGACCTGGGAACAAGGCGAAAGAGTGCGGGTGAAGAAGGAAAGAAACGATGGGAGAGCTGAAGGAGGAATGTTAAATTGAGGTCCTGCGAGGCGGTGACAGCAGAGAGTGCGGTATAACAAGGGGGTTAGAGTAAGAAGCGACCGAGAGAGATGCGCAAAGAGACAGGGAGAGAGACACAGTGACAGCCATGGAGAAATTAGCTCAGCTATAGGCTGCGAAGCACAGGAGGTTAGAAATACCCATCCGGAGAGACAAGCAGACAAAAAAAGCTGAAAAAAATAAATAATAAAAAAGAGAGGTACAGTTATTAGGAGAGGGGGAGACAGCATGGCGACAATAAGACAGACTGAAGAAGAGTTGGGGAGAATAGGTGAGCATCAGCATGTGGTGAATGGTGAAAATCACATGTAAACAATTACACTAAAGACCTCCCACCTCCAGCATTAGCTGCGCTGGATTCAGCCACAGACGCAAGGCAAAAAAAGTACAATTAATATTTCAACATGGCCTCCTCTGCGCTGCTTTACTCTCTCTGCAAAGGCACCAGAGAAATAGATTAGTATTTATTTATTTATTGTCATTGTCAAGAACAATGAAATTGCGTTTGGGGCTTCCATACAACCCAAAAAAAAGAAGAAAATAATAAATACCCCTTAAAACCCAAGTGTACATATTTAACCCAGTGTGACTCCAATGCAATAAGACAATCCTTAGCAATAATGTTCGTAGAAATTCAGACAAAGACCTGAGAAACATGACAAAATACAACAATGCAACCCATTCAATATTATTGTACTGTGAGACATGATATCAGATATGATAGTTATCTATTTAAGAAAGAGGGGGGGGGGGGGGGGGGGGGGGGCAGGAGGGGGAAGAGAATAAAGATATGATGCACCAATGCAGACCAGTTCATTGCTATTAAGAAGTTTAGAATAGATTAGAGCAGGCTTGCTGTTCCAGTTAAATAAAACTGGATAATCACAGGTTACATGTGGATCAATTCTGAATGCTTACAAAGTGGAACATATATTGAATATTTACAGATGCTGCAAGGCACAATTTCCTGAGTATTTACAACAAGCTGTAGCCCCAGCAGTATTGGGATTTAGGTGGGGGGTAAAGGTGGGTGTGTTACACAAACTGTATGTGAATTTAAAATAATCTGACTTCAGTAGGTTAAAAGGATTTAGCCTTTCAGGGAATTCATGCATAACTAATGGAAATCATGTATGATTGGCTACGATTAATAGAATTAAACAAACAAAGCATAAAATTAGCGCTAAGCTCCCCCTCAGTTTATACTTCATGAAACAAACAAAAATAAATAAAACAAAATGTGTGTGTGTGTGTGTGTGTTTTCAAGCGTGCGTATGTTTGGGTTGCGTTAATAATGACTCATATGCCCTGCTGTCCGTTTCCCAGAGTCATAAGGCTTTCACAGTGTGAAGAATTTAAACAGAGGAGTGAGATGATCTGTGCGCCTCCGGAGAAGGAAGGATTTCCAAGTGGAACAATTTGTGTTGCCACAGAGCCGGCCTTGACCTCGCTGGTCATCTCGCTGCTGTGGGCTGAATCTCTTTAACCGCTGATCTACGGCGTGCATTCTCTCACAGGCAGAGATACGGAGAAACGAACACGCACATCTGCACAAGCACCAATAAACCACACACATATATATAGATATACAGGCATGCATCAATATTACACACTTGACCTCGCAGCTCCCTGTTTAAACTTTGGAGATTGAAGAAAAAGAGCTACACAGAGAAATGATCGCTTATCTGAGGGTGGGGAGGGCTGCGTCTTTACCTCAGAATGATGGTAGGTGGGTCGGAGCGGCAGGAGGGTTAACAGCAGATTAGAAGGAAACGGGGTCAAAAGAGACGGGAGAAGAGATTTGGGGTGTGTAAAATAAGACAGAGAGAGAGAGAGAGAGCGTAAACGAAGGACGCGGACAAAGAATCAGACTCTGGATGGCGCCCCTTTGAATAGAGAGGAGGAGAACATCCCTGTGAAAGGGCGAGGGTTAGGCGGGGACACGCCATAGAAAGCTGGGTCATTAACAGCCTGTAAGTCTGGGTGACGACTGAAGCTGCTTATCATCGCTTATTTACTGTCAGTCCCACAGAGACACCCCCTAGCAATAAAAAGATTTCCCTCCTCCTCTATTTCCACTCTTCCCGTCGCCCCTCTCCTCTTCCTCCTCCCATCATCATCAGCCCCCCCCCCCCCCTCTTTCTGCATCTTGTTACTCTCCCCGTCTGATCTCCATACATGTCCAAAGAAAATGCAGTGCACGGGAGACACACAAGCTCACATGCAAACACACACACACGCCCTCCCCCACCCAATATCTGCCTTGCTCCCTCACCTCGTCCTCGCTCTGTTTTGTGTCTGGAGGCCATGTCAGACAGTGTGTGCTGTTTGTGGCTCTGACTCAGCCTAGGTCTGCCTCATTTGCATTCACACATGGAAACACACATTTCCAGACGCAAACAGGCACAGGCTAATACACACATCAACAACCCATTCACTCTTTTTGAAACTAATTTCCTCTTTCCAGTTTCCTCTTCTTCTATAGTCTGTATTCTATTCCTCTCTGCTCCCTGGCTGGTCAGCGCTGCTTTGCTGCAGCTATTTACACACGCATCGATTCTAATGAACGTACACATTCCTGCTAATAGATTTTTGATACAGCATGCGAGTGAGGCCACAGACTAAGGAGCAGGTAATTTCAGAATTAGGAATTGCTTGACATTGCTCTGCAGCAGTGCCCCCTAATGGCTAGCGGATAACATTCACGGGGGGGTCGCCTGCTGGTTAAAGCTTCCTTGAATTTTCAATCCACTAATCAGAATGAAATTAACTGGAGCAAGAAGTAGAAAAGAGAAAGACTCAGCTAATAGGCAGAGGTGCTTTACATGCAAATCAGACAGGTGATAAAGGGTCTAGTGTGTCTGGCAAGCTGAGGTCACACATTAAAAAACCAGAGACTCTGAACACAAACATAACATAATAGCCCGTTTTCAAAATACCTCATTACACATATACTGAATTAAGCAGCATCTGTATAACAAAGTGGGATCACTTGACGCAACACTAAACATGTCACAACATCATTAAGAAGAATCTGGCGGCATCCCAATTCAGGAGGTTCCTTTTGAGGTATGTTTACGGGGGGGTGCTGTGAGCTGTGTAAGCCTGCTATTTGCGCGCTTTTCATTTCCTCCTTACCTGGGGGACAAGCAAGCTCACGCGTGTGTCAGTTTGCAGTTATTATTTCCATATGCTCTCACTTAAAACGGCTGGCTAATCCTCGGTCACACGCCAGCAGCGTGCCCAGGATTATCTGTGTTTGTTTTCTCACGCGGAGGAGAGATTGTGTTAATCTCCTCACAGGGAAAGAGAGAGAGAGGGAAAGAGAGATGGAGGAAAAGAAAAGAAGAAGAGAGACCAGTGTATTGCTTGTAAGTTTTCTTAACAAAAAGAAAAAATTGAAAAAGGGAAGACACGAGACCTCTGAGAGTGAAATAAGACAGAAGACGAGACAAGTGACAGAGGGATGGGGAGGCAGCAGAGGAAGAACAAAGTCAAAAGGGAGATTTAGGAGAGTCTTTGTTCTCTCAACTCTGCAGTAGTGCTTGTTGGCAGAAATGTCCAAAGCTGAGTTTGTCATCAGACAAATGTGATGTATGATCTTGATTTAGAATGCACAAAATCAAAAAGGAACTCAATCTGCCAAGGACAGCGGGGTGCTGAGACCATATATATACACACTGTGCTGCGTACACCCACTCGCATGTGTGTTCACCCTGAATCACACAGGCTTCCATAACCTTTTTTTATTTAACATCTACTACGGTGAAGGCAGGGAGAATCACCTCCTCAGGGATTAGAAGCCTCAGCCGCCCATTAATGTGCAGTTATTGTACAGTACGCTCAATGTGCGCGTGCACACTACCGCGCACTTTCTCAGTCAAGCGTGCAGGCCTATGGCTCGGCCTCTTTGAGGAGAGATGTATTATGTATTGCCAGTCTTGCATGCAGGTTAGCTAATTAATTTCTGCTAACTGTGAAGCAAATTTTAAAAGGTATAGAATTTGAATTTCAAAACAGACCATTGGAGCGCCGCATCACAGGACACGAGGTTACACTTGTAGAGCGTGTGGGCGGGGAAGCAGAGGGGAGTGCTAACTAGGAGTGAGAAAGTATGTATGTGTGTGATGCTGATTTAATGATTATTTTCAGTTTGTTGACTTTTCTGGGTGAATATCTGTAAAGGTCAGGAAATCAAGCCTAGTATTGAGTTTTGAAACTGCTTGTTTTATTTAAACAGTGTAGGACGGAGAGATTCGTCAATTTTCAGTGATATAAAATGAAGGAAATCTACTGGGGAAAAAAAGGCATTTGATTGGTCCTAAATTCATTCTGCAGCAGTGCAACAACCCCAAACATGCAGCCAGAGTCATAAAGAACTATCTACAGTGACAAGAACAGATGGTAGAGCCCGCAGCCCTGGTGTCAACATTATGGAGTCTGTCTAGGATTACATGAAGAGACAGAAGACACCGAGAAAGCCTAAGGTCACAGGAGAACTGTGGCACCTTCTCTGACATGCTTCCAACAGCCTACCTGCCAAGCAAAACCTGTGCATGGGCATCCAGAGGACCGGTGCTTTTCTCAGGGCAAAGGGTGGTCACATTAAATATTCATTTGGTTTGCATTCTGTAAGAAAAGGCAACTTTATGGCATTATTTCAAAGGTATCCAAACCTTTTCTTTTTTAAAATTCTGTATTTCATGCAGTAAGCAGCTCTCAAAGGTGCAGGCAGGAAGTAGAATTAAACAACATAAGGCTCGGGGGCCAGAATTGACCCTGAAAACACTCCAGTATGGCCCATGGGATGGCTTTGGAAAATGTTAAGAGCACAAATTTTGGACTTGTAACTGTATTTTCATTTGTTTTTTAAGCTTTTTTTTTTTTTTTTTACTGATAAAGACCTCCTTAAAACATTCATACTACATCTAAGTAAGTAATAGATAAACAATTAAATGACAGAAAGAGTATTACTTTATTATCTGCTATAGAAATTTTTATTTTTTACATTGCACTTTTTTCTCTAATATTAGGATATATCGGGGATTTAACCTCTAATGAGACCACAAATATGAGTTTGACATCCCCGCTTTAAATGTTGACACTTTTAAGGAAGAAAGTATTAGTAACAGTGGTTTAGCACCTCATCATAATAAGATGATTCCTGGTCCGAACCACCTGAAGGCTGGTGCCGTCTGTGTGGGGATGTTCTTCCTGTGCTTGCATGGACTTGCTCCCACAGTCTAAAGACATACATATTAGATTACCAGCCAGTAGGTGTGAATGTGAGTGTGAATGGTTGTCTGTCTCTCTGTGCTGGCCTTCCAAAAGACTGATGACCGATGGAGGAATGGATGGATTGCAATGTGCAAGTAGTATTTTTTCTTTCTCTTCATCAAGTCAGACTTGATTTTCCCTCTGTTACTGCAGTCTGCCCATACCTTATTGAGAAAATTCACATTGTGTGAAGTCCCACTAACTCATTTAGCATACAGTGAAATTGTTAAATGCAGCAAGATTGCCATTACCGTGAAGTACAAGCTGCAGGGGGATCGTGACAAAATGTGATATCTTGTCAGCGGTTCAAGAAAGGTAAGAAACTGAATTCATGGACCAGAATATGAAGATTAAGACCTGGTTCAGCCTTAGATGTACAGTATTTTACTTTTACATTAAGCTCACTAAAACAACAGTATAATGGCAACCAAACGGCTGACAGTATTATGCTGTAATGCTCATATTCTATCCAGCACTGCACTATAAGATTTTTTTTGCAGTAAGAAACTCTCTAGATTGCTGTAGGTCCACTGTATAATCACAGTTTCATGCTAGCTAATCTGGCTGACAGTACTTTACTGTAATTTTACAGGGAAATTTGTTACAGTGTATCACTCAGCCCCATCTCCTCTTCTTTTGGTCTCCACTACCTCTGCAACAGCCTTCTTAAATTAATGTTAAGCTAAGAGTTCAAGCTGCTCTAAATCACAGTCTCAGCCTTCAGTGAAGGTGGTGAGCCAAGGGTAAATGAAGTCAGCGTTACTGCTTTTTTATTCGGCGCGTAAGGAAGACGCCTGGGGTTTGTGCAAGTGACATGCAATCAGTTGGTGGCTACGCTGCTTATGTAGCTAATGTCAGCAATCCACAGCAAAAATGCTCTGTCAAATTTCAGGAAAACCATTTTAAATATGAGCTTTCTTTGGCTTGAAATAGACCAGAATTTGAACCTTTGTTCCTTGTGAGAGGACATTTGCAACAACTGCATGTGGAACCTCACAGGTCCTCCAACATGACATGTGTATGTATGTGTACAAGTGTCTTACAAGTAGATGTGAATACATGAGTGAGGATTTTTTTTTTTTATGATGTCAAAAAGTAAAAAGGTAGACGAACAGTGGGGTCGCTGTGTCCTTACTGTAAGGGTGTAGGAAGGAGAAGGATGAGTGTGTGTTGTGGTTTGTCAGAGCCGGTGCCCTGTCGCGCGCACACCAGGGAGGGAAAAAAGATAGGTGTGGGCGGGTAAGTCGGGGACTAGGTGATGGAGTGTGTGAGGCAGCAGAGGAGGGGGAGCGGAGTGATGGAGTGCTGGGTGGAGGGAGGGCGGAGGGTGATGAGTGTGTGCTCACAGTGTAAGTGACACCTCTCCTCCTCAGACAGATTGTCTCTCTCTCCCTGTAATGGGGACCCCGTTAGAGAACCTTTTCCCTCCATCTACCCCCCTTCTGCACACACACTTTGTCACCATTCCCATGTCTCTCTCTCTCTCACACACTCTGTAACAATTTTTCTTCTGTATTTATTTTCTTCTATCTGCCCAGATATGTCCACAAATTGGCTACATTTCTGTGCATTTCAATTCCCCCCATTCTCTGCATAATTTTTAATCAATCTGCACCTCGTTCTGAGACCGCTGATTGTCAAGCAGTTTACGCTGGTTTACAGCTCAGAGAGCGAGAAGAAAAGCGAAGGAAAAATAGCAAACGAGAGATCAGAAAGGAAGGAGAGGGAGGATATCAATATTCCCACTGCCGGTGGGATCCTCACAATGATTTTCTTCTCAGCTCCTGTTTGAATCTGACAGCGAAAATTCTGCATAGCTAGAGAGCCCATTTATCCCCTGTCCAACATAGTTCCCCGTGCCAATCACACTGAGATGAATTATATGCGTACTTGCTTTTAAGGACACTCAGATACTCACAGAGGATCTGAGGATACACAGGCTCAAAGAACCACTTGTACTTCCACGCACAAGTCCACACACACACACCTGCCATTACCTCAAACAGGTATTTTGAACTAGACCCAAACGTGTTCGTTTTCTGAAATTTAATCAACAGCAGGTGTATGTCAGGGTGCGTGTGTGAGACAGTGGATGTATGTGATTGCTTGTGTGTGCCCGTGCCCTCACTAACAATCATCTCAGCAAACCAGATCAGAGGCTATCTCTTCGCTTCAGAGGCGCCACGCTGGCGGGAGAGCGACGCGCAATCACAAAGACACCTCAGACAAATAGGCTTCATAACTTCTCTGTAACAAACAATCACTGGGGCCTGAGCCCCTATCCCAAATGAAATCTCTCGCACCTGTGTAGATGCAAGGATACAAAGGAATTTTTAATGCTCCCCCGAGTCAGGTACGAGTCTCCATGGTGATAGCAGAGTCGCTATAGTGATAAAGAGATGGCGTTCAAAACAATGGAAGCATTTTTATGAAAAATGTGAGGGAGGGGGGGTCTTATCATGAAAATATATTCTTTATAGAGCCATACAGCCCAAACCATTTGTACTCCTAATGAACATATGCGCACAAAAGCAAGTTTCATACACTTTACAGGGTCTGAAACTATGCCAACCAGCATGTTTGCAACATTGTAACACAATATACAACCTGCCAGGTACCCACCAACACACTTCCCACTGTTTTTGCTAACACTGCAGTACCATATGAGCTAGATAAAATGGTCATAGCAACTACTCAGTGTAGCACGAGTCTGCATGCACATAGCAACACTACACTGTAACAAATGTACTTTTTAAAATAGAATAAATGAAGACAATTTTTACAGTGTGCCCACTGTAATTATTCGTGTACTGTAAAAAATCTTTCTGTGCTGTACAGAATTGAAGATTTATTGTATAATAATTGTTCCATTGCTATCACACTTGTTGACATAGTTTGGCTTATACAACTATTTAAAGCTACCTAAAACCTTGGAAGCAGACCATTTACATTTCTGTGAGTCCCAAGTAAAATTGCTGGATTAAACCAAAAGGGCTTCAGTTTGCTGTTAATACTGATTTTTTTACTTAAAGTAGGGTAAAGTATTTAGCTTTATTCACCAAAAAAACACTACATTGCAATACAAAATATTCTGTATTTTTACTTTTAAGTCTCACCAACACAGTATTCAAACTCTACAGATATACATCATCCATTCTTAGCATGTCAACATTATCCAAACATCAACTCCAGAAATGTCAAACCAACATCCAAACAAGTAGTTACCTCGGTGTTGAAGCTGTGAAGAAGCCTTTCAACTTTTTTTGAGCATCCGGAGTCTCATTGGCAATGCTGTAACATCAACGCCTCATGAATGTCTTTTCCAACTTCACACAAAACCCACCATCTAAGCATCCACCCACAACATCCTTCAAAATATCGCTTCAAAAAATCCAAACGTCACAACATGTAAGGTAACCAGAATATTATTCACTCTAAATTATTCTTAGATGCTTTAGGATGTGACCGTTCTCTAGCCTGCGCGAGCTCTTATCTGTTGGAAGAATTCATTATTTTCCATCTCTCGGCTTTAGATATGTAATTTAGCAGACATTTGTGGAAAATTTAGTGTGAGAAATAGACCAAATGAAGGCACGTTAAAAAAAAAGGCTTTTGGATCTGATGTTTGTAACAGTTACATTTGCATAATTTCTCGCTTTTAAAAAATGTCTCTATTGCTCATTTCAAAATATGTAAATGCATAAACCTTAGATGATTATACTACGCAGAAAAACCCTTTCATTTTACACAACTGTAAAGCTTACCTCGTTCTTCTCTCCTCCACAGGCCGTAGACTATGAGAGTCGGAGCTCCTATTCCTTCTCTGTTGAGGTCCTTAACCCGATAGTGGACCCCCGCTTCCTACGTCGAGGCCCCTTTAAAGATCGGGCTTCAATCCGAGTTGCAGTCCTGGATGCGGACGAGCCACCGAGGTTCTCTCGGGCCAGATATCACATGGATGTTTCAGAGAACTGCCCGCCGGCCTGCACAGTGGGCCGAGTCAGTGCAGTAGACCCCGATACTGGTCTGACCAATAATATCAGGTAGAGTACAAAGCCTCTGCATTTCAGCAGGACATGTAGTCTTCCTATACATTTAGGTTGTTACTTTTCACTGTTGAGATAGCAAACAGCCTACCTGGGCTCCTTTTGAACAGGTTTTTTTTTATTTATTTTTTTTAAAAGCTAGTCTTTCCAGTTTTCATGCTGAGATAGTAGCTGTAACTTAATCTTTGGTGTAAAACATGACACTGGTATCAGTTTTATCATCTGCCACCCAGGAAGAAAGCAAATAAGCCCATTTCTCAAAATGTTCCTCTCAGTATTTGCTGTTTATGAACTCATAACAAAACAGCTTTACAGGAGTTTTATTGCTGAAAGACAAATCAAGCATTTAATGGTGCTGGGACTTATATATATCTTCATTTGTTTTACTGTCCAGCCACAAGCAAGGGATAGCCAGGCTTTTTGAATTAAATTCAAAGCAGGCTCTTCAGCTAAAAGAAACAAGACACAACAATAAGAGCTAACCAAATAAAAATAAGCCAACCAAATGCCCACACAGTGTTCCCACGAGCCAGACAGAAACCACAGACGCTTGCAGCTTCCAGTGCTTCGCTTGTGTTTGCGGTGGGTTTTGTCTCAAATAGTATGAGGAGGGAAGCAAGCGATTTGTCTGTAAAAACCACAGAAAACCGTGTCCCAATTAAAAGCAGAAGTGCTAAAAGCGAGTATGTGGGGAGGAATGATAGCTGGTATATTCATGGAGATATTTAGATAATCGGTAGCACTTCAAAAGAACTCTTATCAGCTGTGATAATCTCACTATATTAATTCTTTAGCCATTTGAATGCCGACTTCCTTATCGCTCCCTCACACACTTGCCCTGTCTGCTTCTTTCGCTCCGCACCCCACTGCCTTCCCCGCTTGCATCTTCCTTTCACTCATTCTTTCGATATTTCTCCCTGCCCTCTCCTCATTTCACCCGTCTATATCCTCAAACCCAACTTTCTCTTCTTCAGGTTCTCCATTGATCCTCAGTCAGACCCAGAGGCTCTGTTTCGTATCACACCAGAGACCGGTCTCATCACCACAGCGATGGAGCTGGACCGGGAGCGTGAGCACTGGCACAACATTACAGTCATCGCCACCCAGAGAGGTCAGAGGTCACTCTTCTTACAACACTTAATCCGGAGACATCGTTAGAAGTCGTTCATTGGATTATTTATTTTATTAGAGCTAACCCTTGACAACGAAGCTAGCATTTTCCCCACCTCTGACACCTTAACCACTGATGAGTAAGAGGTTTAAGAGACTAGAAACTGTGTTTTTTACGCTATCTGAAAGGCACAGTATCCACTGTATGATGCAGTTTACTAAGCGGCTTAGCTCTCAAGTCATCAAACCATGAGAGAAATGCTGTTTGGCGCCATGAACAGTTTGTTACAGCGCGTCAGAGAATCAATTGATCCGTATTGTGCAAGTTATCTGATGCCGCAATAGATCTGTTCTCGTAAGGATTCAACTGGAAACACTGAATTAAAGCAACAAATCGAACTCAGGCCTTGATTTGCCGACAGAACATGATAGCACAGGGGATCGGTAAATATCTTTCTGTTTCCAAGTATGTAGGATGTCAAGCAACAAGACAGTTAAGTTCAAGTTATACATGTTCCCTCAGTAAAAAAATGATAAATAGAAAATGCCAGGGGCAAGATCATCAGTAGGTTCCACTAGTAGCTGCTCTCAAGCTTTCAGTCATGATTAAGGTTATCTAACTGTCTCTTGTCATTTGTGCAATTTAATTAATAATGAATTTTGATTTAATGAGTATATATTTAATGTGCTGTTGATTCTTTCATAAATGTATTCACATCGGCAGAAGTAAAGCCAATTATAGTCCAGTAGGCCCAATTACAGCTCAGCCCCTACATCCTCTAATAACACACTTTAAGTCTCGTTGCTTGCTCACGTGGAGGCTTGGCAACAATAACAGATGTTCCAGAACATCTAGCTTAAAATTGCTGTCAGATATAAATGTGTTAAAGATACGTGTTCATCCATCAGGTAGCAGGATACCAGCCACTTCAGTAGGTACACCAGCTCCAACACTTATTAATCACCCAATCATATGACAGCAGTGCATTCAGACATGGAGATATCAAGAAAACCTGCTGAAATTCAAACTGAGACACTGGCAAGAAAAAGGTGGTTTAAGTAAATTTGAATGTGACATGGTTGTTGGTCTAGACTGAGCTTTTCAGAAACTCAGACTTTGCTATACAACCTTCTCTAGTGAGAACAGCTTTATTAGAAAAAGAGAAAATATCCAGCGAGTAGCAGTTTTCGTGGAGAATATGCCTTGTTGACATCAGAGGTCTGAGGAGAATGGCAGACTTTGGTTGTAACCACTCACTACGACCAAAGTACACAGAAGAACATTTCTGAATGCATAACAGGTCAAACCTTGAAGCAGATGGGCTTCAGCAGCAGACGATCACACAGGCCTCCACTCCTGTCAGCAAAGAACAGGAAACTGTGGCTGCAATTCACACAGGCTCAACAAATCCATCCTACCTTTTATCAACTGTAAGCAGGTGTGGAGGTTATTTTCTTTACACTCTACGCTTTAGATCACTCAACTGAGCATCGTTTAAATGCCACAGCTAACTGAGTATTGTTACTGACCTCTCCATCCCTTTATGGAGGGAGACTCAAACATACTCAAACAGGAGTAAATAGGAATGCATTAGCTGGCTTTTATTGTGTATGTATTAATATACATGCAGTATAGTATTTATCACTGTGTGTATGTGACAGCCTTCACTGCCATGACGGAACATATCATCCAGTTCCAAACTTGCAGTTAATTTATTATTTTTTTATTCTTATTTTAGTACAAGGATACATCGTTAAAGAATATGTTATTTTTTCATTCGATTTCTTGACAAGAAAAATAGTAAATAACACCACATCAGCTTTTCTTAAAATGCTCTTCAGCCAGGTTAGTTAATGGATGGCACAGCCTTCGCAGCTTATTTAAATGTAAATAATTTATTTTAAAGCTTACTTAAGCTTTCGGCTTCACAAACTATGACCCTGAGAAATATGTCTATTAGAAGCACCAAATGAAGTAGTGTTGTGACATTTTCTGATTTTAATGTATATGACAAACTCTACAATAAAGTTATTTTATTGTAACCCAAATATTTATCAGTTTTAAATGAATCCAGACATTAACCTTAAACATAATATTGATGAGAAGAATGAATTTCCATTTGAGGGTATAATTCAATAAACTTTGTAACACATTATTGTAACTGGAACATATCCATTTTACAGTAAATTTGGCTTGTCAAATCATATAATCACATTGATACTGTAATCATCACAATATATTTAATAATCTAGAATAAATTAAATCATATTGTTGTGAAATGAAAACAATATGATGCTTTTATAAAGTGTTATAGATGCATAAATGTAAAAAAAAAAGGGTATTTTTGGTTAGTGTTCAGCTGTTAGGCAACATGATAACATAATAAATGATATAGAGAAGAACCTTTATGGGTTTAAGTTGTATCTGTATGCCAACTTTGGTTGTTCAACTTCTGTTCACATTTGCAGACAAACCAAGACATTGAGATTTTGTGTATTATAGTAAAATTCTACTTTTAATTAAGTATTTTAATATAGCTACCTAATTTAAACAAATTCACTCATTTTTTTCATCTATTAATCTATAAATGCTTTTTTCATCTATTAATTACTGTAGAGAGGGCAACTTCATACTTCTTTAACTCAGAGTATCACTCTGAACACATATCTTTATTTACGCAGCCCATTGCACTCTTGGTGTCACAGCTCCCAAAAAGAGCAAGCTGAGCACAATATTGCATGTTGTGGGGATGCACTTGCGAAGATATTTTGTTAGTGGAAAAAAACAACACAACGTCTTGTGTTTTGGACAAACCAAATGCATTAAGGACTGGATAATTTAATGTAATTATGCAAGCATTTCTTTCTTTTCTTTGATGTCACTGATTTGACTTTTTCTCTCTCTACATTTATGTATTTTTAGAAGTCAGTGACAACCTGTTTTCTTGTTCAGTTTGCTGGACGGACGTATTACAATTAATACCAGCATCCTGTTAAATCCTGGCTTTGCTCCAGTAGCTGTGTCTGGCAGATGACAAGTCATAAAAGCACTCAAAAATAATCCAACTGGTTTGTTTATAAGTAGAAGTATTGTTGGAGAATTCCATCCAATGTCTGCTGTGCTCAAGGAAAAAGAAGTTGTTTTGCTGCCAAGTTTTGTTCTGGACAAACTTAATCTTTACTTAAAATCTACTCAGGGTTCCTTGTGGCAGCAATGTGTTGGTAGGACTGTGGCGGCAGCACACTGAGTGCCTGTCTTGAATAATGAGCTCTATCTAATAAACAGACTGTTGGAGACTGTGTTGACATAAAGCACAGTAGGAGCCCTGCCATGGCCACAGGCAGGCCAGCTCACCCTGTGGCATTACAGCAAGAGCTCATTTTCAGCTTTTCAGCGATGGGAACCAGTTGCTGTCATCCATGACACAGTGTTACTGCTGTTGGTTTAAAAAAACATGGTGTGGGATTGTTGTGAGTGTGTGTGTGTGTGTGTGTGTGTGTGTGTGTGTGTGTGTGTGTGTGTGTGTGTGTGTGTGTGTGTGTGTGTGTGTGTGTGTGTGGGGCTCGGTTTACAGAAAGTGTAGTCCAATGTGTTTCACGGTTGCCTGCCTAGATAAAGGATGTGTGCTGGTGAGCCTGGGTTGTGTCATAGCTGCCTAAAATGTAATGATGAGTGTTCAGAATGCTAACTTCATGTGTTTCGAGCGCGGCTTGTGAGAACTTCATGTTCAAGTGTGCGTATAGCCGAGTGAATGGGGTGTAGGGGACCTTATGCCAATCCATTTAAACTGCGCTCTTGTGTAACTGCATGCAGATTCGCTGCCTTCTGCACCCCTCTTCTGCCTTTTCTCTCTCTTTATTGAGAAAACACAAACACACACACACACACACTTTATGCTGCGAGAAGTGCTGGCTATGAAAAGAACAGTTTGATGAGGAAAATTTTAACTGATATGGAAGCATCAGTCATACTCCAGCTGGGAGCCTGCGAGCTGTAACACAAGCCAAATGAAACCAAATGCACTGCTGTTTATTTAGCCAATTGTACGCTCACTAATGTGATGTAATGTGAAGTTTTTGGACAAAGTCTTGAAATACTTGATTATGCCTATGAGGACGACTGCATGGGATTAATGGACCGATGACTTGCACCACTGTATTTGTATTGTACTCAATAGTGTCTTTTGCCGTTTTAACATTGTCTTCATATTATTTAGTTTATACAGCTGTGTGTGCGCGTGTTTTTGGAGGCTACGTTCTAATATGCTTTTCTCTGGCTCTTTCAGACAATCCCAGCCAAGTCTCCAGAGTTCTAGTTGCAATAGAGACCTTAGATCTGAATGACAATGCACCTGAGCTGGACAGGCAGTACAACACAGCCATGTGTGACTCCTCCTCCATCGGACAGGTCAGTATGTGTTTAAACTACTTGAGGTCTTTATTTCCATTCCAGTGTATATAAAATGTTCATTTTAAAGACATGGAAAGACACTAAAACACATGTTAAGGAAACAAGCCCGGGTTATTACTGGAACTACATTCTGGCACTACACATTTCTCAGTTTAGGTACTTGGACTGCCAGCAGTGCTAAAGACTGTAATTTTTCAAGAAGATGTGAAAAGACTTTAAGTGATGACTACACAGCAGCAGCAGCAGCTGTGTTGTCTTTGTGTCTACATGTGTGGCACTCGTGGTTTTTCGAGGTGTCAGAGCCCAACACACAATCACTGCAGTTGCATGGGTAAAAGCTTACAAATAGAGTGGCAGGGGTATAACGCAATCAGAATGTAAAAGCCAGAGTAGACATCTGGACTGACTGAAAAAGAAGCTGTTCTGTCAGACATGCAAAATGCATGACTGAAAACGCTTTTTAGACACACTGCTAATACTATAGTCTCACATGTTTCAGTCAAATTTGACATATCGTTGGTTTGAATAAAGTCACATAACTGATCACATGGTTACAGTCACTAACCAGTGGCCATTGGTTTGTGGCCAAACTGCTAGCGTTATTAACCTTAAGAAGCTAACATTTTCAGCATATTCATTGTTTTCACCTTTTTATTTTATATTAAGATAAGATAAGATAAGATAAGATAAGACTGACTTTTTTATGTATACATATGAGCAGAAGCTTCAAAACCAGTTTTATCTGAAGCCTGAGAAGCTGTGGCTGGATGAACTTTAATCATCCAAAAATCAAACAATATTGATAATCAATGTAATAATTAATAATAATTAATAAAATAATAAATAATGCTTACTTTACATACATATTTTAGAAGTTACAATTTTTAGGTTTGCATTCAAAGCCCCAAATTTCATACCATAAACACAAAACCTGGTTAGTTAGCTTCCCATTAAATAACTATCTTGACAATGTGTCACTTAGCTCGATTGCTACACTATTTCAGTAAATGTTAATGTTACCTCTTCTTTATATTGGCTGAGTCATACAGCCCACTACACGCCACATTTTGCACTAATTATACACATATTCATAATAAATTAGTGTTACTATGTCATATGCAAAACATATGCAAACTTTGTATTTAATGTTCATGTACAGTCATATAATTACAACACAAACAGTCAACGAGTATTCAGCTTGGAGCATATAGAGTGTGGCAGAACAAAGCTGTGTCCCTTCAGATATGGCCACATGTAGCTACAGCATACTCATTCACCATGGAGCCAGGTGAATCCTCCATGGCCTGTTATCAGAACGCAGCAGTTATTTGCATTGTAATTAAACTCGAGCCTCCTCTCAGGCTGCCTCCCTCCTTCCTGCTTTATTTGTGTTCTTGTCTGTTTCTCTGCATTATGTTTTTCTCACTCGATCCTATCTCAATTATAGAAATCATCCCTTTGCTCTTCAGCCTCCCCTTGGAAACCCTGCTTAGCTCTCCTTTCTTTGCCTCCATATTCCGTTTTCCATGCTGGCTCTGTCACTATCATTTTGGTGTCGTGGCCCATCTGTTGTGTGTGGTTTGTTTTTTTTTTTTGTTTCCACTGGTGCTTTCATTGCTCTGCTCATGCCTTTGTTGTGTCACCACGAAATCTGTGATTCTATGGCAACGACGTTGATTTGTTTTTGCCTGTGATGTTCATGTTTGTGCATGCTGCAATTTGAGTGAGCGGCACGCAGTTCATTAAAGAAAGGCTATGATGTCTTCCCAGTGTGTTTGGGATAGTATATGCACATCTCTGTATGACACGCCATTAGGCAAAGCCTGTTTGAATATTCACCCACAGCATCGGATAACATAATGCAACTGTTCTTAGCAAATCTTCTCAAGGCCTACAGACATCGACTAACTCAAAGAGCACGCTGCACCCTTCATCCCCGCATTGAGTCTCGTATCGAGCACTCGAAAGCGTTCCTGAAAGAGCGCCCTGCATAATGACGAACAGAGAGTTTCATTAAAAAGAAATTACCCATCAGCTCAGTCTGCGGGAGATTTCTTTAAGATTAATTTAGTTAAGATTGCCAATGAGGACTTGCGTAGATGCCTTTACAACACCGAAAGCTGCACGGCACTGTATTTACAAAAAAGGGGATTCGCGCGCACACACACACACACACACACACACACACACACACACACACACACACACACACACACACACACACACACGGTTATATTTTTGGTGTGAGTATCAAACACAGTTCACTTATGTCACTATGCTAATTGTTTGACTTGTTTTCATTCTGCCAGTGTCGGCTAATGTTTTTTTGTTTATGTAGCTAAAAGCTCTCTCTGTGTAAGTGTTTTTTCTTCCTCCTTTTCTGTTCTCTCTCTATGCTTTTCCTCAAAACACACAAACACACACGCACTCACACACATTCATTCACGCCCTCCCCTCACCCGGTCTCCCTTGCTCTCTATCTCTGTGTTTCAGGTGGTGCAGGTGTTGCGGGCGATTGATAGAGATGAGGGTGGGAATGACAGCACCGTGTATTTCAGCATCCCTCCAGAGTCCAGCGCTGCCCTCAACTTCAGCGTCAGGGACAGCGGTGGTAGGCACTCAATCTTTCCTTCTCTGTGTAGTTCTCTTAATTCTTGTTTGTCTGCTCCTCCCTTGGCAGATAGACTGTTTCTCCCCCCACTTTTCTAAGGCCCTTAATCCCACATATATATTTTTTTCTGCCTTTCTCTTCCCATCTTCATCTTTCCTTCTATTCTCTCTTTCCCGTTCCTCTCAAAACCACTCCCTCTCTGAGTCGCCTTCCCTTTTTCTGTCCCTCCCTCTGTCTCCTACCATCCATCTCCCATGTCTGGTGGCCCCATTGTTTTGCTTTGTTATCCTCCCCTCTTTTGTTTCGTCCCTCTTGTTGTATCCTCTACATCCATCTTCTTCCCCACGACCATGTAAACTTAGTATTTCCACTGAGAAGCTTTTGAAGAAATCAAAGCTGCTTCGTTTAATTAGCGTCAACTGAATCTAATTTAGCTACTTGTTTGTTTTCTGTGCATTTTTCCCCCTGAACACTTCGTGTCCTCGCTCTTTGTTTTGCACAATTACACACGTATAGTCCTTTAATATCATGCAAACATAAATTTGATATGACTATTTTAATTCAGGGATGCAATGTGCTGCCGGTTCTGTGTAACTGTTCACATCAAGCTGTGTATGTGTGGGGATATTTTTGCATCCTTGAGCAAATATGTAGTCTCCTAAAATTGGATCCACAAGAATTTTGTTGTCTTAGCTCACATTTACATTTCTCTACACAAAAACAAGTTAATTGGCTCACAAATACATTTTTTTGCAATTATGTGTCACCTGTGGAGTTTTCGTGTAAACACATACTTTGAGTCAGTGCAAAAACACAGTGTTTGCTTCCTTGAAGCCTTAACGGCGTGCTGAATAAAAGATAAAACATTTGCAAAAGTGACATTTTTCAATATTTTGAAGAGTGCAGGCCTGATTACATCAGCTGGCATTCTTTTTTCTTTTCACGTCTTTGCTTCTGCATTGCTACATTTTTTTCCTTTGACACAATAACTGTTGTGGAACAGCATGAAGCTCTTCAGTTGGTATGTGCTGCACAGTTGCAGTTGAGGACAGTAATGCAAATCAAAACATTGCACCACTAGCGGATAAAAACTCCACAGAATACTTTCATGTGTGCTTATGCATTCTGCACACAGCTCATCTCTCTCCACTTGAAAGTTTGATTTGTGCGTCATATTAGCTAAAGATGTCAGTAGCATATTGAAGTGTATAATATAGTATTCCATGTGCACGCCTTGGACATATGAACATGTGTACTAGTTGTAGGTATACCTGTTCAAGTGCTCATTAACACACATGTATTCTGATCAGCCTCATGCTGATCAGAATACATGATCAGCATGATCATGTATTCTGATGATCATGCAACATTCAGTGTTGACATGAAATTCAAACCGAGTGTCAAAATGGGGAAAAAAGGTGATTTAAGTAACTTTGAATGCGGCAGAGAACTCTGATGTACTGAAATAATGCAACAAAATCTGAATCCCCCCACCTGAAAAAGAGAAAATAGTGAGGGTTGCTTTGTTGAGGCCTTAGAAGAAAGGCCAGACTCCTTCAAGATGATTGGAAAGCAACAGTAACTCCCAAGCACTGTTAAAACCAAGGTATGCAGAAGAGCGTCTCTGAATGCACAACACGGTCAGCCTTGAAGCAGATGGGCTACCACACCAACCCAGGTGCCTCTCCTGTCAGCTAAGAACAAGAAACTGAGACTACAGCTTTCACAGACTCTACAAAATTGCTTAGTGTGATGAGTCTCAAGTTCTGCTGCAAAATCCAGGTAGTCGGGTAAAAATTTGGCGTAAACAACATGAAAGTCACCAAATCTAAATCAAAAAGAGCACTTCTGGGATGCGATGGAACAGGAGATTCACATCGTGGGTGCAGCTGACAAATGTGCAGCAGCTGTTTGCTGCTGTCATTTTAATATGGAACAAAATCTCGGTGGAAATGCTTCCAGCACCTCGTTGAATCTATGCCATGAAGAATAAAGGCAGTTCTGGAGGGAAAGGTAGCATGATGTAACTAATCGAGTGGTCTGTGAGTGTAGCTTGGCAACAAATTTCTCAGCCTTGACTTCATCAGTAAACACAATATGGCAAATACGGGGAATTTGAAAACATCCAATTGAAAATCCAGCAAACACAGGATAACATTTACTCTCATTTTACGTCATAGTACTTTGTTTTGTTCTCCATTAATTCTGACCAAAAAAACTGCATTTTAGCTGCAAAATGCTTTGATTGTCTACTAAGTTAGCTGTATTAGCTAAAATATGCTAAATATAGAACTTAAGACAGGGGTGGGGGAACTTCAGCTTCCTAACACCACCTCCAGTCAGTGTATTTAGATTCCTTAGATGCGTCCTAACACGCATCTAAGAGTCCTGCAGGTCTTAGATGCGTCCTTGATCCAACACAGCTGATAAATCAGCTGTGTTGGATCAAGGACGCATCTAGCAACACAGCTGATAAATCAGCTGTGTTGCTAAATTACCTCCTCAACATGTCTTGAAGTTCTCCAGAGGCCTGGTATGGGTGATATCTAAAACCTGCAGGACACCGGCCCTTGAGGCCTGGAGTTCCCCACCCCTGCCAGATGAAGATATGTGCTTACATTCGTCAGCAGCTGAAGATAAAATTACTCTTTGACTAATTTTACTACCAAACTGGTGACCAAACTCCCAACTCTTCCTAAACCAGACAAAACCAAGTTAACTCGCCAGATCATGGATGAGTATTATAAACTCAGTGACATGTGAAATCAAAGACCTCTTTGATGTGTCATCCAACAGTAGAACAGAGAGACAATAAGAGCATCCTCAGCTCCCGTGTGGACAGCTTGTCTGACAAAATGCTACATTACTTTCTTTGTTTAAAAAGACAATGATTTGATCTATCTTTTGGATCGCTGAAGATCTTTTTGATAATCGCGTTTGTCATGTTTTCATTCCCAGTGCCATTCATGCTAATGAAAACCTGCTTTCGTGTCAGCGGCTATATTTTTGTGGCCTTGTGTGTGTAATTCTAAAAACGTCTCCCACACAGATCCTCCGCAGTTCTTTTTCTCAAAAGTGAGAGTCAGATCAATACAGGCCGTTACCTCTTTTGTTATTGCTGCTCTCTGTCCTTTTAAATTGCTGTATGTGAGCCTCTCATCACTGATGTCCATTACAATATCTTTAAAAAAAAAAAAGGGCTTGTGATGTATTCCTTTCATACAAGTGTGTTCTAAAAGTCAGTGCTTTGGATGTACAGGCTTTCTTCTGTACATACTTTGTTGTGTCATTAACCAGGACAAGTGTGGGAGTCTTTGAAAAGGATCATACAGATGGATCTAATGGCACCACATTATTCAAACAATAATTTTAAACATGAAAGTATATTAGAATTTATGTTTAAGTTTTACAGCCTATCTGGAGTCATAAATCATGAAGCGTCTGGCTGCGGCAGCGAAAAATATACTGTCTGTCCAATTTGTAACACTCTAGTAGATTCATCCTGTAAAATTAGTATCACTGTTATTCTGCTATGGAACGCTGTAGCTCAAATTAGAAGGGAAGTGAACGAAAATAGTAAAAATAAAAGAGAGGCTAAATATTTTTTCCTGCTCAATTCCTTTGTGGTACAAACCCGTCACCAGCTGACTGCAGTCGCACATTTGCAAACATGAGGACATTCATTTCTGGGCATAATTTCCAAATTGGAACGTCCTGCCTCCATTCTGCAAACAACACTGTAGCATGCGGTTAACAGTGGACTCAAAGTTTCTTCCTATCTGTCAACTCTCCTTCAGGCCCCACAGCCAGCTTGGTGTTGCTGTCCCAGATCCAGCCACTGTCCCGTTCCTCATCCTCCACCTTGACCCTCTACGTGCCGCTCGTCCTGAGGGATGGGACGTCTGGCCTCACCAGCACTGGGACGGTCACTGTGTCCGTCTGTCCCTGCCTGAAAGGAGGGGCACGAGCTGGGGAGAAAGACAAGGACAAACAGACCGAGGGCGAATGGGACTGGGAGAAAGAAGCGGTGTGTCTTCCTCAGCAGTCCACACTGCCCTCCCCTGGGCTCAGTACAGCTGCCTTGCTGGCTATCCTGGCTTGTGTTGCTACATTACTGGGTAAATACTTAATAGCTCATAAAGCTTGAGAGAGATTAAATCTGGGCTTGGCTTAAGATAATGCCAAAAGCAAAAGTAAAATGGTGAAAGGCCCTTGTTTATATAACTTACATGATGGCTTTTATAACAGCACTTAGTGTTATGTACATTATGATATAATATGAAGTTATATCATAAATATTTACTCCCTAGAAATGCATTTAATGCCATTCTACAAATAGAAAGTTGAGTAAATAGCGTTTAGGGCTTGTGTACCTTCAACTACATCCCTGGATGCTTAATCTGCATATGAAAATAATGAAAGCAGCAGCGTAAATATTTCTCTTAGTCACAGCTGCTCGATACAGGTTTGCTTTTCCTCGCAATTTTGGTCCAGTTATTTCCCTTGGCAAGGTCAGCTCTAATCACAGCTAAAATAACAATTTTGAGTGATTATCTGGGCCCTTCGGTTTTTGATAGCAGCATAATAAAATGTCACAGCCACCTTTGCAGAAACTCAAATGCTCAATTGGATAATGCCTAGTTGCTGAGGAGACTGGCTGATAGCCAGCATCATTGTCATTTCTATTGAGTCTGTTGAAATCACTCGTGCCTTGTTGATAAAGGCATTATCATTCTGGAAGGGGCCAGTTCAATCAAGTGGGAGACGCGACATGGCGTGAAGGTGATCGTGCTCAGTGGATTTAGTGGAGTTAAGAATTTAGTTCGCTAAGTGATAATGGCATGATCGTGGGCGGGAGTATAATTCTGCTTTTTCTATTTCTAAACACTATAATAACAGGGCCTTCCACAGAATGCCAAACGTCCTTAAAGAACCTCTGTCATCACCTCCATCAGTTATTAAAAAGGAGCGGGGTTTACACGAGGTAGCCATTGAGCCATTTGGCAACTTTGCCCTGTGGATAGAGGCTGTCTTTAACAGATAAATATACACACACCACGCTATAAAGGTTATTCCTCAAACCGTTATAAAAGGTTAGAGTTTTCCCACTCCATTTAGGGATCATTGAATTAGTTCCATAGAAATCAAATAATGTGGCCTCCAACTATATTAAGGCTGTAGATTTACTTACCGCGGCAGCTTAACCTCCTGCGATACAGCCGTATGGAAACACAAGCACATTAGTGTTTGTTAAATCAAATCATACACTGCAAATATAAATAAGCACCCGAGCAGATTCAGCACGGTTTGGATTTCTATAAATACCAAAGCAGTTTGTCCAAATGATAGGGAGAGCTGGAGTGGAATATATTAAGAAAAAAATATGGGCAATGTCAGTCGATCAACTAACTAGCCTTCTAGTAACCTGTGAGGGTCCAAATTCAGAGAGTTGATCAACTTGTCCACTCAGAAATTCTACATTGGAGTGGAAAAAAAAATTGCATCCTTGAAATGTACAAATGAACTGGAAAGCCAATAATGAGAGAAATTATTGGTAAAGGTGTCACCTTCCACAGGTGTACCAGCAGCAACTTTAACCGGATGCTCAATTCTTCTTGTCTCTGATTTCTGACTGAGGTCTTATTTGGATCGGGTGCCTTCCTGAATATTTATGCACTTTTTTTTAAATTTACTTTTCAGCTTGGTTCTCATTTTCTCCCTATTTGCATCCAGAAAGTTCAGCACATGCAAGAATAGGATTTCCCCCTCTTAATAAGCATACTAAAGCTATTATCATAGGTGTCCAATATCTGTTTTTCTACCAACTCGATCCTAGTGCAGGAACCTAATCTAGACCTGCGTCTGTGCCTTTCCCCTGGAAAATTGAAATGAAAAAAAAAAAAAAAGCCACTGTTCCCAGAGTTTGATGTCAGTGGGTATGGGAAGGCTGATTCTACTGCCCAATGCTAATGTTGTGTTTGCAAACCTGTTAAAAGTCACAAAGGCATCATTTGGTTCGTTGCCACAGTCCAGGGTGAAATTTAGCTCTCGATATTGGGAATATGCAATAAGAGTCATGGAGTCATGGGACAATAAAGCATCCATTTGGCTGGCTGGAGCTCAAAGTCAATTACCTAGTGGAGGCATGCAGTCTGCTGATATGATATACCAGCCCTCTAACCCAAGGACTCTCTGTATTCGTTTTGTCTCTGTGTGTTTCACCTCTTTGTCTGCTTGAGTTTTTCTCCCTTGCTCACACACACACATCTCTTCCTCCTTTCCTTTATTTCCCCTGTGACTTCTGCCCCCCCCCCCTCCTCCCTTGTTCATCACTCTTTTTCCAATTTCTCTCCTATGCCTCAATATCCGTTATTCCCGTTGCCACCCCTCGGCAGCGGTGAGTGCCCTGTCATTGTCGCTGCGGCGTCAGAAGCGCGACTCGCTGTCACCGCTGGAGGAGGACGACGTACGCGAGAACATCATAACGTATGACGACGAGGGCGGAGGCGAGGCCGACACAGCTGCCTTCGACATTGCCGCCCTGCAGAGTGCCCCGCACAGCTCGCGCTCACGCGGCTATCGCACGCTGGACAGCAGGAACGTGTAAGCAGGCGGAGGGGTGTGTGGGAGGGTTTGTTTGCATGTGGTGATGCATATATATATAAATGGGTCTGTTTTTAATTTAATCAAACCATCACAGCGGACCTTTCATTACATGCTGAAAAGAAAATATTATTTACGCCTTCAGAGTGAAACCATTCGTCGCAGTCCAGCTCTTAACTGATCCACTTAAGTAACTGTTTAAGCCACAACTCCCAGGTCATAATCAGCCACCAATCAAAACACTCAAACAGAAGGCTATCAAGCCTGGCAGTCCTAGGAGGCCACTTTGTTGTGCTCATTTTGCTAAAACTCATTTATGTTCTGCTACATCAGAGAGTTGTTTGCACCCACTTTGATGTTCCTGTGAAACATTGTTATTGCCTTTGGACTAATAATTAGCTCCCGGATTCATGCAAGCCATATGGAGAGGCCATAAACAAGTACAAAGGCTGCTTTTAGTTGATCGAAAATTGCTTCTCACAGTTTTTGGAGGTGGACACAGCAACATGAAAAACTGTCTAAATCTAATGCAATCCAGTGCAATATTCCTGCAATATTAACTACCTCTGTGAGACTTTTAATTTCTAATTTCTGTTGGCGCCATGTAACAAAGGAGCGCATAGTTGAGTCGAGCGCTGCTGTAGCTTGTTCTTCTTGGAGTGAACTGTAAGATTTGGAGCGTTCATTATGAAAGAAACGTTGTATTAAAACAGAGGTTATTTTGGCTGTAGCTGCACTGGATCACTTTTTTTTTTCTTTTGAAATTCCATCCATGGAATCACAAGTTTTCAGTCCAAACAAAATCACACAGTACACCCTTCATATTTCTCACCTGGTTATTTTTTCCCACCCCAAGGTGGACAAATGTCTCAGCAGAATATCTTGCAGTGTGAATATAGAGTGCAACACAAAACCACAAGTCGTGGTTTAAAAGAAAAAACTGTTTAAAAAATGACCAAAGATATTTCCTGAGCAGCAAGCAGTATTCAAAAACAGGCATAACATGTTCAGATTTAGCCCAATCATATGCCCTTTTTTTGTCTTGCAGTCGTTACTCACATCGTGCTCAAGACAAATCTCGCACTTATAGCTGGGCTCAGAATCCAGGTGTGGATCACAACTACTCAGGACCAGCAGGACCCCTTTACGGTCGTCTCTGCTACAGCAGTCACACGTTACCCATTCTCCGTCGCGCCCCAGGAGGAACGTTCGAGCCAGGCTTGGCGGAGCTGGCGTACCGCTTTCCTGGAGGCCAGCCAGACCATTCCCTGGTTATCCAGAACCAAGGGGCCGTGGTCGGGCCGATGGAGTCTGGGGCGGTGTACATAGCTCCAACGGATCTCAGCACAGGAAGTCGAACGGGGAGTCGGACGGAAAGCCGCGACGGGACCGCACCCCAGAGCGGGGTGAGCACGTCCGATGGAGGGACACCGAGAACCAGCGACAGCCACGACAGAGGAGGAGGAACAGGAACCGCAAGCAACTGTACAGAAGGGAGCAGTGAGGACAAAGTTAACCTCAGTCAAAATGTGGACTGGGTAAGGATGACAGTGAGCTTCACACTAAACGCATGCTAAACACACATGAGCTTAAATAAATGTGCAAGAGAAACGGAGAGACGATGAAGGACACTAGGGTCTCAAACATAATGCCACTATTTAGCAGTGATGCCCAGAGAACCCAAGATTCCTGTTTGGTAGAATTTTGATGTCCTTACATCTACATCATTCAAACGCACACTTGCATATTTGTGTTGAATGCAGCACAGGAACTCATTCTGCAACACAGCTTAAAACATAGATTGATGGGGGAATAAATATTTCAATAAGATGTAAAAAGCGGTAGCCGTTGCCGTGAATCGTTAATTATAACTGAATAAATTAGTCAATTAGCAGTAGATGGCCACATTGAAGACATCATTAAAGCTGAATCAATGACTTAATTATTCAATTAAATACGCAAACGAAAACGTGAGAAAGTCATTAAGCAAATATAAAATCATTATAAGGTTTTGAAATCAAACTAATATACTGAACTACTGCAGTGATTAAAGCACTGCCACACTTTTAGTCTCTGCACAGTCACAGAAATGTCCTGGACGTTGTTGGGGGATGATGACAATAAAGACATTATCAGCACATCATATCCTGCTTTATTCTTACTTTTTGTTCTTATGCTTTCATTTATTAGGGCCATGGCACGGCTCCTTGGCCCTAGCTTTATTTAATTTTCAAATATTTTATCTCTCTATCTCTTCCCTTTCCATCTCCCTATCACAGTGCAGTGTTAGCTCATTCTAGTGATCAATTAATGTCTATGTCTTCTTCCAACTCTGCTTTCCCTCCGCTCTCCTCTGCTCACTGTCTGTCTGTCTGTCTGTCTCTCCTTCACGTGAATCACTTTTTATCATCATCATCATCTCCTGTTTTTTTCCTTCACGTGGGCAATATGTCATCACTTTTCCTTATCTTTCTACGTTTAATATACCTGTTATTAAATTTCCCCTTCCTCCTTGGGCAAATTGTCTCATCCCATTTTATGTTACTGTAACCAAACCTAACACCCAACCCCAGCCCCGAACTGAAACCACTCGTGCTCGCCTACATTCCCTCCAGGTGCAGTCGGAGACATTGCCCAGGGAGCACAACCTTGTCATGACCCGATCCGGCTCCCTGATTGGTCAGGGTCACGGCGTAGGAGGCTGGGTGTGTGACTCGGCTACCCTCCCCATGGCAGGACGCAGGGCCTCTCGTACCGGCATGTCCCCCAAACGCACATGTGGCAGTCTGGCTGAATCTGACTCTGGTGGAGGAGGAGGAGGAGGAGGGGGGAGTGGAGGAGGAGGTGGAGGTGGAAATGGAAATGGGACCACCTCCACTGATGGACAACAACAACCACCTGCCAGTGGACGCAACTATGCCACTGTCCTGCAGGGGGAAGTATCTGGGCAGAGGGACTACGCTGGCACTCTGGGGAGAGGAGGACTGGAGATGGGAAGCAACTTTGTGGTGGCAAGGCCAGACAGAGAAAGTGGAGGAGTATCACTGACCGGGACTCCATCTGTCTACCCAGAAGCACCTGGCTTTATTGGGGACTGGCGCGATCGAGTAGGTATGGGAGGGTATGTTTTGGGCAGGAGGGATATGACCCCTCAGCTTTTGCCCTTCCCCGGGCAGCCTCGGGCAACATATGGCAGTGTGATGGGCTTTGGGGCCAACTGGGTTCCAGGAATGGAGGCAGCCCGAGGGGGACCAGGGCACGGGGGTCCCTCCTTGGCACTGCGAGTGGGTGAGTTCCTACGTCTGCGCCTTGCCCAGGTCACCTTTGATCCCTCACAGCCGCCATACGACTCTGTGCAGGTGTATGGGCTGGAGGGAACAGGGTCCAGGGCTGGATCCCTCAGCTCACTGGAGAGCGAAGGGGAGAAGGATTCAGAGAAGGAGGATTGGGGGGCAGGGCTGGAAGAGTGGGGTCCCCAATTCCAGAAATTAGCCCAGCTCTTCAAAGACAGGGAGAAAGAGAGGGAAGATAAGGAAAAGGTTGACGAGGGTGCCAAAAAAGAGAAAGAAATGAATGAGGAGCCTGAGAAGAAAGTGAAAAAAGATGGAGTGCGGGCTGGAGAAGAGGGGAAAGATTGAGGAAGGATATAAATGAAACAAATAGGGGCAAAAGGGGGTAAGAGAGAGGGGAGGAAAAGAAGGATGATGAAAAGGCAACTTGAGTTCGAATAATGTGAAGAGAAGTTAAAGGGGAGAAAGATGAAGAGGCAAAGTAATAAAAAGAGACAGAGAAAAATGAGCCTAGGGAGGATGGAGAATGCGAGGGCAGGGGAGGGAGTGATTGATGTAATTTATAGCAATAAGTGTTGAAACGCTGATATGGTTGAGCACAGATACTGAGACAATGCAGAGCCTGCTTCTGCTCGGGGCAGCAACAATTTGTTAAACACTTTGGACAGAGAAAAACAACTCAAACATCCAAGACTCGATTAAATTCAGCTCTCACGTATGGAATGAGAAACAGCAGGAGGCGAGAAGGAAGACGTCTGGTGCGCCGATCTGATCCCAGTGTCTGCGTGTTTGTGTGCAAGAAAAGTCAGTGAAAAGTGCGTGAGAACACGTGCACAACCGAGCGCGTGCCGTACGCGTGCATATTTAACAGAGATGGAGCAAAAGAGAGTGGCAGGGGGAAATCGAAATACCCAGAGACAATTTTTGAGATGAGACTGATGACTAATGCTGCGTAATGCCGCAACATTAGCTTTCAGGACGACGAGGCAGGGAAAAACACTTAACAACGAAGTTTAGAAAGTAGGATAAGACACAGGGGAGGGGGAGAAAGTGATGTTTGACTATAAAGGGAATGGGCGGCAAGGATGTATAGAGAGAGAAATGGTCTTGGAAGTGAGATGATTGTACAGAAACTGTTGCTTTTTATTCCATCTGCAGTGGCAGAAAAAGTGAATTATTCAGCTTGCTACTCCATTCCAAATGAAAATGATGAATCATTTAAATCCTGCAAAAGATTCTTCCTCCTCTCAGCCCACGAGGAAAAACAGACATTGTGAAAAATTTAAATGGTTTAGGGATATGATCCCCCCCCCCCCTCCCCCGAACCCTCTCAGTTCTTCGCCCCCCCTCCCATCCCCCCCAGCTATTTTGTAGTTGAGTGTTGGTATGTTTACAAAGATTCACACACAAACACGCGGCGACACAAAAGAACTGATTAACACCACAAGGCTTTGATTGTACTACAGTAAATTACATAATCCATGAGTATTCTGAGGACTCTGTTATTGATGGCATAAATGTGTCTTTTTTATGAAAGAAGTCTGCTTTTTTCTAATTTGCCCACCCCACTTCCCCAGTCTCACATGCATGATTTTACAACAACAACAATAAAAAAAACCCCACAAAATCAGTTTCCACTCCAAACGCTTGTACGGCCCAATGGAACATTTCCACAGATCTCTAATGAAATTGTAGTGAAACACAACCACAGAGACAGGCTTTTTCGTTTTCATTTTATTTCTTGTTAAAAGGTCAGGATGCAAATGTGCTGGAGATTTCAGCTGGAATGCACTTTTATACTGTGTGATGTTCAATAATAGATAACGAATCATGTCGAAAATTACAGTTCTTTTATAAGATGTCAGCTAAACGAAGATATCATGTTTGACTGTATGTAAAAAAAAAAACATTTGTAAATACCACTAAGTATTACTGCTAAAAGAGAGTATATAAAATTTAAAATGTGTAAAAAAAAATAAAATAAAAAATGTCTAGAACAGAACTTAGATGTTGAAAATGGAGCACTGTTGGGATTACCTGTATGTACTGTAGATTAGAAATGGATTAACTGCGCTGGACTGCCTCCTGGACTCAAAACAACACCATGTATTCAACATCTGTGTTTGGGTTTGCTGTGTGCTAGCTCTTTGTCTGAGATGGACAAGCCAAGGATTCAATTATACATGTGGCCTCTGGCAGAAGTTTGTTGTGCAAAATATTAGTTACAGGAAGCCTGTGAGCTAACCTGTTCCAGTGAAGATCCATTTGATGAAAATCCAGTGAAGTGAGGAGAAATCCCCCTAATGGGTATACAAAACAAAATAAAAAAAAGTCAGTGTTCCCTAAAATCTGAATTAATAGCCTGCAAAAGTGGAATAATCTAGAATTTATAATAAATTTTACACTGCCTGAGAGATGTGGAGGTTTTATAGATAGTTGCTTCTCTTGAAAAATATGACAAACACTACATTAAGGAAAAGTGTCTTGTGTGCATTTCAGGCAATGCAATTCAAATGCCAAATTACTGATGCATTATGGTCTACATAAGCAAATTTTCTTGCGTGAAAGAACAACTTAGCTCTATAATGTATTTATTGCTACGGTGGCCCTGAGAGGTCAGATGTGCTGCAACTTAAGGAAACACCAGCAAGTAGAAAAACTCTACAAAAATTCACAAATGACAAGAAAAGTAAAAAAAAAAACAAAAAAAACCCCCAGAAAAAAACAAGTGTTTTTGGGGCGACAGCAACGTAACGAAACAGCTGCTGATGAAGTAAGACACGTTTAAAAGAAGCAGAAGATTCACATAATACCGTAGATTCAGGTTTGCTAGTAGCCGTTTACTGTTAGCTTGTCACGTTAGCTGTTCTGTCATGACATTGTCTCCCCAAAAACACTGACATTGTCTTTTGTGAGTTACGTCTTTTTATTTTGGAGGTTTTTTTAATTTCTTAACCTTTCATAATGTTTTTTAAATTTCTGTTTTATTCACTTCCATTCTGTTTTGTGTGCTTTTGTGTCATTTTTCTATCTGCTTGTGTTTCCTCAAGTTGCAGTGCGTTTGGGCTTTCAGGGCCACCATAGACTAAGCCTAAAAGTTACTTTAGTCCAGAGAGGAATATAGCCACAACTTGAATGTATGGACGTCTTTGGCGCACCATCACAGAAGTGTCATTGTTTCATTCTTTGTAAAGTCACACCAGGCTGCCAGCTTCGCTAGTGTCCGCCAGTTTGGTCCACCATAATCTTGTTGTCAAGGTCTTCTGCAGCATTTTGTTAACCGGTCGAGAAGCCGGTGACATGAAACAAAATCCATATGTGTCTCTCTACCCTTTACCCGAGCCACAGACTTTTCCATACAGTGCCACTGTGCAGACTGGACAGTGTGGGGACCAATATACTGCACAATGACCAGAGAAGACAGGGAGGGGGGTGCAGAACCTCAGGGAGAGCTGATTTGGGATTCATTTGGATGATGAACTGTACCTCCAAAAACTTTCACCTGCTATTTTAGCAAAACATATTTGGACTTTTAGAC
This sequence comes from Rhamphochromis sp. 'chilingali', assembly GCF_963969265.1. Lineage (NCBI taxonomy): Eukaryota > Metazoa > Chordata > Actinopteri > Cichliformes > Cichlidae > Rhamphochromis > Rhamphochromis sp. 'chilingali'. Next base: position 7,716,680 of record NC_137943.1, on the reverse strand, counting down.
ACTCAGAGGACTGAGTTGTGTTTTTTACAACATGTCTTCATTTCTGCTATATCATCAGTAATATCTGTTCTTCAGGTAGTAAGTTAGTTTCAAAGACCTAGGAGGTGGAAAGTTTTTGCTAAAAACACTGAACCTTGCCAGTTTCTTCAGTCATTCACGTCATTTATATTAATTAAGAGTTAATGCATCTGAGAAGCTCTCAAGAGGGCCTCTTGACAAACATGTTGCATCAAAATAACACAGAGAGGCTTCTCTAGTAATTTGAACTCAAACGTAAAGAAGGCTCACTGTTCTGTTTGTATTTTGAAAGATCAATGTGGGTGAAAGAACTTCGCTTTGTTTATCGTATCCTAGCGAGCCGTGTGAACGAAGCACTAATGTTCTTCTGACTCATTTTTGGAGGTGACTAAGCAGCTTCAAGTGCATTACAGTCCTCTGTAAGGTGCAGTAGGATGGATCTGATTTGCATTTAGCCAATGAATACAAAAACACACATTCCGTTTATACCCAAAACACCGACTTTAAGTAATTTGATTACATGTATTCCTTCCAGTGTAATTTGATTACATAAGGAGGAGGGAGTATAATGTAAAATGTTAAATTTAATCAAGTCTAGTCAGATGAAATCTGCCTGATTGGCATATATTCAGTTTATACTAAGCATATCTTCCTTAATAATTAATTATCTGAATAAGGAAATACATATTCGATTTTATATATTTCAGTTGCATTTTACTCAAAATGATTGCTTCTTTTATGAGGTCGAATCTTTTTGGGTGTAGAAGTGGAAATGAGAACTGATTCAATCAAAAGCACGCATTCCTTTCCGATTTGCCTTCAACTAATCTTCCTAACCTGCTGGTTTTGACTTCGTTGCATGTTAGGTGAGCACAGTGAGCTGAAATAATGGTCAAAATTACAGTTACAATTTACAACAGCCATTTCTAAAACAAACAAAACCAGAGATATCCTTTATTTATCATTCGGGCGGAATAAAAAGTCTCGAATGATTATTTCTCCGGTGCACCTAAAATGACTTGAACCAGTTTAGGAATGAGAATTACTAAATTATATGCGCTGTGTTCTCCCTAGCATTTATCTCTAATGTGCAAACTTTCTGAGCCGCTTTTCCCCAGAACACATGTATTAACAGTCGCCATATTTTCAGAGCAGTATCGTTTTAGGCAGACATTTTATAAGCAATTAGCATGCTATACCAATAAGTGACCCTGTGCACCGTTCTAATTATATGGTCTATTCCTCTGTCTTGATTGGCTCCAGGTGTCTCATCTCTGCTGATTCAAAGCTTTGCTTTGGCTGATTGGTCAAAATCAAAGTGATGATTCTCCTGATTTGTCTTATTTCAGAGTTCTGGAGTGCTGTGCCGACTAAACCACTTGACAGAGCTGATTATCCCACCTCCTGAGCCCGGCAAATTGGTTCAATCAAAAGCGTGATTAGTTGAATCAGTTGTTTTAAATAGAATAAAAGCCTGAAGTCTCCACAGCACTGCGTGGCTCTTTTTTTCACTCTTTTAGCCAGCTTAGGTGCACCAACAGAGGAAAGCGGTCCATTTATCACATCTTCCCCTGAATGAGCCTCGATACTTAGGACAGTGAAGCTCCACTTAAAGGACGGGCACAGATACCTTAGTATTTAGTTAATGTATGTAGCTCAAAGATGCAGAGTAAAGGTCATGACCTCTGGCCTCTGACTCTAAACAGATCGACCCTCACTGGTTCTGCACCCACCTTCCCCCCGTGACTTCATTGCTCCTGCACGATGTTGATACAATTCCACAATTGCGTGCTGAACAAAGTGTATTTATTTCTGTTGTACTTTTTCTTTTTGTAAATTTGAATAAAAAAGGAACTATTTCAAACAGATGAGTCAGACCTGCTCTGTGCTCCTTTCTGCACTTTCCAGAATTTCAGGATAATCAGACTTCTGTTGATGGGTGTGCTTTCTGTTTGTGTGTGTGTGTGGTGTTTGTATATGTGTGTGTGTGTGTGTGCGTAAAAGTGTGTCTAAGGGAGAACGAGACAGAAGGAGAGAGCTATTGAGAGACGAGCTGTGCAGTGCATACAAATGTGTGCACACCTTGTGAGCATGTGTCTTGTTGTGAGTAGGTGGGTGTGCCTTGTCAAATTGGCCCCTTGAAATTTCCAAACCACAGACAATGTGTGTGCGTGTGTGTTTTTTTTCTGGGGATACGTGTGCGTCTGACTGCAGGATGAAGGAACACCTTGTCTGGTTTGATCCACCCCGATGGGGGGATGTGAGGTCAGTAATAGAGGACAGACGGAGAGTTCTGCAGAGTAATCACACTATCAGACAGAGGGGGAGAGTTCTCTGTTTGTTGGTGAAAGGAAAGAGAGAGAAAAAAGCGCATTTTGAACTCAGGAGCTGTAGCAAATAGAGCAGACCTGACAGCTGCGACCAAATAATGCGGGCCCCTTAGCCAACCTTTGCAGCTCTTCTGAATTCTGCGTTTGTCCTGCTGAATGATGGATCGGGGAGATGTGCGCCATTGCCGTGTGACTGAATTGCTGGTTAAAAAGATTTATTACAATAATCAAATATGAAGGAGGGGATTATTTCTACATGATGGTTTAGAGAATGATCGTGTTAGCCGGGTCCTCGCTTGATTACAATGATAATACCCGCCTCAAGTCAGGAAAGGGAGAGAAGCAGAGGGAGAGAGAAGGGATGGAGCGAACCATATTAACGGTTAATATGCAAGTCTGTTGCATTACATAAAATTGCATTTTTGATTGGGTTAGAGATTATTCCGCTGCCTGCTAAAGAAAAAGTCCTTGCCTTCCTTCCCATAATTATGAGACTCACAAGGCTGACTCACTCCCTGCGGAAGCAGCACCCTGTATCTAAAGAGGATGTGAAATCAGTTGGAGGCAAAACAGAGCTTTGACTCGCTTTAACCCCCCTCCACAAAACTGATAAAACACATCAACATGTAACTAACACAGCACCCTTATCGATTTACAAGTCCTATATAAATATATATCAGTCTCCCTCCAGCATCAACACCGCAATGCAGTATGCTAGGTGAGATGCACTGTCATTGCACTGTCAATAATTACAGCATGCATAATTGATCGTGGCATAATAGCAGAGCTGGAGATAAAATGGACCCTGTTAAAGGCATACACCTGGGAACCACTAAGCACTGTATGTGCTGGAGTGGTGCAAACTCAAAGTGCTGCATGATTGCGTCACAAAACTCACAAGTTAGTGTGTGCTGGTGTGTGTAGTCAAGTACATTGAGATTCCTCATTCTGTTTGAACCTTACTGACACTCACAATCCCTCTGGCTATTCAGCACAGTGTGCACGCTTGTGTGTGTATGTGTGCACGCGCTTCTGCACTTGTGCATCTTTGCATTTCAAGTGTGCTTTAAAAGGCAGCATCCAGAGTGCAAGAGACTGCAGAGTCTTTCGACAAGGCAGTGCAACTTTTTGGACTCGACAACACATTACCCTGCAGTTAAATGTCTAACAAGTAGCTTTTAACTCCACCTGTCCCTCCGTTTTTCTTTTTTTATGAGTGCGTGCGCGCGTTTCTTTTTCCCCTCCTGCTCTCGTTGCTCATCCGTTCTGCTCGGAACGCTCACAGAGTTCAGTGGCTCATTTGAAGTGGAAAATTAAATCTTCATTAACAATCTTAATTAGAGTTCGATCTCCCCATAGTGAGGCGACAGAGAATCTATAGTGCAACGCGGGAAAGACCTGGAGCTAGAGTTGGTTTCAGTAAAACAGTGGCGGTGGGGAGGATTGAGGGGTGCTTTTGTGGGGGGTAATTAGTGAATGGGAACTTCAGGGTAAATTACGCGAGAGGTATTTACACTTTACAGGAGGGGTGGATGGATAATTAAAGCGACCTGCTGGTTGATGGTGGACAGTGCGATGATAGTCCCAGATGTGTGCTGTGGTAAAGGTGCAGTTCTTGATTCTGCAAAGCTGGTGAACTAGCGCTCAATAGCACTCGGAGGCTTGGAGGCAGAGGGGTATAGGGAGGGCACTGTTAGTCAGAAATCTTCAATTGAATTGTGTCTTGTCTTGTTTTTTGGTGACATGCTGTAACTTGAGGTGGCATAATCCCTTATCATGCTTCCATAAGCAGGAGAGCATTTCCCTAATACCAGACAGTAATCATTCAAAGACACTGCTAATTCAGGGGCTGCGTGTCGCGGATTGGTTAGTAAATGAAACAATAATGTCGGAGCGCAATTAAAACAAGCATTATGTTCCTAAAATGAAAGCGGGGAAGTTGCCTTTCTTGTTAAGCGCTTCCTTTTAACTTTGTTGGTAATTGTTGTGTTTTTGGGGGAGGGGGATTGTGCTGTAGTTCTGTTGTAGTTAGCCACATCCTATCTGAAACTATCAAAATCACCTGTGCAGCCCCCCTTTCTGCGAGCAATGAGCTGAGGAAGAGAGATTTTGCCTGAGGGAAAGCAGACGAGCTGGACTTGCCCAGGATCTAATCCTGTGACAGGAAGTCCACAGCAAAGGAGCACAGCCACACATAGCCCGAGTGAGACTGTATATGTCCCTGTGGGGTAGATCATTTGTCTAGTTGTCCAGGCGCTTCTTTATTTGCAGAGGACATACAGATACACACGACCACAGAATATTTCTAAATGGTGAGGACAGCAGATAGTGTCTGGACCTTGGTTTTATTTATCTGCTCCGCACAGTTTCCTGGGAGCTGTGCTGGTTGACTGCTTCAAGCAGGGGTGATCATATCTGCAGTAATGTTGTCACGGTGGCTGAAGATTCAGGAGAGGAATCTGTGGATGGGTGTGTGTGTGTGTGTGTGTGCCTGTGTTATGGGAGGTGACAGACTCTGTTTACGCAGCTGATCATTAGCAAAAAGAAAAAATGGAGAACAAGATAACCAATTACAGACACACAAACACAGAGACGGAGAGAGAGAGAGAGAGAGAGAGTTAAGTACGTTCATTAGCCCTTTGTGTCAGATTGGTTAATTGTTCAATGAAGTGAGCAGAATAATAAGTTGAGGGGGTGGATGTTATGCCTTTGGTGAAATGTTCACGGGGATTTATTCTCATCAGCTGTGCCTTTTATTGTCCTACATAGATCATGGAGCAAGTCTAAGAGCTGAAGGCTGCACAAACGGCAGATCCAGTGTTAGGCCACTGCCCGCTCGCTAAATACCAACAGACTCTCAAGCGGTGTGTGTGGCCATTAATAAATCCCTTGTCGTCTGAGAGAATTTTTGCGAGGCAGCACTGGACCTCGGCTAAATAAACACATCTGCCCATCTAAGTACACACAGTACACAAGTTGCACAGTCAATTGATATATATGTAGTGCGGGGTACAGTCCAGACATCACATCTTTAGCAAGCGACCGAGTGACTTAGAAAAAATTCAGCTTTCTTCCCCATATTACTGTCCATATTTCCTGTTTATTTTCTGCCTAAAAATCTACTCCTCCTTTTTATCTGGACTCATTTATGCCCAGATGCTTTAATAATGTAGAGCAGGAAATAAAGCTGCCTGGAGTCAAGCCCTCCCTGCTGCTGGTAAAGTAACACACTGCCTATTACTTCACTTGTTTTACAGCTAATTCTCTATTTCTTCCAAGACCTGCACTTATTTTGGTTTTTGCTGACTTGTCAGTTTTACTTTTCTTCTCGTGGACTGCTGTAGTCAGTGTTTCTGCTCATAGGATTACCTGTTATCAATTACATTACGATATACAGTACGATGCAGTAATATAATATTTTAAATATTTACAAGGAATTGTGCAGGTTTTTAAAAAAAAATAGAGTGATCAAGTAAAACCCGCTTCCTAAGTGAAAGATTTATTTTAATCACGTGCTTCACTAATCCTTAAGATTCAGTTTCCTTTCAATTAACCATCAAGCTGCTTTACACTTGCTAAAATCGTTTTCCTTTACTCTGATTTATGCTGCTACATATTGTGCATCAGCTCTTCCAGTTCGTGACTGAAGCCATACGACTGAGCTACTTACTCCCCGGCTTGCGTGATGTTTATGCTCGCTGAAGTCGCTAGAAGTCTTTCAGAATTGAACTTTACTGTAACTGATCACACAGCAATTGTCTGCGGGATTGAAAAGGTCCAAGGGGGCCAAACAAACCCTGCTCACACATAAGAAATCAGAATATGAATGATCAAAACATGACACTGTGAATCATCAGCAAAACAACAAGCATAAGGTCAGACAGGCTACATTCATGAAACATCTCTAATCTACCATGTTGTATAAATGTAGAGGATGACGCTGGAACAACCACAGAGTCTGACTGAGACCAAAAACATCTCAAACCAGTCTGACACAAACATGCTCAGCCAGCTCTGTGAGGTACAGCATGCGTGCTTTGGTTTGTGTCTGCTGCCACCTGCTGGAATAACGAGCATTGCTTTTATTCATTCTGGTCTTTTCTGATGCATATTCCACAATCCACAGAGGGAACACCCTTCACAGATCATCTGCTCATTACAGGGCCAACTCACTTCTGCAGACTATCATTCATATTCACACTTGCAGTCGATTAAAATTCTGCACTCTTCCTGACCAGCTTGTCCTTGGAATTTGAGAAAAAAAAAAAAGAGAGAGAAAAATCTCACACAAACCTCGAAGTGTAAAAGCTTACAGGAGGAATGAGACCTTCGTGTTGGGAGATTAACGCAGCAGGAGTTTTAGGCTCCAGAATGTCTTTGCCTTACCGATATACTAAATTAAAATTTGAGTGAATATCTATTTAAATGACTTATTGCATTAATCAAATCAAATGCGAGGGCAGGGATTATAGCTGCGAGATCATTTTGAGGAAGGCTGTTTTGCGGGGATTTACTTCATAATTGCAATTAGAAGAATTTGTGGGTTTGCTTTCTGTTTTTACACCACTATTTGCTGTTTGCATCTTTAAGCTTACGGCGCAGCAGTCTCTGAACTCAAGGTAACTAAAGGTAAAAGTTCATAAAATCAAGCCACTCAAGAAATGCCAAAGTTTTGTGGGGAAACGAATCCTGCTCTTGCTGCTGACTGAAAGAACACTGTGCACGTTTCACCGTCTTTCTTTAAAATCTAATGTAATAGGAACACGTTCTTCCTAAAAAACACATCAGCGAACAAGGTTATGTTTATTCCAAATCCAACACATACAAGGGAATTCTGTGAGAACGCTACTTTGAGTACATGGTTTTCTTACAAAGCAGCTTTGTGTGCTTTGTGGAATTTAAGAAAGAAAAAAGCTTTTTCTGGATCTGATCATGAAAACCAAAATACTCGAACATAATAACAGGCTCAGTGTAAAATGTAGCCATTTTAGCATTTCTTCCTTTGATTCTGTCAGTTTGTTTAATTGTACTTTGCTTTGTTCAAAATCCCACAGGAATAATCAAAAAATAGCCCCATTTTTAAACATTTTAAGTCCTTCTAGAAACAATTCTTGACTCTCAGGAGCCGCCTTTGGGTATTTATTTAGGCAGATATGCTGAAACCGCTATTCAAATGAATATTCATTTCAATTCAATTCAATTTCATTTATACAGCGCCAAATCACAAGAGCAGTCGCCTCAAGGCGCTTTATATTGTAAGGCAGACCCTACAATAATACATGCAGAAAAAAAAAATCATATGAACCCCTATGAGCAAGTGCTTTGATGACAGTAGGAAGGAAAAACTCCCTTTTAACAGGAAGAAACCTCCGGCAGAACCAGGCTCAGGGAGGGGCGTGGCCATCTGCTGCGACTGGTTGGGGTGAGAGAAGGAAGACAGGATAAAAGACATGCTGTGGAAGAGAGACAGAGGTTAATAACAAATATGATTCAGTCCAGACAGGTCTACTAACACATAGTGAGTGAGAAAGGTGACTAAGAGAATAAGAAAAGAGTCACAACATGACAGACAGAGAGATAGACAGTCATGTATGGCTGTGTGGTAGGTAAGGCAGGACCCAAACACAAAGGGATGAACTGAAAGAGGCAGCTTTATCGCTGTAACAAAATACTCAGAACTAAAAGATAAAGACAAAAAACCCATGCCTGGTGGACGCCAGGGAACTAGGAACTAGGAAACACAACAAATAAGGACACATCATCCTCAACATGGAACACAGGGAAACTGAGGACTTAAATACTAACACCAGATGACCAGAGAATAGGCAACAGGTGGGAACACAGCAGGAAGTAATACAGACCAACAGGACAGGAAAAGCAATACTGAACAAACTGTACAGAGGACAAGAGACTGTCAAAACAAAACAGGAAGTGTGATAAACACAGAGATGAAGACTAAGACTAACATGAAAACAAGACTGATTAAACACAGGAGAAGACTAGACACTGGGGGAGGAAAAACTCAAAAATCACAAAGAACCAAAACCGAAAAATACTAAATATAAGACATAAAAATAACCACAAGTCTAAGAATCACAGAATATTCAAAAATAAACAGTATAATGTCCAGAAACTTAGAAACACTGTATCACAGACCCAGTATCATGATCGATTCATTGATAGATTGATAGATGGATGTGCATTCACACATTTAGTTCTAAACAGAACAGTCATTTGACTGAGTCGAATATGTTATTGAAATAAATGTGTATTGTGTAAGTAAAATAAAGAACAAGAAGAAGCAGCTCACCTTCTGGGTAGCATTTACTTTTAAGGGGATGGTATTGTATTTTCTAGATATTCATTTTCTTTTCTTTGATCTTTTTAAGCTTGTAGTGCAGTAAAAATCAGATAAGAGTAGCATGCCAGATGTTTACTTTGATTACACAAACAGTATATAGGACTAGGTAATAGGTATTGATCTGCAAATAACTGCATATGAATGACTGGAGTTTATTAAATAATATTATTTAACTTACTTACTACTAGACAGCTCGTTCTCTTTATGTTGACAGTGCATCAAAGGTAGAACCCAATTTGGGGTCAACTTGAAAGAAAAAATGATATTATGAGTCTTTTTATGGTATGATCAAACAATACACACCACAAGTGTAAGAATCATAGCTTCTAAATTATAAAGCTTGATCAATAAATCATTAGACTGGCCTTGAAGACCTTGATTACTGTCACTCTACACTGCTCCACAGCTTTATCAGAATTCAGTGGAAACTTTCGGAGCTGTTTTGTTAACAGACAGAATGACACACGGGCAGGCAAACGCTACATAACCTGCTCGACTGAGGTAATAAAATGTGTAATGTGTAAGAAATATAAACTAAAGAAACAAACCAAAAAAAAAAAACCCTTGGCATTTCAATAAATAAAGAAATTAATAAAAAGATCATCACTGCAGCACGTTAAATCTGATCGAAGAGAAACACTTGTTCGCAGACTTTGTCCCAGTTTAAGGTTTAAAAAGCTTTTCCTTCCACAAGTTACATAACGCTGTGGCTTTATTATTGGCTCAGCCTGAAGTCTTAACACCATTAGAGCTTCCGGCTCATCCCACCAGACTACTCAACAAATGGCATGCTAATGCTCTCATAAATGGGCATTTTCATCTAAAAACCCAGTGGGTAGAAACAACCTCTCCATTTCACACAAACTGTATCATTGCTCTTCCAAATATGTTTACATGTGAGCCCTAAACTTGACTTGGGCGTATATTTTACCCCATTTCATCTTAGTAGTTAGAGTCAGAGTTAGTGCTGCTTGAAAAGACATGGAGACTATATGACAGTGTGAAACTTTATTGCCATTTCATTCCAGCCTTTATAACAGAAGTGCTTCTTGACGTTGGTTTTCATTTCGACGACAGTCCTTTAAATCTTTCAATAACGATTTCTTTTGTTTTTACAGCATCCTGATTAAATGTGGCTTAAGCAAGAAGGCAGTGACAGACTGCTATAATCTTCAGCTACACACAAGTTTTCCAAAAGTGAATCAGATTTTCTCAATATTATTAAAATACTTACTGGGGTATTACTCGCTTTATCCTCTAGTCTTTCCATATTACAACAACAACCAAACTGCTCCGGTGTATTAGATGTCCTCTATCTTCATAGAGTTGGGCTTTGTGCACTTTCATCGTATAGACTGTATACAGTGCTTTCCACCATCACTCACTGATTTCTGTGCACACCAGGGGTTATTATGTCTCCCTGACATCTTGCCTGGAATGCCTCCAGGTCAGTGAGCATCCTCTTTCATCCGCTGTCCATCAGTCTGCTCTACTCCCAGCCTGTGTCCGCCTGCTTTCTTTAGCAATCAGACAAAAGACGTGGTGCCAAATAACATAAACCGCGGCATGCCGAAAGACTGCTCTCCCTGCAAGAGAAAAGCTTCCTCCCATTTTTCAGGGTGCGTGTGCTGAAGATCAAAAAGTGAAAATTGAAACAAATCAAATAAATTGCTGACTTCGTCTTGGAACAAAAATATCACTTTGACTCTAAAGGCGTGTCTCTAAGAAGGTGCTTAATGCATCGATAATGAAAAAATGAAGTGTTTCCACTGCATGCACAATAGATTTTGGGGTTGGCAGCTTTTCTCATAGCTGTTTGTATTCCATTCGCTTTTCTCCAACTCCAGGGCACAATAATTGCATTTTCCCATTCTCTATTATTAGGCCCAATTCCCCATCGAGTAGCAGCTACAAGAGGTCAAGATAAACTCCTATGAGAGACTTCATCACAAAAAGCCTGAGCTTACGAATGAGAAACAATACCGCATTTGGTCTCAAGATAACAATTTAATAAATTTTACAGACTTACAGACTCAGTGGGTTTTATAACCCAGCTGTCTTGAGTCCTTTCCTTTTGATCGCTTTCTTCAGTCCCCTGCTGATGCAGAGGTGGAAAATATAGACCACAGCTGCTTTTTTGATAGCTGCCTTGAAGGATGGGAAGACATGGCTGTCAATGAAATTAAGGGCATGGAAGGAGGAAATCCTTAATGGGCTCGCGGAGACTTTAAAAGAAGAGATGGCACCGATGAATCAAAACGGAGCTATTGGTCCATAATTAGGGCGACAATAAATCATTTGAAAGTGGATACTTAAAAGTGTTTCCTCTGAAAGTGGTGAAAGGGGAACACTCAGGATCCTTGGGTGAATTCCAAATGGTCCACTAGAAATGAAATGTTTTAAATCCCTAATTATCACATGTTTATTTATTAGGTTTTTTTTTTCATTTCTAATCATTATTTCAAAATTGAGCATGAGCACCATTTCAATAGCCTAACATGTGTTGCAAGGACTAATCTGTGTACTCCAGTGCAGAAAAGGGAAAGAACACACAAAGACACCATACACTAATATCCTAATTACCAAGGAGCTAAACAGGACAACCTAGGTAATATAGAATAAACTCAAGACTAACAAAATGAACTTAAAAATAAACCATAATACAAAATGACATCAAAATACAAGAAAACTCAAAATGCTGGGTCAAATGACCCAGGACCATGACAGATCCCTACTTCTGACAGAGGTTCAACTGCCAAGAGACTCAACCCGCTGGGCCTCAATTTCCCATCCTCCAGACTAGGGATGGGTATTGATAAGATTTTCACGATTCCGATTCCATTTTCGATTCTGTTTAACGATTCGATTCTTTATCGATTCTCTTATCGATTCTTTTAAAAAAAGGAGAACACTAAGGTCGATTAGCTTAGAACTTTGTTTTATATCTTCTCTTTGAACAAGATAGAAATTTAGGAGTAACATGGCCTTACAAAACCCAGCAGAGAGATTTTAAGAGATCCACAGCCTACGGCTCTTCGATGGGGTGTCACAGGGTCCCCAGGAAAAAAAATTGTAAATGTAAAATAATAAAATAAATATTCTTCTGTAGCAATAACAAAGTATAACATAAATTATTCTGTAGCAATTACACAAGAATATCCAGTAATGTCCCTGCCTACAATTAAACACATTCACTTACCGAAAATCATCTGCTGTGGCAAATGGGTGCAAGCCTTTGACCACAAACTTAGTCACTGCTCGGTGACATTCGTCTATCCTGGCCTGAAAGGAGACGCTACCGGTAGACTGCAGCGACAACTGCCAGCATCTGAGCCAGACTCTGTCTCTCTCATCATGGTCACCTAAATGCACAGTAATGGCAGGTTTTGTAATAAGGCAGATCGCGCTAACATAATATGCACTGTTAGTTGATTATTTACCTGCCGCATTAACGGGAGAGGACGTGCAAACGTTATCGCTGCTGCTGGGTTGAGATTCACGAGTCCGGAGCGGAATTAAAAACACGACATTCATTTAAGGTTATCACGTGTTTTGTGAGCAAATGCTTTTGCATATTCGTAGTGTTTCCTCCCTTAAATGAAATATCTACTTTTCAAGTATTGCAAGTTGTCCTGTTGTCATCCGTTCTCGTAAAGTATAACCAAACTTTTGAGCGTTTGAGCCGCTTAGGCCAGGTAAATGACGCTCCGCAACGTGGTGACGTCATTCGGGGCGACTGGAATCGATAAGGGAATCGTTTGTAAAAATGGCAAACAATTCCAAGGAATTGAAACAGTGGGAACCGGTTCTCAACAAGAACCGGTTTTCGATACCCATCCCTACTCCAGACCCACGATGATGTTTTGGACAAATGTGTCAAACGTGTCGGCCGGCTTTGGGTAACTAAGACGCAGCGCATAAATGAATGCAAAAAGCAATGCAAATGCTTCAGACAGTGTGGGGAGATTAATGACGATGTTACCCTCAACTACAACTGCTGTCCTCTCTGGGCAGAAGAATGTGGCATCTGCTGAATTTCCATTTACTGAGAGGAGCTCGAGTGGCATGTCAGCAATGTCAGGATCGTCAAACTGAGAGAAACTGAGGCTGAGAAATAAATCTGGACGCAGTTAAAAGTTGGCTATCAAACATAATCACAATCATGTGATCTCATCTCTTTGATGGATCAATACTTACAAAAAGAAAAAAAACACATGCATGTCGCAGGTGTACAAAATCTTTCACTTATGTGAGGTTTAGTTGATCCTAAATGAGGGATCAACTAAATCATAAAGATATCAAGTCTTACATTTTTAGGGCAAAAATCTAAACATATTAAAGGATCTGCAGTCACATGATGTTTAGGTTTGTGTTATTCTCCCATGCTGTGCTTTTAAAGCAGCATACAGCATGTAATGACAAGACTGGCAGATAGGACGGAGACCAGAGGACAGCAGCATGTCCCACATGGATTTCAACTTGCTCCTTCAGTGAAAGAAAATAATAAATAATGACTTACTCTGGATACATATTAACACAAGCGTTGTGCTACTTTTTAGGCATCAAGAAATAAGGGAAAAAACCCGGAGGTCGTAAATCCTGAAGAACTGACCCAGGACATCACTTGACCAAGTAATCACAGTCACATAAAAATGAATGAAAGGCTATACGTCTGCTCCAGCATTTTCACCTGTGACTCATTTTGAGGGCAGACCAGCGTTTCAGGATCCCACAAATGCCATTTGGGATCGTTCAGGTATAGTTATACCTGAAACAAGCCAAATAGTCTTAAATCTGACAATAGTTTCTTGTTTTGAGAAAAAATGGGGTGAGCAAAAGTTGCTTGAATAGAATAGTTAAAACTAGCAAATGAATCTATGCCATAGACAAAACTGTCTAAAATTTATGCTTAATTGAAGAAAATTTGACTTATTACAAGGAAAGAGACTGAATTGTTTCTTTCTTGATTGAGTTAAATATAAGAATTAAATCTCAACTGAGAACAATAATTAGAAAAAATTGCTGAGAATAAGACACCATCTGTTCAAAAAGCTACAAAAAACATGGGACTTTATCTTAAAGCAAGACACCAGAAGCACTCTTATTTTTTGCACTTTTATTGACACAGCAACGGGTCAGTAACTCAACTTTAACAGTACTGAGGTCTAATTCCAGGAGACTCATGTCTAACATTACCTACATTTGAGCAGGGTACTGTGTAACATGGCCACTGTAAGAAGTGCATATTCCAGATACTCTTAACAGGAATAATAACAGTATAAAGTACTCATGACTGAATGTATCAAACATACATTTTGCTGCAGCTTGAAGAAATCAGCATTCCAAATCCTAGATTTCATAACTTTTTAGAAGAACTGCTTTAAAGATCACACAAACAAACGTGTCTTACATGAAGATGCAGCGATTGAGCATAACAGAGTGGAAAAGGTTACAGCACCTGGTATTGCATAAACAGATTCTTTTGATTTTGTGCAAAAATTATGATTACTTCATATTTTAATATTTTTAATGATAACATTTTTAGGGTTTTAATGTCCCTTACTGCAGAATAAAGATTTCTTATGAAAGTTTGGTTTTGTTTTGTTTTTATCTTTAGCTCCGTTCTAAGAAAATGACCAGCTTTTCTTAGAATGTCCTCAGTGTAGGACACAGGATGTCATGCTGAAATGTAAAGCACTTACAATACAACCCACTGCAAGCAAATTATTCCAGCCTAATTGATGACATTTATGGCATTTGTTTTCTGTGCTGACTGATATGCTGCTCAGTGCTTTGCTCCCTGCTTTTATCAGATGGCACTCTGAACATGAACACAAGCTACATGTGATGTCTCTGATGTGTATCTGTTTCTACCTGTGCTGATGCTAGCATGACTAAAGCTAGCCAAGCAGCAGTAAATATGTGAAGCAAGGCAGAAGGATTTACTCATCAAATGAACAGAATTATAAGAATATAAGACCACAAGCACTGCATATGTAACAAAAACATTTTTGACATCAAATGGCATGTTATTTGAAATCTATATGAAACAATGACACATCAATTTTTTTTTTAATTTTTCCAATTTTTCTTTTTACCAATTATCCAAATTAGTCTGTGATTGGCCTTAGTGTCCCAGAAATCATATTTATATACAACTAAATATGACTCAGCAAACATGTTTTAAATGGATGATTCCTCATCCATTTATATATTTGCTGAGTCTTAAATTTGATGTCAGTGAGCTTATCAGTGGTTGGTGTTTAAAAAGCCCCCAAATCCCCCATGAGCAAGCACTTGGCGACAGTGATGAGGAAAAACTCCCTCTTAATGGGGGAGAAACCTCTGACAGAACCGGGCTCAGGAAGGGGTGGCCTTCTGTCTTGACCGAGTGGGGTTCAAATGTTCACTGACAATTTAGTTGTATATAAATATGATTTTTTAGGATGTGATGTTGAGACCAATTATGTGAAATTGGGGACGCAGACAGTTCCGCTTCTTCTTCTTCTTCTTCTTCTTCTTCTTCTTCTTCTTCTTCTTCTTCTTCTCACTCAGCGGAACCTCTGGCAGGCTCTTAACTTCAGTCTCGAGGTCAGCCACCTTCACAGTGAGCATTTTCTGTTTTTCAGGTAGACTTTGCAAAGATTCCTGCACAGACAATGCAGGCGAGTCCTCTTTTTCTATCTTCTGTTGTTCTGTGGTGTCTTTTTCTTTCTGAGGCTCCTGCAGAGACATTGCAGTGGATGGCAGTGAGTCCTCTTTTTCCATCTTCTCCTGTTCTCCAGTCTGGTTTTCTTTCAGAGGCTCACAATTATGCATTTCATTTGCATTGGTGGAATTTTGTTCTTCTGGCTCCTCAACCTTCAAATCATGAAGGGCCTTGTTGGAGCAGAGCTGGGATTTCAGGTCACTGATTTCCAGGTTGAGTGTCTCCTGCTCCTGCCTATGTTTAACGGCCTGCTCTTCCAGCTGATTTTGAGCTGCTAGGAGCTGTTTCTGGAGCATCTCAATCTGCTCTTGCTGAATCCTACATTGGACCTCAAATTCAGCCTCCTTAGAGGACATCAGTCCTACAGAGTCAGTGTGTGAAGCCTCTGTGGTTGGAGTGGCAGACTCCACACACTGCTCTGTGGTAGGGTGGCTGATTTGGTCCTGCAGGGTAACCATCACTTCATCCAGTATGACAATAGCTTCATTGGCATTTGTGAGAGCCTCTGTCTCACTGATGTCATTGGGCTTATTACCAGAAGCCTCCTCTAGCTGCTCTATGAGGTCTTTAATTGTTTCCTCATGATTTCTCTTGTTCTCGTGCATTTGTTCATGAAGTTTGTTCACCTGAAACTGGTGATAAGAGGCCCTCTTGTTTGCACCTACCATTTTCCCGTAAAGGTAGTTCTGATGGTATTGGGAGGCTTCCAGTTGCTGTCTGAGAGCAGCAATCTCGTGCCAGGGATTAAACTGGACACTGCCCTGATGGGGTCTAAATGTGGGATTGGGTTGATATTGCCAAGTCCCTCCATTAGGCCCAGGGTTTGGTCTGCTGGGGTTCTTCACATTTCCCTCTCTCTCCATGTCCACCTTTACATTTGAAATGGGGAGGGATTCAGCTTTTTCCCTTTCAGAAGCAGCTTCAGTGTTTTCTTGCATTTCTTGATTTTTCGGGCTGTTTTGAGCTTCAAGAAGAGCCCGAGCATATGCCCGAGTAATTGGTCTTCTTGGTTCTTCAGCCACTCTTTTCTGTTTTTGCTTTTTTTGTTTCTTTGGTTTCACAACCATTTCCTTTTGTGGTTGTGCCACAGGAGACTTTTCAGGATTTGGTTGTGCGGCTTTTTCAAGCTCAGGTGTGATGACCATTTCTAATTTTGCTTCTGCCATTATAGATGCGTCAGCGTTTGCGTCTGCGTTTCTCTGCGTCTGCCTTGTCTTTGTTATAACAACCAGGTTTTTTTGTGTTTCTGCCATCCGAGATCCACTAAAGTTGTTTGAATGTCTCCCCTATTTAAGGGTTTTTCCAGTAGAATGTGCACTACGACATCACAGGCTGTTCTTTTGAAGTGCCATGATTGGAACAATTCAAAATAAAATACCCACAAACCTACGGTAAAAGAAAAGGCTTTTATTTTGTAGCACATTCTGAATTAACACTATAAAAGCTACTCTACAGGAATTGCAGTAAAAAATAAAACAAAAGCAAAATATGTTTTTTAAATGGTTGTTAAAAAAAAACCTAACCAAAGTAAAAGACAACTGTTTAGTGGAAACGTATTCGACATTCAACAGATTCTCACACATAATAACTTCTTTCATAATTTAAACAAGGACAAGTAGAAAACTTTCATATTTAGTGAAAGATATTTATTGACACTATCCAATGAGAGTTACTGAATGTCTGTAGGAAGTGGGATCTTGGTGGTTGCCGAGGCGACAGAATGTCATCTATGTTTTGTTTCATTGCTGAATCTAAGAAACAACAGGCTGCAGAGGGAGACTTTAATAGAGGTTTACTAACTCTTACTATCATATCCATTGTGGAAAAATCTGTCTATATTTAGCATAATATATTTGAACAATCCAAGTATGCAAACTAAAATTGACAGTAGACCTTATGAGACCACAAACACTGTTGAGGTCCAGTTCAGAGACACAGCTTTTGCAGAGGTGAAGCCTAGAGGGGAGCTGGCAGCTACAGATTTGCTGATCTGCTTTTCCCCCCACAATTTCAACATTATCAGTAAACTAATGCAGGTATAAGAATCAAGTGTAGGCTATGTTTTGAAAGGTGTCTATTATAAATTGTATTATATGTATATGTATTACATTTTTAAAATTAGAATACAAATTTAATGCCACAAACCTGAGTTGTCATATACATCTGTGATCAAAATCCCCAACTGTTACGATCTCATTGATAATTGTTGATGCTGCCTCCACTGAGTGAGCAGCAGCGCCCGTTGAATATTACATTTTAATATTTTTAATGATAATAATATTAAGTTTATAATGTCCCTTTTGCAGAAAACATATCTCTTATGAACAGCACAATAGACATCTGTTGTGCTTGCAGTCAAATGTTTCTGGGAATATTTTATTTGGTATGAAGAAAATGTTCCCAAAATTACACTTGCTTCTGACACAACTCATCCACTAACTGTGGATGTGAAGATAACGTCATTTTTCACAATGTCTTGGGAGGTATGGACATGAAGTAGGACGAGTAGTCCGAGCTGCCATTTCCTATTAAAAAAGAAAAGAGAATACACCAATGAACTGATGTTAATCCATCTTCATATAATCTATGTTACACTGTTTTCAAAGACAGTATAAGTTCCATTTCCAATTTTTAATCCCCCAAATCAGTGATCAAAATTTATATTTTCTGTGTTTGCATCAATGTCTGACAAAGACATTACTTTCCATTATAGCTTCTACAGTTAGTACACCACTGATTACTTAATCATCCTCGTCAACAGTGATGATAGATTCTCCAAAAAGTTGATTCGGTTCATCTGGACGTAGCGTTTTATGGGAGAAACGTTTCGTCTCTCATCCAAGTGACTTCTTCAGTCTCAGCTGACTGCAGGTTTCCCCAATCTTATAAACAGCATATTTGCATAATGACTGAAACCAGCCCACTGAAGGAACAATGGGCTGGAAGGTCAGTTCCTTAATCTTAATTATGCAAATTCTCATGACCATTGATCAACAACCACTGACCAAAACCCACTGATCAAAGACCACTGATCAATGGCCATGAGTCCCATTCACAGAGAGTTGGGGAATGGCTGCAATCACAGCATCGTAAGATGGTGAAAGATGTACCCTTAGGCCTCCTCCTCGATTCACAGATGGTCTTTCCCTTTTCATGTAAATGGCCTCCTTGTGATGATAGATTCTTTCACAAGACGTATCAACAGTGAGAATATCTCCAACAAACTGTTGGCCATGTTTTGTATAGTCATAGTGTCACAATCCTGAGTCATTTGACCCAGCATTTTGAGTTTCTTGTGTTTTGATATCATTTTGCATTGTGATTTATATTGAAGTCCACTTTGTGATCCTAAGGATTTGTCCTATATTACCTA
The DNA here is from genome assembly GCF_963969265.1 of Rhamphochromis sp. 'chilingali'. Taxonomy (NCBI): domain Eukaryota; kingdom Metazoa; phylum Chordata; class Actinopteri; order Cichliformes; family Cichlidae; genus Rhamphochromis; species Rhamphochromis sp. 'chilingali'. Next base: position 7,697,889 of record NC_137943.1, on the reverse strand, counting down.
GGTTATTCTGTTTAGCTTTTTGAATTTTAGATCTGCCGTCTGTGTCTTCCTCTTTGTGGCTGTGGTTATCTTTGTTGTGAGTTCTTGTGTCTCGCCTCCCTTGTATTTCATTCTGTTCCTCCCTGCCTGTCATGTTATCCATGTTTCCTCAGTCATGTCTCTGTGTGTCTGTCTGCGCCTCTGTGTGCCCGTGTTTCCATTACTTCCTGTTTTACTTTGGTAGTCTCCTGTCTGTGTGTGCTATGTTTTGCTTTGCTTCTCTTACTTTGAAGGTACCTTGTCTCATCGGTTATGTTTAGCTTTGCATCCTCTGTCTCGTTGTGTGTAATTTGCCCCCAGCTGTGTTCCCCATGAGTTTCCTGTTCCCTCGTCATTCCCTGTGTATTTAAGTCTTTTGCTTTCTTCTGTCCGGCGTTGCGATCTCCCTCATACCTGTCTGTGTGTTCTGCCTGCCAAGCCTGCCTTGTTTATTTTGTATCTTCAAGTTTAGTGAAGTTTTTCCTAGTGTCCAGCAATAAAGCTGCTTTTTGAGTTTTGGTTTCGCCTCCGTGTATGAGTCTGCGTTTGGGTCCTTTCCTGCCTGCACACAGATCGTGACACATAGTCTATAGAGTCTATCAACAGGCATTTGAGAAATACACATTAGTCCAGTGGTGACAGTTATGAATGGACAATCTGTGGATGTGTCCTTCAACGACACAGAAGACTTTTATCAGCAACCACCTGTTGAATTCACACAATGGACAAATGATTGATACAATTTCCATTTGATTCCCACTATGTACAACAGGGTGAGAACTGTGTAACTGTGTTAATTGAATTTTAGAAGCATTTAATGACTGACATGTACAGACACAGTCATAATGGATAGATAACAATATACTGATTGAGGAAACATTGTTAGAAGCACTAAATGTGTTTCACGATTAACTGATGAGCACTAATGTTCCAAGCTGAAAATTCTGCTCATCCGACAGCAGCTTATATTCACAAAAAACTGATATGTCTGTGATCCATGCAACTCAAACCAGCCAACAAAAACATGTGTTCATAATACAAAACAAGTTTACTTTGTGAAATGTTAAAAGATACAAAAATAACTCAAAAGTACATTATCTGAATACTAAAATCTCTTCCTTTTGAAATTTAGCAAACAATTTTAACAAGATAATCACTGCTTATAAACTCTGTAAAATGAAATTATTGAGACTACAACTAAAATCCAGCTCTCCTAGAGTAACTGCACATCTCCTGAAATGTTGTCCATACCCTTAAGATGGAGGAGACACAGCAAACCTTCTGGCAATGGCATATATTGATGTGCATTGTGGAAGAGTTGGACTACCTGTGCAACCTCTGTAGGATCCAGGTATCACCTGTAGAATATTTAGCTGATTTAGAGTTTAGAAATGTGTTATCATAGAATGTAGAACTGTTGTAGAGACACTGACACTGCCCTCAATATAATAAAGGCTGATTGTGTTGTGAACTTAGATTGTAGGAGACCCCTCCCCCACTTGAGCTGTGAAAATAAAACAGAGAAGAGTTAATGCTGAGTGGAAATTCCCCAGAGGATGTATGGGTGGGGGTCTCAACATTGTAACTGGATACCTGTGGTTTGGAAGGGAGAGGGGTTTTATGACCTCTAGGGAGTTACCTACACCCACAGTATTTTAACTGTCACGCACACACATCCACACTCACACGAGCACTCGCATAGACACAGACAGAGTTTGCAGCACACCGTGGGGGTTTTATGATGGGGTCACTTCTATAAAGCTGGCTGTAACTAACAAAGGGGTGAAGATTTTTGCAGAGGGACACCGGCCTCGTCTTCCCTTCTAGAAGTGCATGCTTAAATGAAGATGAGTAAATGAAGATGAGTAAAGATGAATAAAAGTTTTGTGAAAATGACTACTGAGTCCGGTGCCATCTCTGGATGCTCGAGGAATAAAAAGAACCGGGGTAAAACTGATTTCTCAACAGTTTTGGTGCCGTGACCCGGATTCGCTCGAGGCGCAGAGATGAATTGGCAGAGCTGAGATCGTGAAACGAGGCGAACAGAGAGCTAGCTCACATGATTAAAAGGTAAGCACGACCTGTTTATTTTCGAACCGTGCATATTGTTTAAAGCCTAAATTATCTGTTCGCTAAGTTGAAAGTATCGCAGTGTAAATTCACTCAGTAGAAAAAAAGGCGGCTAGCGTCCGTCTCAGTGCGTTAAAGCAAGAGACTTTTTTAAGAACTCCAAGTTGATGTTTAGCGCCCCGTAAGAAAATCTCAGTGCGTTAAAGCAGGAGATGTTTGTTACGGATTAATAGAATCGGTGTTTCATCCTCGGCGGTGTTTGATCCGTCTTAGTTATTAGGAAAAAGTGGCGGTGATCCGTCCTCGTGCGTTAAAGCAGGAAACGTGTTACCATTAGTTAGAAAGCGGGGCTCAAAGGCTTTGTTGCCAGCTGAGCGCTGCGCGTGTCACGGGTTTGGTTACCCCACCTAGTCTCGGACGCGGGGCTAGGACCTGTGAGGGCAGGAGATCCAGGGTGGTGACCTGGGGATTCGTGGCTCCTTAAATAACTAAGTCGGGGAGAGGTCCCTGTCACAGTCTGAAGTATGCATAAAAGCAGGATCGGTTGCTTTCGCCGGTTAGATTCCGAGCTGAGTTGAACCAGTGCCTGATGCAGAAGGAGGACGGTGTAGTGTGTGTGAAAGCGCCGTTAGAGTCGGCGTCTCGTCTGAAGTACGGGAGTCAATTAAAGTAACAAAAAGAATTCGTGTCTAAAAGTGTGTGTTTGTGGTGTGTAGAAATCGCGGCAGGAGGCCGTGTCGCGAATTATTGCAAGCTGTGAAGTCATTTGGGGGTTTAATTTGGTTTTATATTTTTTGGGGAAGAGTAGCCGCGGTATCGAGTCTGTGGCGCAGTTTGAATGATTTGTGAAGTGTACGAGAGCGGACGGCACCCGCTCTATGTGCTGATTAGGGCGTTGTCCTGAATCAGCAGAAGTGTCTCGCAGAAAGTTTGAATGGGACTGCGAGAAGCATGAGGTGTGTGTGAGCCAGCCTCGAGGGGCGGGTTCACAGGTGGAACGAACGAAGAGTAAAATGTGCGTGTGTGTGAGAGAGAAAGAAAAGGTGGGGGCGAGTGACCAGCCTGTGAGTGTGTGTGTGAATTCCTTGATGACAAAGAGGGAGACAAAGTAGATTAGTTGATTTTTTGTGAAATAATAAATAGTCAAGAAATCGTAGTGATCAAATAGGAGAAAATGAACTAAAGTAATTAAAAAATAAACAGTGGATTAGTGTTAAACTAATGATAAATAAATTGATAAAATTAACAGTGACATGTAAAGGTGATCAAGTACTCAAGGATGAATGGAGAATTTGATTGCTGACTGTATGAGAGCTGTTGGGGTGAAAGGAAGATGAGGTTGGAGGAGTGAGTTAACAGGTTAATGTGTGGGTGTAAAACAATGGGGTAATAAAAAAAGAGAAAGAAAAATCATGAAAACAAAGAAAATAAAAAGTGGGGAAGTGTGAGTGGGAAATTGTCTCCAACTGGGGGAAGCAGTGATGCTACAGGTCACCTTCTTCCCCTGCTGGACACAAAAGACAACATAATTTGGAGTGTGGTGGATGAAAATAATTAACAACAACATCAAGAAGATTTTTGTGTTTGCGGTTAAGACAAAATAAAATTTTCATTTTTGGGGTTTAAAGTCAGTAGAGGTCAAAACAAAATAAGTAGAGATGTGTTGCTTTCGGAGTGATGAAAACATATGCAGTCACAGTGAATAATGAAAGTCTCTCAGTCTGTCGTTTACAGGTGGTGAACGGACCTGGATCAATTCTCCATGGGCAGCAGTCGGAAGGAAATTATAGGTTAAAATCCTTAGAAAAAAATAGAAACACCCAGCCAGAATTTTTTGGCTGAATTGTTTTGCAGCTTCTCGTCCTCGTCCTGAACAAGTAAGCTCCAAGGAAGCTAATCTCTCCCTGAAGACACCGAGTGCAGTTCCAGAAGCACGAGCATGAACATCAACAGTGGACAGCAGTCCAAGAGACAATACCAGAGTTCGGAGCAGAGAGGTCCAGCAGCACTGTGGGCAAACGGCATCAGAAAGAGAAGAACCACCATCTAGATTGGATGGATGGAGATGCGTTTCCAGCAAGCTGCAACCTCACTGTGTGTGAAGGACTTTTGAGAAGACTGTCTGAGCATGACATTTGCCATGTTTGGAGCGAGATGGCAATGAAAGAGACAGTGGGACAAAGAGATACACGGGACAAAGCTGAAGAGAACTGACTGCCATTGGACTGACAAGTGGGAGAGAAGAAAAGGAGCAGAAGAGGGCTGAGGCGGCTGTTTTAGTGTGGGGAATCAAATTAGGTTAAGGAATCCGGGGAGACAAACGACTGCCTGGAAGTGCAGGATTGACACAGTGTCCAGACCACCACAAAAGGGGGAGGAAGACAAGCACTGAGGTGTGCAAGTGTACTGTTAAAAAATGGGAAGGTGACACCACACACGCACATAATATGCACCAGAGATAACAAAAATCATACACAAAGTGTTACACATTAAAAGAGGGCATTTGTAGAAGGGGTTAACAACACTCAGTGTGGTTGCCTATGGTAACCTGCAAGCATTTGGGGTTTAGCTGTGCCTGACTATGACAGAGTTTTTCATTTAGATGTTTCTGAAACAAAATTTGGAGTGAACGGAGTTTTGTTTCAGAAAAAAGGGGGAAGGTACATAAAAAGATATGTATTAACCCGACTAACACACACACACGTAATGAAAATCAAACACAATTTTAAGTAGGCAATACTGTTACCATCATCCTGTCTGGTTTATTGAGTGGGTTGAGAACTGATACATAGTCGACTGAATTAGTATTATTTTGGAGAACATGATAGCAGGGGTGAACAGAATCCTGCAGCCAGAGTTTAAATGAGTGAAACTAGCAGATTTTTGTTTTGTTTTGTTTTGTTTTGTTTTTTGTTTTGTTTTTGTTTCTGAAGTATGGGTGTTTTCTCACCTATAAGAGAGAGAATATTTTGTGACAAGTCCTAAGACCGGGCTTCTGTATTTTTTCTTTTTCTTTTGTTTTTCAGTTTTATTTGTCATTTTTTATTTTATTTTATTTTTTTTGAACAGTGCACTGATTTTTGTTTGTGAATTTCTTTTCTTTAAGCAGATCTGCACGTTGGGAATTAAAAGCGCTACACGTCGTTGAGAAAATTGTTGCAAGTGAGTTTCTCCACATTAAAATGGGCTCAGGAGAAAGCCACTTATTTGGGACAATTAGAAAGTGAGAGTCCCAGCCTAAAAAGGATTCAGCGAGGTAATCCGATCTAAAGTTCTTCTTTTTCTTTTGAAATTACGTCATTTTGCTGAGAGTGGAAACTAAATGCGACGACAGGTTCCACTATCAGCAAAGAAAGAAAGAATGAATGAATGAATGACTGGAAATAAAAACAAACTGACTGATTGGTAAAAGCTGACAAGACTTTACTGATGTAACACGACTGTGCGAAGTTAACCCCACCTGACAAAGGTGCAGATGAATTTATGTGTTTCCTTTTACAGGAGCAGAAAGATGACAGCAACATCCGAGGTTGCGTGATGGTTTAACGTTTTAAATGCTATTTTCTGTGTTTGTGAATCTATCAGGGGTGTGTTATTCATGGGCTTGTGTTGCTCACAGAAGTTACTGTGAGAAAGTGTGTACACACCTGCGCAGCGCTAACATTTGCATTCTCTTTTCTACAGCATTACAGTTCTTCATGTGATTTGATGATGTGATTTCTAACAGAACAATTGGTGGATGTTTGTTTCTCTACTGCAGGTTATGAGTTGGTGATGCTGTTACACTGTGTTGTTGGGAAAATGTTGAAGGTTACTTTAACGATGTGAATAACATGTGAGAAATTTTCTGTGTTGAAAACTAGTGTCACTTCTTTCCACAGCTATGGATGGCTAACTTTATGGTGTTTTTATGGCACCTCTGGAATGTGGATGGCCGACGCCTGCCCAGCACACGATCCATGTGTGTTATTAATGTTTGCTTTCTTTAAGAGTTCATGTGGAGGATTCAGCAGAAGCGGACAAGTGACATGAGAAAAACAAATAAGGGATGCAGTGTTTATGGAATAGTTGAAGATGGGCTATTGAGCTCATAGTGATAAAATGGGTGGAGTGACATTGTTTAAGGAAAGTTACAGATTAAATTGTGGAATAAATTGGGATGATTCATGATTTGGGACAAATTATGGTAATAATAGTGATTTAATGATTGGAGAAAACCTGCACATGATACTTGTCTGTTATGCTGAGTACTTTATCACTCTCATGATCTATAGTTGGTTGCAAATGTGAAGTTGGATTTAACAGATTTGTCTTCCAGGTTACAGGCTCCAGGTGGAGCTGGGAGTTAAACAAGCTTAACATGTGACTGCTGATTAATGTTTTTACACAGGGTTACAGGTTGGAGTATGGCTGCTCCAAGTGGGAAACCCTGGAGATTGTTTTAGGGAGACTGTGCAATATTCTTGTGCATGTCTCATTGGGGAGTTGACACGTGGCGAAAGCCGTGTGGCAAGAGGAGTGTCATTGTTGAATTTGTAGATGTCGTGAGGTGCCATGACGAGAAGGAGTGGCTGAGAGGATCGTCCACAAGATGGGAGCTGAGGCCAGGAGAGAGGCTTCAGGAGGATCAGAGATCATCTTCAGCACAGCAGACATCACACAGAGAGCTGTGCTACTGAGCTTCCAGGAGATCAAGAGGAGACTTCCCACAGCAAGATCTTAAATAAGATGAAAGAGTTTCGACGTTGACGTTAAGGAAGACAACTAAGGTGTACGACGTGCTCTGCCTTAAATCTTCAGCAGCGTTGGAACATGAGAACCTGAGGGATGGAGAGAGCGTGCCAAGCTCTAAAAGTGACAGCGCAGAGGAAGTCCAGCGATGGAATTGTGATTCTGTGTGAGGCACAAATCAGAATCAGAATCAGAATCAGAATACTTTATTGATCCCTGGGGGAAATTATTTTTTGTTACAGTGCTCCATTTTAAACCAACATTAAGACAAGACAGACAATACGCTAACTAAGAATAGTACAATATATACATATATATACATACATACATACATAAGTCACTTATAAATAAATATTTGGAAAAGAAACATGTGTAGTTGTAGCAGCAATAAATACTAGGAGACTGGGAAACAGTTGACACCACTTTTCCAAAGGATGAAGATCACCTAAAGTGTGTCACTCTGCCATGCAGATTTGATGCTCTGCAGAGAAGCCTTCTGCGAGGGAGAGATGTAAACAGACGAGCCTTTTATCTACATTTAAATCATGTCAACTTTTTTAGGCTGGTTGAGGGGGAATTGGAGAGACACGGTGGTGTTAGGTGTGACTGTTGTTATTGTAACTGTGATTTTTCTTACAAGTGAATTGCCCAGAGACAGACCTGAATCCATTCCAGCGACTCCACCATCACAGGCCACGGTGAAGCGAACCAAACGTAGTGAAACAGGTAAATCAGATGAGTGTTTTGATTATTATGGCGGTATAGAGTTGGACTACGTTAAAGGGTCCACAATCTCGTATACATTTGATCTTTGTGCTGTCATTAAATGCAAGGGCTTGCTGAACAGTTGAGTCCAACGTCTTTAATGGCAGTACTAAAAACGGATGGCATTAGATATGTTGTTGGGAGAAAAAGGGGGCGTTTGCGCGATGTTTGGGGATATGTATTGTACTTTCATTCCAAATAACACAGTTCCCGATGGCTCTGTGACCCGAGTTCTGGAAGGCCTAAAGACGTCCACCGCAATGTATGGGCATTCGGGATTAGATGGCCTGCTGGAAGCGTGGATGACCTCTGTCTTTGGGCAATGGAAAGGTTTCATTATGTCAATTATGGTTTCTTTGTTTGTTTTATTGCAGTATTAGTGACATGTGGGTGTTGTTGTGTGCCTTGTATCAGAGCTTTGATTGTAAGACTCATCAATCGTGCTGTGGGAGAATCTGATACAAAGGCCGACACCATGATGGCACTTTTGGGAAATGGGGAGTCACAGTATGAAAACATTATGGTGAGGGATTTAGTTTAGTTTTATCTGCCATAGAGCAGATAAAAAAGGGGGACTTGTAGAATATTTAGCTGATTTAGAGTTTAGAAATGTGTTATCATAGAATGTAGAACTGTTGTAGAGACACTGACACTGCCCTCAATATAATAAAGGCTGATTGTGTCGTGAACTTAGATTGTAGGAGACCCCTCCCCCACTTGAGCTGTGAAAGTAAAACAGAGAAGAGTTAATGCTGAGTGGAAATTCCCCAGAGGATGTATGGGTGGGGGTCTCAACATTGTAACTGGATACCTGTGGTTTGGAAGGGAGAGGGGTTTTATGACCTCTAGGGAGTTACCTACACCCACAGTATTTTAACTGTCACGCACACACATCCACACTCACACGAGCACTCGCATAGACACAGACAGAGTTTGCAGCACACCGTGGGGGTTTTATGATGGGGTCACTTCTATAAAGCTGGCTGTAACTAACAAAGGGGTGAAGATTTTTGCAGAGGGACACCGGCCTCGTCTTCCCTTCTAGAAGTGCATGCTTAAATGAAGATGAGTAAATGAAGATGAGTAAAGATGAATAAAAGTTTTGTGAAAATGACTACTGAGTCCGGTGCCATCTCTGGATGCTCGAGGAATAAAAAGAACCGGGGTAAAACTGATTTCTCAACACACCTCATGTTACCATCAGTGACACTGACCCTGGCCAGATGCAAAACTAGTGAAAAACAGCCATAAAAATGAAGAGGGAAAATGTCAGTGTCCCCCACCTGTAAAAACATTCTTGTTTTAGTTGTCTCATTGTTGCCCCTCTAGTGCACAGTAGATACATACATAATTTATTTTCTTTTGATAAATCTATATTTTCAATGGCTCCCAGAGGATGAGGCTTAATCTTTCATGAACCCTATTTCCTTCAGTAACATAGTAGGCCAGTCATCCTATCCCAGACCCCACTGGATAGTTTACCTTAATATTTGTAAAGTCATTTCAAGGGGTCTTTAGAACTCCCAGGTAATATTTTCATTTACTGGAAAATGATATTTCCCCAGCAGATGATTCTTAGTAACCTTTCATTTTTAACACTATCAGGTGAAAAACTACCTCCACCCAAAGCTTTAGCCTGTAATGACATATGTCAACAGTTTCCCCCTCAAGAATGTTACACATTGATGCTCTAGGGAGTATCGTATTATACAATTGGATGGTCCCTAGAGGATAAACACATTTCTGTTTTAGACACCTCACGTTCATTCCTGCAGCCTTCAGGGCAACAAAATGCCCCTTTATAAAAATGTCACTCAACACAGACAAAATTCTGGCATTTGCTGAAAAATAGTCATCGTGACTTCTGAGGGTCAAAAGCAAACACATTACAGCTGGAAGGAATCAGAAGCTGTATGACACTGTCAACCAGCTAGAGTCAATTCAAGGCATCTTGTTAGAAAACCTGCTGCAGACTCAGAATTTAATCTGTATTCTATATTTTTATTTTAAAAAGCAACAACTTTTTTTTTACAATCATTTTCTTTACAAACTGCTGTGGTTATTTTTTGGATTTTTGAGAAGTGTAACCATTTATTTAGGCTTTACCCTCCCTCAATAGATTCAGATGTTGTTAATAGAATCACATACTCTAATGCACTCTGTGTCCCCATTAGAAACAAATCTATTCCTCCATCCATCCATTCATTTTCTTCTGCTTATCTAATTCGGGGCTAGTGCCTACTCCAGCAAGATACACCCTGGAGAGGTCCCTAATCTATGACAGGGCTAACACAGAGAGACAGACAACAATTCACACTCACAATTATGGGCAATTTAGAGTCACCAGTTAAGCTAACCCCACTGACTGCAAGTCTCTGAGCTATGGAAAAAAGCCAGAGCACCCAGAGAGAACATGCAAACTCAAACACAGCAGATTGGGATTTGAACCCAGAACCTTCTTGCTGTGAGGTAACGCTGTGCTACCGTTCTACCTTCTGTAGGTCACTTTATGTTAAAAGGGAGTTGTTCCTTCCCACTGTCACCAAGTGCTTGTTTACAGGGGTCATCTGATTGTTGTTGTTTTTCTCTCTATTATTGCAGGGTCTTTACTTTACAATATGAGACTCCTTGAGGTGACTGTTGTTTTGACTTGGTGTCAATTCAATTGAACTATAATTCAAGGATGCAGGAATCCTATCATTTAATGATGAATTCTCTTTGCCACTCTTTCAGCTTCACCTTTTTCTTCTGCTGTCATATGCTATCTGTCATTTCTGAAATGTACTCCCTTTTGGTCTGACAATAAAGAAGACACGGTTCTGTTTTGATACCACTAGCAACACCTATAAGCGTTTTTGTACATTTGAGGACACTGACATAAATCATCCGATCTGGTACTCATCCATGCCCTCTAACTTGCAATTAGTACAGCATCCTATTTATGACTACAATTAAATAGAGGATTAGTCACAGGTACAGAGACACACAGATAACATATACAGATGCACACAATCCAGGAAGAATTAATTAGCTTATTTTTGTGTTTTTACATAAGTTCCAAGGTAAGAAGTAATTATCCTGATTCATTTCACAAAACCCTTGTGCTGAAAACATTTTGAATTAAGCTGAAATATGAACTCTTCCCTCAAAAGAGTGTCCTTGAGAAAGGCAATCTTTGAATAACTGAAAAAAAAAAGGTTATATAAAACTTTAGATAGATTTTGGTCTTTTGTTGTCATTGTTAAGACACTTCAGTGATTCTTTTTTTCAAAATTCCTCTCTTTCTTCCCTCGCTTTCTAAAGTCAAAGACTTAAAATAAAAAGGAGAGGACATTTGTCACTTGCACAAAGCCTAAGAGAACAATTCCTCCTCTGTTTGTTGTGCTGCCCGCTGGTTATTGAAAAGTAATTTGACTTGGAGCCTGTGATCGATTAGTGACTCCACGTTCAACCCGTGCATTTACTACAAGATATCATAAGGTCCAGCTGTTTCGAACGACAAAACCCCACAAACAAACAAACAAACAAACAAAAAAAGCTCAGGCAGAGTTTCGAGTACCCTGCTTATTTAAAAATAAAAAATATCCTGAAACAGGGGTGATATATTGCGTGCCAAACTACCAATCCTCTAACCTTTTGACGTTCCTCAGAAAAGCTGGGAAGTGAGCTGCATATAAATCTTCACCTTCATAAATCATTAATCCTGATTAAAGCCTAAAACACCCCTGAGAAAAATGGTGAGAAAAATCCACTCTCAGTGTATACGAGCTTGTTCCGAGACCTTTATTTCCACTTGAGTGAAGTAATTTAGAAGTAGACAGTTGGGTCTTTGGTGCGATGAGCTCTGTTTGAACTTTTTTGTAAGCGAATGGCAGATTTCTGAACTCGTGAAAAGATTTGTAGACTAAAGTGATTTAAAATTCTGAAGAATGCACACAGCATACTTGCAGAATGGCAGCTCTGTTACACTGTTAGCCATTCTCTCTCAGCTTGGCCTGCAGAAAAAATAAGGGTTGCCACGACTTTGAACTTGTAAAGTGTTGCATGTTTCAGAAACTAATTTTGTTAAATGGGCAAATGTGCTTCTATCATCTGTTCCACTGTGATGTACAAGGTTTCATTTTCATCAGCTTTTTTTTTCATAGCCAAAGATAAATAGCCTGTTTTAGCAGTAAAAGTGAAAAAACCACTGATTTTGTACATTTTAACATCTCCAGATGGCTCCCACAGCTGGCACTGCTATATGGATTTATTGTGTGTCATAGTTAGAGAAATCTACCGCCTGCAGATCTGAGGGGTGGAAAAAAAGGTTTGGTTCATTGTTTTCTATTATAAATAAAACTCACACCTTACTGACCCCAGTAGGGACGTGGATATCCCCAAATATAGTGATAGCCATGATGGCGAGTATGTGCAAGCATTCCGTTTGTAACCTCCAGCTTTGTGGTGCACAGTGCTATTGTATCTGTAATGTTATTTCTTTTTGTTCCGGCTCATACAGGAATAGAGGACCGCAGGTTCATCTCTAATGGAGGATGAGGACCAAATTAGTGATGTGTCCAGCAGATTGCACCGAATACCATTTTCAAAAAAACATGTCACATTGGTATTATGGTGTAACCAGCGAGCCTGGCAAGGCTTCACTGAGCTTCTCTCTTAATAAAATGATCCAGTGCCATTCAGCTGACCTCAAAGATTTCTAATTCAAAAGCACCCCATCAACAAACCACACATATCTACAGGCTAGACATGAATATCCAGTTGAAGCATGCAGTGTATGTTGTTAATACTGATAATAAACTGCATATAGTGTGCTTGTAGAATAAAACTCAAAAATGATCACCAAAGTCTGCAGCTTTATCCCTCTGTTCTCTGTTTGTAGCACACTGATGCCATGATGTCTGCTTTGGATAACAGTGAAAATTCGTTTATTTTTTAGTTTCCTGTTTCATTTTGAACGTATTTCTTGGCGTGCATGTGATGTTCTGTGCCGTCTTTTGTATTGTCTTTGTCTACTCTGCTGCCTTTGAAGGTTTTGCATCTTCAGGGAATATTTCAGGGTTTTTTTTTACTCTCAAACTACATAACATGAAAGTTTTTTCATCATCATTTTGATAGGTAAGTACAGCTCACATTCACCTATTGTTTTAATCATTACATTCATTTTAAGAGATTGCCTCTGCATCATCAATCAACAGGAATCATAACACAGCGTTTTTAAGAGCATTTTCCTAAAAGCATCTTTTCCAGGCATTTTAAGCGATCAGTATTTACCCATTTAAGACGACCAGAGTATTCAGAGTGGGGGCGAGGGTGTTTATGCACTAACCCACCTCTCAGATGAATCAGGTGCCCTTCATGTGTCACTTTGCTTTGGAGTAGTCCTGCCACCTAGTGGGCAAAAATCAGTGCATTTTAAAGACATGCACACTGTATTACAACGCCAGCAGACCATTCTTTTGTGACAAACTGTCCAGAGATATATTAGAGGCTGGACAGTCTAGACTACATGTTTAAGTAAAAAGGTAACTGAATCTCATTTGTTTTTATTGTTTGTTGTCTAATTTTTAAACCTTTAAACTCGAGTAATGACACAGAATGATCTTTTGCCACAACTTTATAATTGTAAGCATTTTACTTCACGTCTGTTTGTTCGTTTGTTTGCTCTTTTCAATTACTATCTTTAAAGATATTATTTGTAAAGGCACTCGCTGACTTAACCGAATTACTCAAACAGCAGTACAACAACAGTATTCAGCCGGTTTCTGTGCAGAAAGGCTACAGATGGCTACAGAGTACAGAAATATCACTCAGCATATTTTTGTGATACTCGTACTTGAGTATTTCCATTATAAAGGCGCATTATTCATAAAACTCTCCATGCTGTAAATGACAACATTTGCAAGTGTAAGCTGCCTTTGTGACAGCTGCTGTCTAGATCAAAAGTCTCACTGTGTCAAGAGACCCACTGCAGCTGCTCTGTTTAGTGAAATAGAGTAAATAGCTTTCATTTGGCATTTATACACCAAATTGAGTTTTCATCTCTGTGCTACTTAATTTCCATGCTCAGAATTCATCTCCAGATCCGCAGAGAGTCAAACTGCATTAACAAGGCTTCATTCATAATTTAATGTTTAGCCTGATGTGATAAGAATAATGTTTGTTCCCACAATCGAGTCAAAATGAACTGGCTGCTTTTTCTTAAGATTATTTTCTGCTAACAGGACTCTTTTCTGGTCATGCTTTCCTCCCAAGCTGGGGGAGATTCCAGCCCCCTCCCCACCAGCCCCAGAGAGGGAACAGATGGGCGAAGAAAATTAATGACTGAGTGAGTAAGGATCTGCAGGTATGCTTGACTAAGCTGCTCACTAGTAACCAGATTCTTAAGAATACTGGTTTTCTTTATGACTTTGTCTTTGATTAGATTCATTTCATTCAATCTCAGAATTTTTACAATTTAATAACTTCAAAATCTTCTATTCATTTGAGGTTGAAATGTAGAGAGAATGATGTGCTCAGACTAATCATTTTAAATGTCTTTAGTATCAAATTTATTGGGTATGTCTTTGCCACATTAAAAAAAACAAGAATAATGTTGAATGTTTTAATTAGAAGTGGCTGTTCATTCATTTGTAATAATGAGGCTCATGCCAGTGGATATATGAGTATTCCTGGTCACTCACAGTGTCATTCACTGAAATATTTCATGCCTTATGCTATGCAGAGAATATTGATGATGGAACCAGCCAGCCTTTGCACTTCAGGTGTTAACAAATGTTATCCAAGAAAACAGAACTAACTAAATTTTTACTAATACTGCAAAAGTAGTAATCTCCCTTGTAAGGTAGACAGGGCGATCATTAGAATGAGCAGCGAGTGCTGCGACGCCTCCTGCACACACAGCTATAGATTTAATGTGCAAACATTTGCCCACTCTTCCACTTCAGCTGTTTCAAAAGCATGCTGTTGAATCAAACAGACTGTGCTTGGGTTATGTAACCCTTAAGTTCTTAGCCTTAAACACGTGCATGCAGATCCTATGCTTTCGTCTCCCTGGCCATAAAGCTGATGCTTGAACACAGCCTGAATTGACTTTTTAAAACGATTACGGGCAGAGAGTACTTATTAACGTGTAACTTAAGTAGCTGAACCTGGATAAAGAGATGGTTGTCTTTTTATCCAGCCAGTTTGTGATGCTGGTGAAAATTGTATAAATTTGTAATCTGCCATTGTGATTCAATTACAGGATTTTTGTTTTTTGTAGTGGAACTTTACAATATCTTTGTTAATGTAATTTATGTTGATAAATATTTTTCTCTCGTGTCCACAAATGTTTTTAATGATGATCTTAATCCGCACATTTTCATATATCCTGCTTTAATAATAACAGAATTTTATATGACTCTATTAGACACCATAGATGGTGATTAGACACATTGATTTTTTGTATGATGTAACTGCTGATGTAACTAATGTCTAATAGGTTTCACAGTTGGCCGTATGACTATGTTATCATACTAATATATTTAAGGGTACCCAGTGTGCAGCCTGGTGATGCTGACTCTGG